>NC_091166.1:38811861-38856861 GCF_040958095.1 Procambarus clarkii
TTATGTTTAATGTTCTCGATATGTGGTGCTTTATATTGTGTGAAGACCACTTCTTCCTTCCCGACCCAACCACTTGGTGTGGTGGCCATTCCATCCCCGTCGCTCCAAGTGGTTGGGTACGTTCCTGTCCTCCGTCTTATCTCAGCTCCTTGTACTCATGTCCCTTCCCAGTGATATTTTGTCGTAATGACTTAAGGCTTTCTCCTGATAATTACCTTGCCATGTATTCTTCGTGACGAGTCATCTTCCTGGTGTGTTGCGAGGGGCAGGTCATAGTTCATGTTATATCTTTACCAACTTTGCTCTACATTTCTCTCCTTATGGGTCCATTTGATCCCAATCTATTTTCCTTTTGTTGAAATCACTCTTTAACTATCACTTGCTCCGTCTTTTATTTCTGCCGCTCATTGTATGATATTTTCGTCTTGTCATTTTCTGTCTGGCTTGTTCTTGCCGTGTTCCCCGGGGTGATGCAGATGTCATCTAACCACAACTTACTTTCCTTCCATTTTTGGAATTTCCTCTGAATTGTATATAACTTTTACCAGCAATGCTACTCTTCCCTCGTCTTTTGTGAGCTGAAATTGTATGAATACCTTAGGTAAGTGTGAGCCAGCAGGGCGCCTGGGGGGCTATAGTGCGAGTGTGGTGTGAGCACGAGCATCATGGGGCTCGGACCAGAGAATACCTGTATAAGTCGACTCCTCTCAAGCAGGATTGGGAAACCTTTTCTCTTACAAAAACCATATTGTACTTATGGAAGATTTCATAAGGCCGCACAGTATTATGCGCTGTATATAGATTCAAATATGTCACGAACAAACCACATCAAGTTTCATTAATTTAATTTGATTCGGGAAGCTAGAAAGAACATCATAAGTCCTGAGGGTTCTCGCCCCTGTTGTAAAGCTTACACGTTTATGAGACGTTGGATGTGAGCCGCGTGTCCTGGAGTGACGGGAAGCTGATGGTGAGAAGGTGTTCGTAGTAAGCCGAGGCACAACGGTGAGGGTCGATGGTGTGACACGTTTGCAACACCAAGCAACACCTGCAAACTCACAGGTGTCAATCACAATGGTCAACAACACACTAATGTAAACAAAAGTTAGGCAGCTTGTACCGGCAGGTAAACCGCTGGCAATATAGTCCTTAAGAGAAGACCCAGGAAGACATAACCTGCACACTTGTGTAACAACGGTTCTCTGTACGACTGTGGCAACACAGTGTTCTCGGCTACTCTGCCAATTTCCCACTTCTCATCTGGGATCGGCAACACAGATCGGACATCTTGCTGCGTGAAATGAATTATGCTTAAAGGCGATATTGTCAATAGGAAAAATATCTACCATAGGAAAGGGGGTTTTGGCAATGCGAGGGACTTTTAAATTTTAATTTAAATAAGGCCAAGTATGGCCGTACTAGAAAGTGATAGCTGCTCGCGAAATTGACACGTCCCGTTTTCTGTTTTGGGTCCTCTGGTAGGTTAGGAGAGGGCACTTTAGTACGCCAGTTTCTTGATGATGGGAAACCTGAGGAGGTCGGGGTGAGTAATCAAGTTGCAAGACCTTCACACCTGCATAATGGTTCACATGTTAATGTGGGAGAAGGAGAGAGGGAGGTGTAGGTGTGGTGGTGGCCAGGTGCCTCGGCCCCAGACCACAGACACAGCCACCAGACCGCTCCTGCCCCACAACTCAACCATCACTTCACTTCCCAGAAATTGTCGTTCTTCTCTTCCTGTATTGCTCATTACTAATCATTTACATAATTACTTATAACTGTACACTTTTTACTTTATGGCTGTAATATAACAATGATTAAACTGTATATACAGTCACTTGCCACGAGAACTTTATATATATATATATATATATATATATATATATATATATATATATATATATATATATATATATAATAAGCTGCACCAACACCACACGACACTGCCTAATATATAAATGAAGCAGCTCCCCATGCAGGTGACTTCCTATTAGCAACCCCAATGTCAGCAACTGGCACCCGTCTCACACCGCAGGCACTCCGAATTGCCGTGGCTCTCCGCCTCGCTTTTTCAATCCACACCGAATACAGGTGTATTTGCGGCGAGGCAGAGGCCGACAGTTACGGACGGCATGGCCTTCTCTATTAAAGGACAGGAGGATGGCATGCAAGACACGGTGAGGTTAATAACGTTACTAAGAGAAGCCTTACAACAGCCGGTTGTCCAGCAGAGAGAGAGCCCCGTTACCTAATGCCCCGCAACTCTGATGAGCCTGTCGGTCGCCCAGATGGGATCACTGTGAACCCCTGAAAGAATGGTAGACAGTTGGTGTGGGACACTTGCGTTTCAACCTTAGCGAACACCTATGTTAACATCAGTGTTGCACAAGCAGGAGGTGCTGCCAATCACCGGGAAGCAGCCAAGTCGTGTAAATACAGAGACCTTGATCACCCCTTCAATTTTGTCCCCATTGCCTCAGAGACACTTGGTGCCTGGAGTAAAAGTGCTGCTAGTTTTTTGAAGGAGCTGGGGTCCAAGCTAATTGAAACAACTAGAGACCCTAGAGCCGCCAGTTTCCTCTTTCGGCGCCTTAGTGTGGTGATCCAGAGAGGAAATGTTCACTACATCCATGGTTCCTGCCCGCCATCTGAGGAGCTGGAGGAACTGTACAACCTGTGACAAGTAGCCTTGTACCCTGCATGTAACCAATGTTGTAACCCTTTTTGTGTAATGGAGGTTTAAATATAATTATATATAATATATAACATATAATGTATATAATATATAAATATGAGATTGAGGAATTGTGGTGGAAGGTTGGTGGTGAGAATGGGAGGGAAATGGTCCAGGGAGAGACACGGAGATGGGCTTAATATAATGAGGAAATGGGGAGGAAAGCGCGGCACACTAGGGGTGGGGGGTAGGGGGGAGGGTAGGGGTGGGGAGGAGGGGGCTCTAATGTTCCCTCAGCGTGTGTGACTTGGCCTGTACCTGTGTACTCACCTAGTTGTGCTTGCGGGGGTTGAGCTTTGGCTCTTTGGTCCCGCCTTTCAACTTGCCTGTCAGTGCGTACCTATGAGTGACTGCGGGGAAGTGTTGTCTAGTTCTTTATGCCCCGTGTAATAGCCTTGTTATACCTGTTGCGTTACACGTTACCTATCCTCATCTTTATTTTTAATTTCTTTGTTATGCACCCCTATACCCATCTCGTGGTGGAAAGGGTTACTGTTCAAATGCATTTGTTGAATCTAGTTCTTAAAGTTGTGGATGGAGGTGGCTTCTAGAACTTCTCTCTGTTCATTCCACTTGCGACCACCTATACAGTGTACCAGGATTTCTTTACATTTCTTTATTTGCGTTCTTATCTTCCACTTTCGTCCTCTCGTCCTAATTTCTCTCACTTTAAAGAGGCTGCCCTTGTCCACCTTTTCAGTTCCCCTCAGTATCGCGTATGTTGCAGTCATGTCCCCTCTGTTTCTTCTCTTTCCTAGGGTTGTGAGGTCTAAGTTCCCTTACCTGTCCTCGTAGCTTAGCTTAGCTCCGGCACTAATCTTCTTGCAAACAGTTAAACATTTGTTTATATGCTTCACAAGGCGGAGATTGCAGATCGGTGCTGAACATTCAAATATTGACCTAATAAAGGATGTGAAAGAGCTCTGGTTTAGGTTACTAAGCGATGTTGTGATGTTGGCCTCGTCCCATACACTGTCCCTCTTACCTTATGTGCCTCTGGAGATAGTGATAGAATTATATCTTTTCGCAAATCCATTTCTTCTCAAGACTTCTGAAATTGCCTTTCCGTTATAGCATAAAAGTCTCTTGGCCTCCTTCCTACCTTTCCCTTTATCATTACCTTACACTTGTTGGGACTGAACTCCAGCAATCACGTGTTTGCCCTCTCATAGAGTTTGTCAGGGCTTACTGCAGTCTTCCTCTGTTTTTAAATTCCTGGTGAGCTTTGTGTCGTACTCACTGACATGCTCACTCCCTCGGGTACGTCTTTCACGTATAGATTAAGAACAGTAGAGGACCCAGGACTGACCCTTACGGAACACTTGTGACATTATTCCTACTCGAAGCCTCGTCTCCGACTGTGACTGTTTTCAGTCCTTCAGGTAGTAACTGTCCAGTGTCTTCCTAGTTATCTCTGCTTGTGCACCAGTCTTGTGCAGCACTCTTTCATGTGGAACAGCATCGAATACTTCTTGACAATCTAGGAGGTGTGTGTGTGTGTCTAATATTTATGCCTGCAGAATCGAGCTATTAGTTCTTGGACCCCGCCTTTCAAATTAATTTATTTTCATCTTATATCTACTACATATATTTCTTAACAAACAAACACACACACACACACACACACATACACACAGGAAACAGCCTGTAGCAACTGTTTAACTCCCACGTATCTATTTACTGCTAGGTGAACTGATGCATCATGGTGAAAAACTCTGCCCGTTTGTTTTTATATAGTATGCTCTCTATACCAGAGAGCATACTGAGGAAGTTATTAGCTTAGCTGCCAACACCCACACATCGTGTCAGCAAGGCGGACAGCCCGCCTCTTATCATAACTCACACTGTATTCCCTATTTGTAAACTTTCCCTTCACCTGTCTCTCTCCATCCTCTTTACTCTCACAACCCCGCTGTGCTCAGACTTGACCTTAGGCAGCGTCCGTCTTTTAATAAGGTGTACACTGACCCGGACCATTTCTGGCATCTTACTTGTAAAGGTCAAGGTGATGCAAGTTGCTTTCATAATATTTGTGTTCTATTTCGTTGCTCTTGTTGGCCTCGGTGTTGGTGGTAGCGGCGACGGTGGGGCTGGTGGGCAGGTCGAGGAGTATGGGCGTAACTTGCCATTATTGACCAGACTCAACACCTCCAACAATTGCCTGTAGAGTTCTTGGTCTCTTGTGTGGTGCTGGTGCCGACGGCCTCCTTAAACCTCCGGGTGGAGTAACGAGCCCTAACGAAGCCATCTTTTGTCCAACATAATTATATCAGGGGCCCGGGCCCGCCAAGTTAGTCCTCGGCGGCGCCACTCAAAACTCCCGCCACTTTACCTCACGCGGGGACATGTTTTGTATTGTTGTTTTTCACCGAATTTTTGCACATGGAACATTATGGTTGGTACACAGTGAACTGGCAGTGGCGTCAATATCACTACCACAATCGCCAGTACCACTGCATTCACCCCACCACAGTCACTGCCTATCACCACCACCACCACGCGCCATAATCGCCGTCACGGCTACAATAAAGCACGCGTTGGGAAGGCGTGTGACTGGTGATCCCCAGCATGGAGGTTCGATCCCTCCGCCCAGCTTCAAATATTTTATAATGTTTGCCTTATGAATTGTTTATTTCAAGATACGGAGACCGTTTTTAACATTACAATGCCTTTTCTTACCTTGCCGTTACCTTGCGGTGATTTCGGGGCTCAACGTCCCCGCGGCCCGGTGCTCGACCAGGCCTCCATGTTGCTGGATTGGTCAACCAGACTGTTGGACGCGGCTGCTCGCAACAAAACGTATGAATCATAGCCGGGTTGATCAGGTATCCTTTGGAGGTGTTTATCAAGAACACTGTGAGGGGTCGGCCAGTTATGCCCCTTATGTGTAGTGGAAGCGTGTTGAACAGTCTCGGGCCTCTGATGTTGATAGAGTTCTCTCTCAGAGTACCTGTTGCACCTCTGCTCTTCAACGGGGGTATTCTGCACATCCTGCCATGCCTTCTGGTCTCATGTGATGTTATTTCTGTGTGCAGGTTTGGGACCAGCCCCTCTACTATTTTCCATGTGTAAATTATTATGTATCTCCCGCCTGCGCTCAAGAGAATACAGATTTAGACTCTTTAGTCGGTCCCAGTAGTTTAGAAGTTTTAATGAGTGGATTCTAGCAGTAAAGGATCTCTGCACGCTCTCCAGGTCAGCAATTTCTCCAGCTTTGAAAGTGGCTGTCATTGTGCAGCAGTACTCCACTCTAGAGAGCACTAATGTCTTGAGGAATATCATCATTGGTACAGCATCTTTAAATCTAAGAAATAACGTATCAAGGTTTATTAGGGGCGTTATCTCAGCTGTGGTGTTTGTGGGTGAACGAGGTGTGGTGTGATGATGGTGGTCGTGAAAGTGGTGGTGTAATGTTGTATGAAAAGTCTCGAGGGTAAAGTATTAGTTGTGAAGTTGAGGAGCCTCTTCCAGCCGTCCATCATGTGTCCAGGTTGTGTTCTCTCTCCCTCTCTCTCTCTCTCTCTCTCTCTCTCTCTCTCTCTCTCTCTCTCTCTCTCTCTCTCTCTCTCTCTCTCTCTCTCTCTCTCTCTCTCTCTCTCTCTCTTTATTCCTCCCTCAGTCTCCCTATCTCCTCTCTGTACTCCCTTCCCCCCATCCATATCCCCCGTCTTGTACTCCCCATGTGTCTTCCGGTCTCTCCCTGTGTGTGTAGCTGTGAGTGTGTATCTGGTCTCGGTGTCAGCAAGCGGTGTGTTGACTGGAGGTTGGTGTACGGCACCAGTCGTGTGGCAGAGATAGTGGAGTCTCCAGAGCCTTGTCATATCAGCGCCATACCTGCCCCTCACTGGAGCTCGTCTCTCACAGTTTGCTTGTCCGCTCAAACTTACAAACTTGTACGAAACAGTCATGCTGGCAGTAGACAGGTTCTATGAGGCAAGTGCCACATGGTAGAGCAAGATATCAGACTGGGGAGAAGAACGTTGACATTATTACGGGCACAAAATGGTGGAGGAGGTTGATTACTACGGAACTGGTGAACGGTGCTTCTTGGGGGTTACATATTACATATTACATATTACATATTACATATTACATAATGTTACATATTACATATTACACACACGGGGTTACATATTACATATTACATATCACATATTACATAATGTTACATATTACATATTACACACACGGGGTTACATATTACATATCACATATCACATATTACATAATGTTACATATTACATATTACACACACGGGGTTACATATTACACATTACATAATGTAATATAACACGTGTTACCTTGAGGTAGTTACGAGGTTCAGGATGTGTGTAGTCCAGTCCCTCTCAACACCACCTGGCTGACCAGCCAGACTGTTGGTGTTTGCTGTCCCGGGATGACGTAACGTGACGCACCATGAATACATTCTGTATTTTTCTACTTCCTTCCCCAATTGAGTTAAGGATATTGTGTATAATTCCTCTTTTTATATGTAGGGATAATTGCTGCCAAGCCTTTGGTCCATTGTTAAGAATAACGCCATGTGTTCTTAGTTGGCATGTTACACATGTGACCGCCGCTTCCGCTCTGGTGAGCGACTGTAGTTCAGTGTGTGCTTACAGGACGAGGCTCCGGCAGCAGTGTAGAGGGGCCAGCACGGCACATGACACGTGTATCGCCCCAGATACATCACACATGTGTAGTACTAAAGTGCACCAATATGTGTTAACAGTATACTAAGGTCATTTAGGCATCTTCATACAGTTTAGGCCACTACCCTAAACTGTATGAAGGGTTACACACAGTGTCAAAAGCTACCTAGATGATACAATCATACTAAAAATACCTATCTGAAGCAAGTGTGTCTAACAGCCAGGGGGCCTGGTCATAGAGCGGGCCGCGGGAACATTGATCCCCGGAACAAACAAGAGGTAAAGACAAAGAGGTAGGTAATGTACACGTGGAAGATACTGGAAGGTCAGGTCCCAAATATGAAATGTAGAATAGCAACTTACTGAAACGAAAGATATGGCACGACGTGCAGAGTAGACCCAGTGAAGAGCAGGTGTGTCAAGGGTACTGAGAACACTGTATAGAGCAGGTGTGTCATGGGTACTGAGAACACTGTATAGGGCAGGTGTGTCATGGGTACTGGGAACACTGTAAAGGGCAGGTGTGTCATGGGCACTGAGAACACTGTATAGAGCAGGTGTGTCATGGGTACTGAGAACACTGTATAGGGCAGGTGTGTCATGGGTACTGAGAACACTGTATAGAGCAGGTGTGTCAAGGGTACTGAGAACACTGTATAGAGCAGGTGTGTCAAGGGAACTGAGAACACTGTATAGGGCAGGTGTGTCAAGGGTACTGAGAACACTGAATAGGGCAGGTGTGTCAAGGGTACTGAGAACACTGTATAGGGCAGGTGTGTCAAGGGTACTGAGAACACTGTATAGGGCAGGTGTGTCAAGGGTACTGAGAACACTGTATAGGGCAGGTGTGTCAAGGGTACTGAGAACACTGTACAGGGCAGGTGTGTCATGGGTACTGAGAACACTGTATAGGGCAGGTGTGTCATGGGTACTGGGAACACTGTATAGGGCAGGTGCGTCATGGGTACTGAGAACACTGTATAGGGCAGGTGTGTCATGGGTACTGAGAACACTGTATAGAGCAGGTGTGTCAAGGGAACTGAGAACACTGTATAGAGCAGGTGTGTCAAGGGTACTGAGAACACTGTATAGAGCAGGTGTGTCAAGGGAACTGAGAACACTGTATAGGGTAGGTGTGTCAAGGGTACTCAGAACACTGTATAGGGCAGGTGTGTCAAGGGTACTGAGAACACTGTATAGAGCAGGTGTGTCAAGGGTACTGAGAACACTGTATAGAGCAGGTGTGTCATGGGTACTGAGAACACTGTATAGGGCAGGTGTGTCAAGGGTACTGAGAACACTGTATAGGGCAGGTGTGTCAAGGGTACTGAGAACACTGTATAGAGCAGGTGTGTCATGGGTACACTAGTCTACAACAGTGGTTGCCATAGCCTGCTCCCACCTACCAGTCTACAACAATGGTTGCCATAGCCTGCTCCCACCTACCAGTCTACAACAGTGGTTGCCATAGCCTGCTCCCACCTACCAATCTACAACAATGGTTGCCATAGCCTGCTCCCACCTACCAGTCTACAACAGTGGTTGCCATAGCCTGCTCCCACCTACCAGTCTACAACAATGGTTGCCATAGCCTGCTCCCACCTACCAGTCTACAACAGTGGTTGCCATAGCCTGCTCCCACCTACCAGTCTACAACAGTGGTTGCCATAGCCTGCTCCCGCCTACCAGTCTACAACAGTGGTTGCCATAGCCTGCTCCCACCTACCAGTCTACAACAGTGGTTGCCATAGCCTGCTCCCACCTACCAGTCTACAACAGTGGTTGCCATAGCCTCCCACCTACCAGTCTACAATAGTGGTTGCCATAGCCTGCTCCCACCTACCAGTCTACAACAGTGGTTGCCATAGCCTGCTCCCACCTACCAGTCTTCAACAATGGTTGCCATAGCCTGCTCCCACCTACCAGTCTTCAACAATGGTTGCCATAGCCTGCTCCCACCTACCAGTCTACAACAATGGTTGCCATAGCCTGCTCCCACCTACCAGTCTACAACAGTGGTTGCCATAGCCTGCTCCCACCTACCAGTCTTCAACAATGGTTGCCATAGCCTGCTCCCACCTACCAGTCTTCAACAATGGTTGCCATAGCCTGCTCCCACCTACCAGTCTACAACAGTGGTTGCCATAGCCTGCTCCCACCTACCAGTCTTCAACAATGGTTGCCATAGCCTGCTCCCACCTACCAGTCTACAACAATGGTTGCCATAGCCTGCTCCCACCTACCAGTCTACAACAGTGGTTGCCATAGCCTGCTCCCACCTACCAGTCTACAACAGTGGTTGCCATAGCCTGCTCCCACCTACCAGTCTACAACAGTGGTTGCCATAGCCTCCCACCTACCAGTCTACAATAGTGGTTGCCATAGCCTGCTCCCACCTACCAGTCTACAACAGTGGTTGCCATAGCCTGCTCCCACCTACCAGTCTTCAACAATGGTTGCCATAGCCTGCTCCCACCTACCAGTCTTCAACAATGGTTGCCATAGCCTGCTCCCACCTACCAGTCTACAACAATGGTTGCCATAGCCTGCTCCCACCTACCAGTCTACAACAGTGGTTGCCATAGCCTGCTCCCACCTACCAGTCTTCAACAATGGTTGCCATAGCCTGCTCCCACCTACCAGTCTACAACAGTGGTTGCCATAGCCTGCTCCCACCTACCAGTCTTCAACAATGGTTGCCATAGCCTGCTCCCACCTACCAGTCTACAACAGTGGTTGCCATAGCCTGCTCCCACCTACCAGTCTACAACAGTGGTTGCCATAGCCTGCTCCCACCTACCAGTCTACAACAATGGTTGCCATAGCCTGCTCCCACCTACCAGTCTTCAACAATGGTTGCCATAGCCTGCTCCCACCTACCAGTCTACAACAGTGGTTGCCATAGCCTGCTCCCACCTACCAGTCTACAACAAGTGGTTGCCATAGCCTGCTCCCACCTACCAGTCTACAACAATGGTTGCCATAGCCTGCTCCCACCTACCAGTCTACAACAGTGGTTGCCATAGGCCTGCTCCCACCTACCAGTCTACAACAGTGGTTGCCATAGCCTGCTCCCACCTACCAGTCTACAACAGTGGTTGCCATAGCCTGCTCCCACCTACCAGTCTTACAACAATGGTTGCCATAGCCTGCTCCCACCTACCAGTCTACAACAAGTGGTTGCCATAGCCTGCTCCCACCTGCCAGGCAGCGTGTGGGGCTCCTGGGGACTGCCCCCTGACCTGTCATACATGTATATGGATAACGTTTCGGAATTTCCGGATTAAACAATAGAGGGTTGCAGTAGCTGAGGTATTGTATTGAGCTGCCAATACCAGCAATAGCTGCCAATACCAACTGCCGGAGGCTCCCTACTGGTTCGTTTGTACCGCTGTTTCCCCGCGTTCATATTACTTGACCTGAATATATATTAACTGTGATGTATTTTAGCGCAGTTGGCTTTGTCTGTATTATTTGTTATACTGGATGGGATACCCGGCGGTGCCCGGGTCGATCTGATTCATTCTCTCTCTCTCTCTCTCTCTCTTTCTCTTTCTCTTTCTCTTTCTCTCTCTCTCTCTCTCTCTCTCTCTCTCTCTCTCTCTCTCTCTCTCTCTCTCTCTCTCTCTCTCTCTCTCTCTCTCTCTCTCGCTTTGTGCCTGTTTCTGTCTCTGTATTCGTGTGTGTGTGTATTCACCAATTTGTACTCACTTCAACTTCACACTCAACTGTCAATCAACTGGTGTACAGGTTCCTGAGCCTACTGGGCTCTATCATACCTACACTTAAAACTGTGTATGGAGTCAGCCTCCACCACATCACTGCCTAATGCATTCATTAGGAATGAATGCATGTGTGTGTGTGTGTGTGTATTTACTATTTGTGTCTACAGAATCGAGATGTTTTAGCTCTTGGACCCCGCCTTTCTAAGCAATTTATTTTTCCCTATTATGTTTACTACACACACCCACACCCACACACTGCCTGTTTGTTTCTGCCTCTGCCGGGGATCGAACCCGGTTTCTTAGGACCACTACCTACGACTACGTCGGGGTTGTTGCGTGGGAGGGGGGTGGGGGTGGGGGGTCAGCCCCGGGGGGGGGGGCTCTTGTGCGGGGGGGGGGAAGGGGGAGAGGGGGGGTTGGACCCAACACAATGGCCTCCTTATATAAAACTTGCTGCTGGTGTTTTCACTCCAATATATTACATTGTACAGCTTCCTGGGAACCCATTATCAATGGTATGATAATGAGCCTCGTTTTTAACCTTTGCCTCAAACACCCAAATTTGAGACTGATAAAAGTGATCATTTTCGGCACACAATATACAATGGTGCAAGTGTGTTTTATTGGTGAATAATGAATGCCATTTTCCCGCGTTAATTAAATATGTAGTTGTTATGACCGAGCTCAAAGTACTACCCATTTTTGTGTTCATATTTTGGAAGCTGAGTGGCGAGTCTTTGGGAATTTAATGGGTTGATTGAAATTGTTGATTTGTACAGTGTTTGGTCCATGGCCAGTTGGGGATGAATGCGTTCCTCTCTAATTAGTTAAAATTGTTTGGGTGATTTGTTTCAGACACATTGTTGAGCTGTCCACTTGACTTCCAATGATCTATGAAAACTTGGTATGGAAGAGTTTTCAGTCAGGCCATTCCTGGCCGTTGTATGAGAGAGCGGGTCCTAGAGCTGCAGGTCAACCTTCCACACAAAGGCTTGGGCTTCTTTATGTTAGTCTCAGCCAGGGAGTCTTGCAATAACTTTAAATGTCACTTAGGTCTTGCCTCTGTAAATAACCCAAGTTCGACATCAAACCCGAATAGACTAAATCCTGTATTGGTATACATGTGAGCACGTTAAATATATTTGGGGAAGTAAATCGGGTTTACCTGTAGGTAAACTCCTGCTTTATTGACACTACAACACAAGGAGCTGGAGGTTACATTAATACATTGTCAAGGCAAATGTTGCTGGTGAATAGATCAACACTGAGGAACACACAAGGTTCAACACCGAGGAACACACAAGGTTCAACACCGAGGAACACACAAGGTTCAACACCGAGGAACACACAAGGTTCAACACCGAGGAACACACAAGGTTCAACACCGAGGAACACACAAGGTTCAACGCATTAACTAGTCCACGACTGAACTACTTACCTGAGTGACAGATCATCAAACACCTCAGAAGTGAACAATTTGAAGACGGTGTTTCAAGTGACACGATAACAGTTGATCTGGGAACAATGGGGGGCGGGGGGTGGGGAGCCTTTACGACACCAGACATCCAGGAATGTATCACTAAATGGCCAAACTCATCGTTAAGGCACAACTTACGATTTAGCTCGAATTGTCTTTGTGAAACAAATTTGACTGAAATTGCCCGTTAAGATATAGCATGGGAGACTTTACATATGAAAGGAATCTTGTTATTTACGGGAGAAGAAAGAGATATAGTGTGTGAAGACAGCCTTTAAGACCTTCCTCATGGTGTTTCATGGGTGGTAAGTTAAGTTGAGTATCGTGACTCTTATGAGGATGATTGTATACTGGTGGAGGTGTTGGTTCCCAGTACTGGTGTAGCTGTTGAACCACTGGCTGTGGTGCTGGAACCACTGACTGTAGTGCTGGAACCTCTGGCTGTGGTGCTGGAACCACTGACTGTAGTGCTGGAACCTCTGGCTGTGGTGCTGGAACCACTGACTGTAGTGCTGGAACCTCTGGCTGTGGTGCTGGAACCATTGACTGTGGTGCTGGAACCATTGGCTGTGGTGCTGGAACCATTGGCTGTAGTGCTGAAACCTCTGGCTGTGGTGCTGGAACCATTGGCTGTGGTGCTGGAACCATTGGCTGTGGTGCTGAAGCCTCTGGCTGTGGTGCTGGAACCTCTTGCTGTGGTGCTGGAACCTCTGGCTGTGGTGCTGGAACCTTCATGATGGTAACTGACCATTATTGAGGGGTGTTTAGGCTATACGCCTATTTGTGGTACTTACATATCAGTGAGTACAGGGAAGTGAAGTCTAGCCCTCCATGTCCCGCCTCTTAGCCTTCTTGTACCTGTTGCGTCATAACTTAACTATTCTGATGTCTGAATTCTTTGTCGAATCTAGTCTTAACATTGTGGGCGGAGGTGGCTTCCACAAGTTGTTATTTCACTGTGTATAAGTATATGGAGTTCCAGTAGGGCGTGACAACCATTTATTATTTTGATCTCGGCCCTTATAATTTGGCTTTCCATCTGGCGAGGAAAACGACTGGCTGTTGTTACTTCTTTGGCAAGTGGTTCATCATCGCATATCTTAGAAAATACTTCTTCACAGTCCTTGTTTTCCAGATAAATTAAACGAGCACTTTAGGGAGGATATCAGATATGTACCATGGCACTATGTACTGTTGGCGCGATTTATGAACAAAGTTTATGGCTGTGCTTGAAACTCCCACCCTGTTGATGAAGCATTATCGACTACAGAGTTATGACTTTGGTATACAACACAGTGCCGTCGATGGAGTCATGAGAATGTCTTTCATATTATAAATTTCGTCTTAGTATACGAGGTCAGTGAAATATATTATCAAAGAATAATTGTAGTGATATTAGACTAGATACAGGGGCCAGTCTTCGATTATCAAACATAAAACAATTAGCAAGCAAAATTGACATAGTACACTATAGAAAATATAGAGAGACTGCTAAGAAAAGTATAGAAGACGATAAAGAACGAGATGGAGAGCAAGAGAATGGGATTAGGTGGACGTGGGGGCTATGGGGTGAGCCGCGGTAATGGCTCCTTGCACCATTTGCTCTATAAAAACTCGTCTCACCCCTCCCAATCCCTCCACCTTCCCCTCCCAATCCCTCCACCTTCCCCTCCCAATCCCTCCACCTTCCCCTCCACCGCCGCTCATGGCATGTTGAGTGATGGGTAAAACTCATCTTTCGACAGACACTTGGTAGTGATGTGGTTCACACTCCTCCTCCTGCTGCTTCCAGTGTTGCTGGAGTCTACTGTATGTCGTGTTGATCGTGTCCTCTTGTGGTGACACTGTCCTTCACTGATTGGTACACTAAAAGAACACAATAGAAGTCCTCTCTTATGTCATGTTAGAGACTAATCACCCTATAGAGTGGTCTTCTTCTGGAGCAGTCTCTCCTGCCTCTACTGCTAAGAGGGTCGTCTGGTGGACACTGGCCAGATACACAACCTGCCCGACATGAACCTTTAGTCCTGACTGTTGCTGCTGACCCTTCCCTTTCTCACTCCATATTTATATGTCCTAACCTTCTTAACAAACGTGATCATACTTAGCTTTGCCCTGTCTTATCTGTCAGCCTCATTCGTTGCTAGATCTGTTTTTTCTTTGCCATTTGGACTTCTTGCAGTTTTCTCTTATTTTTACCTTTCTATTTTGCTAACTTTTATTTATTTATAACCTTTTTCCTATTCTTCGGTTTTCCTTCCCTTACTTCTGACCTTTACTTTACCTGATTCTCTTTATTCCTCTATTTTCTGTTTTCTCACTTTTTTATCGTTATCATTCCTTTCATCTTATTCTTATCTTTAATTTTGTTCAACTAATTCTTACCTTTCACCTTAATTTCATCTTTTTCTTTCATTCAGCTCAATCTTGCCTCACACTGTCTATGTCTTGCACTCTTGACAACACCACTTGGCGATGGTGCAAGACGGACCCAAGCCTCGTCCCTCCTCCGTACAGTGATGTGCAGCCCCCGTCTGGCGGCACTGTTGCTGACCACCTGGCACCTCTGGTGGCACTGTTGCTGACCACCTGGCACCTCTGGTGGCACTGTTGCTGACCACCTGGCACCTCTGGTGGCACTGTTGCTGACCACCTGGCACCTCTGGTGGCACTGTTGCTGACCACCTGGCACCTCTGGTGGCACTGTTGCTGACCACCTGGCACCTCTGGCGGCACTGTTGCTGACCACCTGGCACCTCTGGTGGCACTGTTGCTGACCACCTGGCACCTCTGGTGGCACTGTTGCTGACCACCTGGCACCTCTGGTGGCACTGTTGCTGACCACCTGGCACCTCTGGTGGCACTGTTGCTGACCACCTGGCACCTCTGGTGGCACTGTTGCTGACCACCTGGCACCTCTGGTGGCACTGTTGCTGACCACCTGGCACCTCTGGCGGCACTGTTGCTGACCACCTGGCACCTCTGGCGGCGCTGTTGCTGACCACCTGGCACCTCTGGTGGCACTGTTGCTGACCACCTGGCACCTCTGGTGGCACTGTTGCTGACCACCTGGCACCTCTGGTGGCACTGATCACGTGGCACCTCTGGCGGCACTGTTGCTGACCACCTGGCACCTCTGGCGGCACTGTTGCTGACCACCTGGCACCTCTGGCGGCACTGTTGCTGACCACCTGGCACCTCTGGTGGCACTGATAACGTGGCACCTCTGGCGGCACTGTTACACAACACCAACCACACAGAGAGATGGTGACGTGTGAAGGTAAGAGGATAGGGAGGAGATGGTGAGGCGTGAGGGGGAAAGGTGAGAAATGGTGAGTAAGAGATGAATACCGAGAGGAAAAGCGTGTAATATATTGTGGAATGACAGTTGTGAGGGAGATGAGTAATGAATGCTGAGGTATTATGATGAATGAAGAATAGGTAGTAGTGAGGAATAAAGCGTAGGGGGAGGGAATCAGACGTTAGGAACAGTGAGAGAAGTATGAGGGGAGGGGGGCAGGAGAGAGTGGTGAGGGGTCAGGGGATGAGTGAGGCAATAGCCCAGATAACAAAGGTGAGGGAAGCGTGAACCTGTGAGGTGGGTGAGGGGGTGGGGGCGGGCTGGTGGCCTTGTAGAGTAGCGTTCTCTGCCACACACTACCACCCTACTCCTCTCTTCAGCCTCCTCTACCATGACACTCCTTGGTCCTTCCCTACATTTACTTTGATGGTCATGGGGAGAGAGAGAGAGAGAGAGAGAGAGAGAGAGAGAGAGAGAGAGAGAGAGAGAGAGAGAGAGAGAGAGAGAGAGAGAGGGAGGGAGTATGAGAGGGAATGAGAGAGTGTTGTGTAGTGGAGTGTATTGTGTATTAGCGAGTAGTTGAGAGCCAGTCCACCAGAGGTGCATTACGGCATCTTAGAGGAAGAGAAGAGGTCCGGAAGAGGAAGATGAGGAGATGAGGGAAGAGGAGTGTTGTCATCAACGTGATGAGATGACAACTGCCACATGTGACCTTCCTGGCGCCAGGAGCGGCTCCTCCACACACACACACACTCACACACACACACACTCACACACATACACACACACACTCTTGACCTTTGACTTGGAATAAACTTTCGACTTTTATTTTTGGTCAGGCTTTATGTTTTTGTTTCTATCAACTTCTTGTTTTGTTTAGACTTGGGATTAAGATACTTCTTTCCTATCGTAGTCTGGTCTAAGGTCAGCCTTTCCTCGTGACTGCCTGATCTCTGGAGGCTCTCTGTCTCTACACTTACAACCACACTTAAAACTGCACTTACAATCAAATACCACTTGAAGTAGAAACAGTATTTACAGTTCCACAACCACTTGGGGTGGACGGTAGAGAGACGGCTCGCTTCATGCAGGTCGGCGTTCAATCCCCGACCGTCCAAGTGGTTGAACACCATTCCTTTCCCCCGCCCCCTATCCCAAATCCTTATCCTGACCCCTTCCAAGTGCTATACAGTCGTAATGGTTTGGCGCTTTCCCCTGAGGTTTAATTAGGTTACTTTAATTTGACTAGGCTTAGTTAAGTTAGGCTTAATCTAAATAGGCTTAATCAGGTTAGTCTAGTTTAGGTATAGTCCCTGCCCCTTTCTCTCTGATAACCGTGCCCTTTCTCTCTGTTAACCGTGCCCTTTCTCTCTGATAACCCTGCCCTTCCCCTCTGATAACCCTGCCCTTCCCCTCTGATAACCCTGCCCTTCCCCTCTGATAACCCTGCCCTTCCCACCGTCCTCCCACAACCACTGCCCTCTCCAATCTATAACTTTCCCCCTCACTTACACTTCCTACTCCTCGTTATCTCTTAAAGTTACCTTCTTGTAACGTGTCGTGGCAGGTCCTGGCCTCACATGCCCAGCCCCTCACCTGAGGCCTCCTCTGCCCAGCTCTTCACCTTAGGCCTCCTCTGCCCAGCTCCTTACCTTAGGCTTCCTCTGCCCAGCCCCTTACCTTAGGCTTCCTCTGCCCAGCCCCTTACCTTAGGCTTCCTCTGCCCAGCCCCTCACCTGAGGCCTCCTCTGCCCAGCCCCTCACCTGAGGCCTCCTCTGCCCAGCCCTTCACCTTAGGCCTCCTCTGCCCAGCTCCTTACCTTAGGCTTCCTCTGCCCAGCCCCTTACCTTAGGCTTCCTCTGCCCAGCCCCTTACCTTAGGCTTCCTCTGCCCAGCCCCTTACCTTAGGCTTCCTCTGCCCAGCTCCTTACCTTAGGCTTCCTCTGCCCAGCCCCTCACCTGAGGCTTCCTCTGCCCAGCCCCTTACCTTAGGCTTCCTCTGCCCAGCTCCTTACCTTAGGCTTCCTCTGCCCAGCCCCTTACCTGAGGCTTCCTCTGCCCAGCCCCTTACCTGAGGCTTCCTCTGCCCAGCCCCTTACCTGAGGCTTCCTCTGCCCAGCCCCTTACCTGAGGCTTCCTCTGCCCAGCCCCTTACCTGAGGCTTCCTCTGCCCAGCCCCTTACCTGAGGCTTCCTCTGCCCAGCCCCTTACCTGAGGCTTCCTCTGCCCAGCCCCTCACCTGAGGCTTCCTCTGCCCGGCCCCTCACCTGAGGCTTCCTCTGCCCAGCCCCTTACCTGAGGCTTCCTCTGCCCAGCCCCTCACCTGAGGCTTCCTCTGCCCAGCCCCTTACCTTAGGCTTCCTCTGCCCAGCCCCTTACCTGAGGCTTCCTCTGCCCAGCCCCTTACCTGAGGCTTCCTCTGCCCGGCCCCTTACCTGAGGCTTCCTCTGCCCAGCCCCTTACCTGAGGCTTCCTCTGCCCAGCCCCTTACCTGAGGCTTCCTCTGCCCAGCCCCTTACCTTAGGCTTCCTCTGCCCAGCCCCTTACCTTAGGCTTCCTCTGCTTTTAATTTTTGTTTAGCAGCAAATAGCTTAGCTTTTTGACACACTCTGTACCCCTCATCATATAGTCGAGGGCAGCTGCACAAATGCACATGCACCTAAATGTGTTAATAATAACAAATAATAACAATCTGCCTGAAGGTTGTGGTCTTTATTTCCTGCAGTTACATTACTATGGAAATGATTGTGTTTAGTGATTGTATTGCTGCTTTATTCTGTAGTAGTTAATGTGAGTTTTGTATCTTTCAGGTACGTATGTCTCCCCGAGTGTGTGGTGACGACCCGCCTCTTACACGACCGTAAGTGTAAGCTGTAAGCTTAGTTTTACTTATAGTTCAACCCGTCCTCCTCATATGACAGTACTTGCTCAGTACAGTAACTACCTGCTCCACTGTACTCATCCACCAAGTCGATTCTCAATCGACTTGAGAATGGTCCAGGACGGACCGAAACGTCGTCGTCCCTTCACCTTCTAGTGTGTGGTCTGGTCAACTTACTTTAGCCACGTTATTGTGACTCATCGCCTGCATACAAAAGTCCACTTTCCGGTGGACCATCACTACACACTGGTAGGGTGTTGCAAGTGTAGCAGCGGGCGGAACATTGGGTAGAGTGTGTGGTTCATGGAGGCGTCGCCCCTAGAGTCATGCATCCCTAGTGCCCGTCTATCAACCAGGCCTAGTGCCTAGTGCCTATCAACCGGCTTAGTGCCCGATACCATCAACCAGGTATCAACCAGGTCTCCCTAGTGTGTGGGAACTGAGGTATCGGGGTGAGCTGGGAGAGGTAGTTGAAACTAACTTTGTTACACAATTATGATGGGAATTAAGAGGGTTGGTGAGAATTGAAGGGCTGGGGAGTCATTGCAACTCGCCATTGGCAGCTGAGGAAGCTGGGGTACTGGAATATATTGTTGTTGACACTGTAATCATCAACTCTTCTCGTCACGTGCTGTATCGTTCTCCCCTCGCCCCCTCACCTGTCCGTTACTCCCTCTCCCCTCACCTGCCCCCTCACCTCACGGTCTGGCTCCCCTTACACCCCCTCCCCCGCCAAAGTTTTCCCCCCGACAAAGTTCTCCCCTGCCAAAGTTCTCCACCTGCCAAAGTTCTCCACCTGCCAAAGTTCTCCCCTGCCAAAGTTCTCCACCTGCCAAAGTTCTCCCCTGCCAAAGTTCTCCCCTGCCAAAGTTCTCCCCTGCCAAAGATCTCCCCTGCCAAAGTTCTCCCCCTGCCAAAGATCTCCCCTGCCACTCTTTACTGGAGTATCCTGCCTGTTTTTGCAACATTCCATATTACACGTGACTGATGTAGTTAACTGCACTTAGCTTAAAACATTACAATTATTATCATGTGCTTCTGATATCAGCAGACTGCCAAGTATCAGTATGTTATCACACTGTCATCAACTTGGTACCCTGATAACACACTGAGGGAACTTGCTACCACTAGCGCCCTCTCAAGCAGGAGGAGAGAGATCTCTCACTGCTGTCTGGCGGACAGTCTTGAAACAACAGCCACTGTGGGCAGGTTGAAGCACTTGGAATATAATATATGTATTTCATACATTTATTACATTGCCTATACATCACAGATATATGCAAAAATTACTCTTGTATTGAACAAAAACACAAGGACCGTGACGAGGGTTCGAACCTACGTCCGAGATCATCCCAGACGCTGCCTTTATCAACTGAGCTACGACATGGTCAAAAAGAGGTGAAACCGAAGTTCTACTGAACTTACTGGATCCTGCAGCCTCTCCGAGACACTAACAAGGGTTTTGCACAACTTCCCCCCATGCACTCGAGCTATGTCAATAGGCCTTTTCCCATGTCGTTGCTCAGTCGATAAAGGCAGTGTCTGGGATGATCTCGGACGTAGGTTCGAATCCTCGTCACGGCCCTTGTGGATTTGTTCATTTTGATGCATCACGCTATTGTGATTTCTGTGTGTTACTCTTGTATTATTTTACACATGAATAAAGACCTAGGAATTTAAATTCTCTCTCTCTCTGTCTCTGTCTCTCTCTCTCTCTCTCTCTCTCTCTCTGTCTCTGTCTCTCTGTCTCTCTGTCTCTCTGTCTCTCTGTCTCTGTCTCTGTCTCTGTCTCTGTCTCTCTCTCTCTCTCTCTCTCTCTCTCTCTCTCTCTCTCTCTCTCTCTCTCTCTCTCTCTCTCTCTGTCTCTGTCTCTGTCTCTGTCTCTGTCTCTGTCTCTCTCTCTCTCTCTCTCTCTCTCTCTCTCTCTCTCTCTCTCTCTCTCTCTCTCTCTCTCCCCCCAAAGGTCTCATGTTGTTACCTACTTCAGAAAATACGCAACAATAAGACTGGCTGGAATACATCAATGGTAAACATGAGGTATAGACAGATTCAGCCGTCTGGGTCTCCCCGGGTTCCTGGAAGCACTTAACTTGAATCCCCGCTGAATGAACCTCATTTTGGGAGATCGCAGGAAGGATGCTGCCTCAATGGCGGATTAGTTATGCAGATGTTGAGAAAAGGCCAGACCATTTCTCAGGCTCTGGTATTGCTTCCTCTTGCCAGAAAGATGCTAAGATCTGTGTTGTTTTACGCCTGTGGAAGACTTTTATATGCGTTGTCTTGCGGCCTTTTGAGGATTGTTTCAAGTGTAGGTTAGACATAATTATAAATGATTTTGGGGGAATATAAATAGGAACTGCCTCGTAGGGGCTAATTGGCCTTTGCAGCTTCCTTTATTATGTTCTTATGATTGTAGAATGTCTTGGTATAGTTGTTGTGAGAGCTTGTTGTGAGAGATTGTTGTGAGAGATTGTTGTGAGAGATTGTTGTGAGAGCTTGTTGTGAGAGCTTGTTGTGAGAGATTGTTGTGAGAGCTTGTTGTGAGAGATTGTTGTGAGAGATTGTTGTGAGAGCTTGTTGTGAGAGATTGTTGTGAGAGCTTGTTGTGAGAGATTGTTGTGAGAGATTGTTGTGAGAGCTTGTTGTGAGAGATTGTTGTGAGAGCTTGTTGTGAGAGATTGTTGTGAGAGATTGTTGTGAGAGCTTGTTGTGAGAGATTGTTGTGAGAGATTGTTGTGAAAGCTTGTTGTGAGAGATTGTTGTGAGAGATTGTTGTGAAAGCTTGTTGTGAGAGATTGTTGTGAGAGCTTGTTGTGAGAGCTTGTTGTGAGAGCTTGTTGTGAGAGCTTGTTGTGAGAGCTTGTTGTGAGAGCTTGTTGTGAGAGATTGTTGTGAGAGATTGTTGTGAGAGCTTGTTGTGAGAGCTTGTTGTGAGAGATTGTTGTGAGAGATTGTTGTGAGAGATTGTTGTGAGAGATTGTTGTGAGAGATTGTTGTGAGAGCTTGTTGTGAGAGCTTGTTGTGAGAGCTTGTTGTGAGAGATTGTTGTGAGAGCTTGTTGTGAGAGCTTGTTGTGAGAGATTGTTGTGAGAGATTGTTGTGAGAGATTGTTGTGAGAGATTGTTGTGAGAGGTGTTGAGAGTTTACAACACTTTAATGCTTTTTGTTGCAAGTGTTTGTGAAAACAGTAGAAAACTGTTTTGACATTTACTATTTTGAATGTTTAATAATTAAACGAAAAATGCCTTGAAATGTCTCGTTGTTTTCTTTGACTACAGGAGACGGGTCCGTTGATATTTTCTTCCCCAGATTTGTGCTCACTGAAGTACACAATATATGGGATAACCGCCCAGGAGATAAGCATCTTATTGCTTCGTAATTACAATTATTATTTAACCTATTATAGGTATAGGTTAAATAATAATTGAAATTATAAGCAATAAGATGCTTATCTCAACATACTAAGAAGGTTAGGTAAGGTCGGTTTTTTCTATGAAGCTTTTCAAGGTAAACTAAAATATTCACAATAAATTAGTATGTCACATATGCACGTATTTAATAAGTCAATATTGACTTAAGAAAGTGCGAGAACGGGTTGCTCACCGACACCCGCCCTGTCACCTCCACCTCTTTACGTCTCGCTAACTGGTCTTCTTCTTCCTTTTGTCTTATAATTTAACTTTGTATTGACTAAATTGAGCTTGCGGGGTTGAGCTCTGGCTCTTTGGTCCCGCCTCTCAACCGTCAATCAACTGGTGTACAGATTCCTGAGCCTACTGGGCTCTATCATATCTACATTAGAAACTGTGAATGGAGTCAGCCTCCACCACATCATTTCCTAGTGCATTCCATTATTTGAATGTGTGTGTGTGTGTGTATACATTACCTTGCGTTGATTCCGGGGATCAACGTTCCCGCGGTCCGGTCTCTAACCAGGACTCCTGGCTGGCGGTCTGGTCAACCAAACTATTAGACGCGGCTGCTCGGAGTCTGACTTATGAATCACAGCCTGGTTGATCAGGCAACCCGTTCTCCTACGAGCAAGTTATGCTGGAGATAGTGTGTTGCTGTTCCAATATTCATGTGTTGTATCCATGATCATCTTTATAACTCTTTTTCTCCACTTGTATGAGGTAATGAGGCATGAGCCAGGAGGGAACATGAGCACTGCTGCATGAGAAAAGATATCGCTGCTAGGTAAGTAGTAATAGGTATGTACTCTGTACGGCGGCACTGGGTCTCCTCAGCCCCGTTACTCTACAACTCCACCGTTCATCACGCATTTACGTGTCCACTAACGAAACCTGTACATCTTTCCTCAATCATGGGGGGGGCTTAGTCTGTATTTATTAGTTTACATTATTAACCTTGGGTCGAGAACGACCTCGCAGCCTCTCCGAGCTCGTAAACTGTGTAATGAATAGCAACTAAGCCGCCATGATGGAGGAAAGATGGACAGGTCTGATAAGTGGACAGGTTAATGGTTAATGAATCCTGGCCCCGGTTACCTGGGAATGTTGCCGGTGCCGCTACTGTTAGCGCTCTGGGAATGATACAGGTACCCATTACCGCTATTGATAGCGCTCTGAGAATGCAGTAGGTTCCCATTACCGCTATTGTTAGCGTTCTGAGATTACAGCATTGTTATCACCATCATTAAGCGTAGCGAGAAAGAAGCATTAATCCGTTACAGTCAATGTTAGTCCCAGGAAAGGCAGCAGTAATGTGCAGGGAATATTAGCGTGTTGGGAGAGCAGCGTGCTTCCCTGGCTGCTAATGTCACCGTTCCTGGGGTATACCTAGAGTATACCTGCTGTATACCAAGGGTATATCTGGAGTATACATGGGGGTATACCTGGTGTATACCTGGAGTATACACACTCCCACTCTAGTGGGAGACTGGTCCTGTACACTGTGGTGGGAGACTGGTCCTGTACACTGTGGTGGGAGACTGGTCCTGTACACTGTGGTGGGAGACTGGTCCTGTACACTGTGGTGGGAGACTGGTCCTGTACACTGTGGTGGGAGACTGGTCCTGTACACTGTGGTGGGAGACTGGTCCTGTACACTGTGGTGGGAGACTGGTCCTGTACACTGTGGTGGGAGACTGGTCCTGTACACTGGGGTGAAGGATGGTGACTGTGTTTAAGACAGTCTGCCCACCTGTAAAAAATTACCCTCAAGCATAAAGAGGCTGGTAGGTCAGTTTTTGTTTGGTGGTGGTGAAGGTGGTGGTGCAGGTGGTGATGGTGGTAGTGCAGGCAGCGGTGGTGGTGTAGGCAGTGGTGGTGGTGTAGGCAGTGGTGGTGGTGGTGGTTGTAGTGGTGGAACCTAACCTAACCTAACCTAACCTAACCTAACCAAATCAGGAAGAGCCTGATTTACTGTGCTTGCTCCGGTAGTTTGTCTCATCCTCATATCATACATGTATACATACATACATACATACATACATACATACATACATACATACATACATACATACATACATACATACATTCATTGACAGACTACAGTAACGTATCAGCCTTTGCAGACGACATTAGGATTTTCCTGTGAGTAGTCATTATAGAGGGCACAGCACACCTCCAGTCTGATGCTAACCAGGTCTTTCAATGGGTCACAGAAAATAGCAGGTTTAATGAACATAGTTCCAGCTTGCTGCGATTTGGAAAAACAAAACAAAAATATCAAAACGGAAACTAGATATTAATCGCAGTCAAATCAAACTATAGAAAGAAAAAACTAAATAAAAGATTTGGGAGTAATCGTAGCGGAAGACCGAACTTTTAACACAGTAAAGTAGCTGTCAGAACTGCAAGAAAAATGACTGGTTGGAAAACATGATCCTTCCAAACAATGCTTACCAGAACAATGACACTTTTCAAGACGCTAGTGCTCTCTAGGGTGGATTATTGTTCAGCCGGTCCTCCTATGGTTTCACAAATTCAATAAAATTGTCAAATTAAAGTATCCTCTCCTAATCTACGAGGAGACCCTAAACAGAAAACGGGACGGTGCGTCACTTTCGCGAGCCAGCTTCCATTTTCTAGTACGACAGTTTTTGACCTTGTGTAATGCATACGATCGTAATGCGACGTTCTTTGTAAGAGGACAGGTTGTATTGTTGCACACTAACAGACCCACTCAAAGTTGTAGAAACTGCTGACCTGGAGAACGGGCAATGATCTATTCCCGAATCCACTCAATAAATTATTAGTACTGCTAACAATTATAAATCTGTATTCTGTAGAGCTCAGGTGAGAGATGCATAATAATTTAAACTTTTAAAATATTAGAGGGATTGGAACCAAAACTACACACAGAAATAACTCCAAATGAGATCAGGAGGCATGGCAGGATGTGCAAAATTACCCCCATTGAAAAACAGGGTTGCAACAGGTACTCTGAGAGAGAACTATCAGCACAAGAGACCAACACTTCAACACTTCCTCTAAACATAAGTGGTAAACCTCTCAGTGTTCAAACGAGATCTTTATAAGCACCTCCAAAGGATACCTGATCAACCAGGCTATGATTCATAAGTTAGGCTGCTGACGCATACTGTACCTAACGCCAAAAATCGTAGTACTAGAAAATGGAAGCGGCTCGCGAAATTGACATACTGTCTCGTTTTCTGTTTTGGGTCCGTCTGGTAGGTTAGGAGAGGACACTTTAGTACGACGGTTTCTTGACGTTGGGGAACCTGAGGAGGACGGGGTGCTGTGTTTACTTGTTTGTTTTCCTTTGCTTGTATTAACCTTTCGGTGGTTCGAGGGGTCAGTGCCCTGTGGCCCAGTCTCTGGCCACGGTAATGGTCTTGTTAGAGTGTTGGTGTCCGCTGCTCACACCACGAAACCACAGGCTGATTGATCAGGTACCATTTGCAGATGTTTACCCCAGTTCCCTCTTGATGACGGTACGTGTCTGTTAGCAATTCCTCCTATGTCCGACCGGCTCCTACAGGGAGCCCGTCGGCCGAGCGGACAGCACGCTGGTCTTGTGATCCTGTGGTCCCGTGTTCAATCCCGGGCGCCGGCGAGAAACAATGGGCAGAGTTTCTTTCACCCTATGCCCCTGTTACCTAGCAGTAAAATAGGTACCTGGGTGTTAGTCAGCTGTCACAGGCTGCTTCCTGGGCGTGGAGGCCTGGTCGAGGACCGGGCCGCGGACACACTAAAGCCCCGAAATCATCTCAAGATAACCACAAGATAACCTCAAGAAGATGTTTAGAAAGTAGGTATTGAGAAGCCTTGGCCCCTTGAGGTTCAGAGAATCGTCTTGTTGAGTACTGTGCACCACTACTTTCCAACGAGGTAATTGTGCACAATCTGCCAGACCTCGTGGCGACTTAAGGTATTATTTCACTGTGCAGATTTCGCGCTAGTCCAAACCTGCAGGTGTAGGTTACTGTCTCATCCGTTGGCTTTCACTTCACCAAGTACAACTGAAGGAATTTTAAACCGAGCGTGTATATGAGCCTCACAACTTTCCACCCACCACACCCCACCCACCACCCTCACCCATCCACACCCACCACCCACACGCTCACACCTGGTGCGGTGGGTGGGTGCGTACTCACCTAGTTGTGCTTCTGAGGGATTGACCTTCGGCTCTTTAGTCTTCCCCTCCCCCTCTCAGCGCTCAATACGCTGGTGTACATATTCCAGAGTCTATTGGGCTCTATCATATTACATTAACTGAAACTGTGTATGACGTCTGCCTCTAATACATCTTTACCACATCACTGCCTAATGTATTCCGTGTGTATGTATGTGCGTACTCACCTATTTGTGCTTGCGGAGGTTGAGTTTTGGCTCTTTGGTCCCGCCTCTCAACGGTCAATCAACTGGTGTACAGGTTCCTGAGCCTATTGGGCTCTATCATATCTACATTTGAAACTGTGTATGGAGTCAGCCTCCACCACATCACTTCCTAGTGCATTCCATCCGTTAACTACTATCCGTTGTGTGTGTGTGTGTGTTCGTTATACTTTAAGACCGTGTATGCGTGATGGATGACAGGGGGGGGGGGGATGCAGGGCTCACTGCCTCACAACACTCTCCTCCTCATAATGGTTTAAGGTCCTTAAACACAAACAACCACAAGTGTTCTGGTCCTAGCAAGGGTCTATAAATATAAATTAATGTACGTATATTTTCTTATGTATTTGCGTATATTGAATTTAAATTTGATTTTAGGCAATGTATCTTGAAGGAAATCGCAATTTCTTTCGAAGACTCGTAGCGAATTGTGGCGAGTTTGATAAGAGCGAGTTGACATTTTCCTCTCCTTTGAGTGGTGGGTGGGTGGACTCGCCTAGTTGTGATTGTGGGGGTTGAGCTTCGGCTCTTTGGTCCCGCCTCTCAACCGTCAATCAACAGATACCAACACCTGTCAATCACACAGGTGTGTGTGTATGTGTGTGCGTTCAACTAATTGTACTCACCTAACTAGGTGAGTACCTAATTGTGTTTGCGGCACAAAGAAATATAGAATTTCTTTATTTCGAAATAACGTCCAGCGGAGACTGGACTCCAGGCTGGCCTGTCCACCCTCTGACTCCGCGCCTGTCGGCTCCGGTCACATGTAAACACACACTTTTCAACATTGATCTTTGTACAAGACGGTAATTTGTCAATCATTGCTTAGTATTTAAGTATTGTATAACTGTGTGCATAGTTAGGCCCAAGGTAGGTTAGGTCAGGTGCTTTGGATCCGTTGGCAAATGATCTGTATTCGTAGTTCATGGGTAAAAGCTTTTGGGGAGATATGATTTGAAAATATGAAGTGAGCGAAGCACTTTTTATAGAAAAGTTGAGCGAAATGAGTTGTGAATCATGGCTAAAGCGTTTTTATTCATAAACATGGGGGGGCATCGGCTGGATTAACGAGCATTTGGCCAGTGTTTATGAGGACGGGCTGCATAAAGAGGGGAGGGCGGCTGCTGGATAACGAGCCCTTGCCTAATATTTTAAAGATGATCTACAATCTACGTGCTCTTGGTTAAGACTAATGATTCTGATTTGCATTTTCCACCCCGTCCTCAGGCTGTGCTCGTTCATAGGGCGGCAGCTGGACACTTGCAGACTCGAACCCCAAACTCCTAACACCTGCGACGGTCGCTCTATTAACTAAGCTTCAGAATTAGCCACAATAGAGAAGGATTCGCGAGGCATCTAACTGCTGCCCAAACTGGAACTTTTAAGTGTTCTCCGGGCTGGCACTCGAGCACAGGAAATTAGGTGATCCATATGCAGGCGACTGAGTCACAATAACGTGGCTAAACTATGTTGATCAGACCACACACTAGAAGGTGAAGGGACGACGACGTTTCGGTCCGTCCTGGACCATTCTTAAGTCGCTTGTGGACCATTCTCAAGTCAATCGACTTGAGAATGGTCCAGGATAGACCGAAACGTCGTCGTCCCTTCACCTTCTTGCGTGTGGTCTGGTCAACAATCAACTTAAGTGATCCACACTGGCTCAGTAACTCAGTTGATAGAGCGACCGTCTCCCGTGCTGGGGGGTCGGGTGTTCGAGACTCCTAGTGCTCAGCTGAATGAAATGTTAATATCCACGGCGTTTAGAATTGATTTACTGAATGTATACTAAAAGAGTGTGTGTCAATCTGTACAAAGTTGGAGGCCATACGCTTGGGGCCAGGCTCACCCAAATTGGCAGAAGGACTAGTCAGGGTGACGGGATGAACATAGGCTGGTCAGAGTTGCCACAATTCAAGAGAGAACAGCGTGCCAGGGTCACATTCACACCCCCATGATGATTGTTGGCACTACCCGACAGACAGGTAAAGGCAGAGAGAGAGAGACATAGACACACGTACAGAAATAGACAGTAGAAAGATGGATAGAGAAATAGATTGATGGATAGATAGATGCATGAATAGAGGGTTTGCTATATGGATAGATTAATAGACTTTCTATCCATCTATGATAGATGGATAGAAAGTGAGTTGAATAGGATGATGGATAGATAGAAAGGTTTATGGATAGATAGATAGATAGCTGGATGGATGCTCAGATGGATGGATATAAAAATTGATGGATGAATAGATGGATATGTAGATGGATAGATGAATAGATAGGTGATAAATACATGGATAGATAGTTGGATAGATGGATGGATAGATGGGAGACAAAGACCCGCGCAACGCCGGGTACACTTAGTTGTTCTTGCGGGGGTTGAGCTTCAGCTCTTTGGCCCCACCTCTCAACTGTCAGTTAACTGGTGAAGAGTGTGTGTGTGTAATATAAACGAATATAATATAATAGCGAATATAAGCATTAACAGAGTATGTACAATTGTCTTTGAAAATGTAATAAGTGTCTTGCGAAACGCTTCTAGGCATTAGACCATAAATAAAGTGTGAAAATGAATTTTGGAGAGTTAATTTTTCAACTACCCTCGACAGTGAAGAATAACATAATAAATATTGAAAAACATAAGAAATATTAAAACGTTCGTTTTAATATAATTTTGTGCATGGTCATTAGTTAAGGTTATGTTGGCAATTATTTATATTTGCAGCAAGTGGGTGAAGCATTTATACAGTAAGTGAGTGAAGCATTTATACAGTAAGTGGGTGAAGCATTTATACAGTAAGTGAGTGAAGCATTTATACAGTAAGTGAGTGAAGCATTTATACAGTAAGTGAGTGAAGCATTTATACAGTAAGTGAGTGAAGCATTTATACAGTAAGTGAGTGAAGCATTTATACAGTAAGTGAGTGAAGCATTTATACAGTAAGTGAGTGAAGCATTTATACAGTAAGTGAGTGAAGCATTTATACAGTAAGTGAGTGAAGCATTTATACAGTAAGTGAGTGAAGCATTTATACAGTAAGTGAGTGAAGCATTTATAGAGATGAGAATCGAACATATGAACAAAGCGAAGCAATGTTCGGGAAAAAGTTCGAATGTCATAATGTTATGTTGAGTGTAAAGAGATCTCCATAAAGGAGGAGTCTGGCCGCTGGATTAATTATCATTAGGCCATTGTTTATGAGGCCGGCCGGCCCGGGCATATACTTATTTCACTATAAACATTTAAATCTGCACAATACCGGGACTCGTTCCCAGATCACATTTCAATAGCAGGATTCGAATCTACATACTTGATTTTTACGTCCCACATTCACAGCCCGTCCTCGTCAACAAAGGGCAAATGCTCGTTAATCTAGCCGCCAGATCCCTTGTTTAATGAATGAAAAACTGTTTACACACAACTGATGATGTTCGAACACTTCTCAAACAATGCTTCACTGACTATCTTTGTTCGAATCGCAACTCTGAAAATGTTTCACCCAAGTACTTCAAGTACAAATTAACCCCAACAGAACGTAATCACCTAACCTACACCCAACTATACCTTGAAACATAGCGTATAATATTATTTTTGTGAGAACAAGCCTATTTTGAATACACAGTATGTTAAAGTTGATGCGTAAGTCTCGGGGACGGCCGCTGCTTTAACATGCTTGGCCCGAAGACACGCTGCACGTTCGACTCCCAAAATTTTTCCGTATCAAGTTAATTTGAATGCACGTGCTAAATGGCTCCTTGCTAGAGCTTGGCGCTGCTAGTCTCGTTCACCTGCTGCAGCTGGCGTGCATGGCTATGTCTTCATTACTCCTTCTATGGACCAGGGTTCGTATTCCTCTCCACCTGAACACTCGGAGGTGTGTACTATGGACTCTTAATGTGTCGGATGTTCTCGTCAATATTACTTTGTGCTTGTTGGTTGAGCAGTTTATTCTGTTGGCGTGTGGTCGTTGTTTTGAGGTCGTGTGGTCGTTGTTTTGTGGTCGTGTGGTCGTTGTTTTGTGGTCGTGTGGTCGTTGTTTTGAGGTCGTGTGTTCGTTGTTTTGTGGTCGTGTGGTCGTTGTTTTGAGGTCGTGTGTTCGTTGTTTTGTGGTCGTGTGTTCGTTGTTTTGTGGTCGTGTGTTCGTTGTTTTGTGGTCGTGTGTTCGTTGTTTTGTGGTCGTGTGTTCGTTGTTTTGAGGTCGTGTGTTCGTTGTTTTGAGGTCGTGTGGTCGTTGTTTTGAGGTCGTGTGTTCGTTGTTTTGAGGTCGTGTGGTCGTTGTTTTGAGGTCGTGTGTTCGTTGTTTTGTGGTCGTGTGGTCGTTGTTTTGAGGTCGTGTGTTCGTTGTTTTGAGGTCGTGTGTTCGTTGTTTTGTGGTCATGTGTTCGTTGTTTTGAGGTCGTGTGTTCGTTGTTTTGAGGTCGTGTGTTCGTTGTTTTGAGGTCGTATTTTTTGTTCAGTTTTGTGTTGTGTGGATTTTGTAATTAAATATTAATTTTTTCCCAAATGATTTTGTTCGCTCGTTTTTTACGATATTATATTGTTGTTGATTGGTGCTTGTTAATAAAATATAGTTGCTTGATGTAGTTAATTTGCTTGTTAAGACGAGTCTCCTTACTTTCTTAAGGCAGCGTGTATGGCAGAGTTGTGGCGCTATTAGATATAATTTCAGTTACTGATACAACTTGGCCAGTTTTGCTGTAGTTATATTAATAGAGAACTGAAGGTCTTGGGGTTTCTGATTAAATTAAGTAGCCCAATTTTCTTTTGACAATTACAGTAAGTGTAATTGTCCAATTACAATTGGCACTTACAGGTGGTTTTAGCAAAACGGTGCAGTGATTTCACCTGTTAGCTTCCTTAACAAGTGAAGGTAACGCGAGCCTTAATGTTAGGGGAAATCATTGTCTTTATACACGGTAAAGCTGCCGTCTTGATGCAAGGTAACGCAACAGTGTTTACGCAAATTAACGCAAGAGTTTGGAAGGAAGGTTAATCAACATTCTTGAGGCAAGGTGAGACGAGTCTTGTCACAAGGTGAAGACCAACACCTTGACACGCATTCCTCCCCCACACACTTTCTCCTCTGCCGACCACTGCTCGGGAGACTCGTCCGCTCCACGCCTTGATCACACACACACACACACACACACACACACACACACACACACACACACACACACACACACACCATTACTGGCCATATAGATAACATTATTATGGAATGTATGACTTAAATGTATATCCTAATGGAAAGTTTTGATAAAGTCCCATAGCTGAGAGAGAGAGAGAGAGAGAGAGAGAGAGAGAGAGAGAGAGAGAGAGAGAGAGAGAGAGAGAGAGAGAGAGAGAGAGAGAGAGAGAGAAAGATACAACCGCTTGTGAAATAGTTTTTTGCGTTTTGGAAATATGATGAAGAGAAAGTGTGTGTGATGATGTGTTGTGATGGTGTTATGAGGTGAAGGGCCGAGCCTCACACCTCAGCCCCAACATCATCCCGGGGGGAAAGTGGCCGCTCTACATTAAACATTTAAACGTAAAACTAAAGTGGTGTATTATTTTCTTTAGATAAATGATAAACTCTTCAAGTTGAAGCTGTATTAAACTGATGCAAGGTTTTCATGTAATTTCATATATTATGCACCCCATACCCATGCCGTGGAATACAAGCTGAGAGTGTTAGCAATAGACCAGCCATCAGAGACATATAATCACTATATTCACGGCTCAAATACGTGAATGTTGAAATAAATTTACGATGTGAATCACTGACATTTAAACATGAAATGACCAGATTTTCTTAATTTGATAAGAGCGTAATTTCCAGACTTAATGTATTGATTAGCTAAGGCTGACGTTAAGTAACGTATTGGTCTACGATCTTGGTGCTAGTTCAAGATAGCGCGTCATGACTGTGTGTTATGGTGGGTTGTTGTGGTTGGCGGGTGTTGTGGTTGGCGGGTGTTGTGGTTGGCGGGTGTTGTGGTTGGCGGGTGTTGTGGTTGGCGGGTGTTGTGGTTGGCGGGTGTTGTGGTTGGCGGGTGTTGTGGTTGGCGGGTGTTGTGGTTGGCGGGTGTTGTGGTTGGCGGGTGTTGTGGTTGGTGGGTGTTGTGGTTGGTGGGTGTTGTGGTTGGCGGGTGTTGTGGTTGGCGGGTGTTGTGGTTGGCGGGTGTTGTGGTGGGTTGTTGTTGTTGTTGTTGTGTGTTGTGGTGTTTCATAACAGTACTGTGTACGGTGTCTCGCAGCTGCTAGACCACTGTGACACGGGTCTTGATGCCATGAAAGACAAGCAAGACGCCCATGTAATATACACACATTTCGCGAGAGCCTAAAGCACACATTAATGACTGGCGAAGTAGCATCTTGGATCTTTAATTTCCTAACGAACAGAATCCAGAGTGTAACAATCAACAAAGTAAAATGGGACCATCCTTTATCTTTTCGGACAATAAAGAATCGAGTATTCTTTATTTACATTTATTAAGCAGTTCACGAGCTTCAAAACTTCACATCCCAAAATTATTATTGTTATAAATGGCCTCACAGAGCTTCGGCGCTCAAAGTATTCAAGAACGGTAAAGAAAACCCTCTTGATTGAGTAAAAGATGCACAGGTTTCGAAATTGGTTGCATAAATGGTTGAGGAAAGGTGTCCTTGGTGGAGGGTCAGGTTGACCAGTGACCTGCACGACGCTCCTCAAACTTCACCAAGGCCCAACTTGTACTCGCTGAAAGAAATATATGGCAGTTGTGGAAGAGTGGGAAGTGTGTGGCTCAGCGTCCCTGAGCTGTGAGGCGCAGGAGACGGGAAGCCGTCGTGAGGGTGTGTGGTGAGTGCTCTCGCCTCGCACGCCTACACGGATTCCAAAGTCCTAACAGCCTAGTTGACCAGACCACCTAGCAGGAGGTCATGTGAGACTAGGCCGCGGGAACTGTTTTTATAATAGATGAGAAGCCCGTCACTCAGCCAGCTGACAAGCTTGTCACTCAGCCAGCTGACAAGCCTGTCAGTCACTCAGCTGAGAAGCCATCACTCAGCCAGGTGACAAGTCATCAAGGCACCTGACCCCCAACAGCCCCCATACAGTGAAGATCGCGTGTATGGGGCAAATGTGAGGAAGGAACTGAGACAAAATCCGATGGAGATACACATGAATGCCAGAGACTGGGAGTGGCTGATATACTAGACTGTTGGAGTTGAAACTCCCTTTGTAACACTGTCTTGTTCACAAGAGTGTAGTGACGGGTGTCTACTGGTGCACAGTGTAGTGATGGGGGGGGGGGGGGGGGGTGTTCGTGGTCAGTGTAAGAGTGGTGGGTGATGCCACCATGCTGGGAGAGGTGGAGGTGAGGCTGCATCTCTCACACAGGTGTCTTACTCCCTCCTTATCTCCTCACTCTTTGTCTCCAGTAACCTCCCTCACTCACCCCTCACTTCTCCCTCAGTACCTCCTTACAGCTTCGTCAGTCCTCCCTCTCACTCCTTCCTCAGTCCTCCTCCCTCAGTCCTCCCTCACTCCTCCCTCACTCCTCCCTCACTCCTCCCTCAGTCTCTCCATCACCTCTCCCTCCCTCCTCCCTCACCTCTCCCTCACCCCCCCCCTCACCTTCCCTCATACCCGGATGCACTTGGTGGTGTCTCAGTTGATGGTCTCCTTTGTGAGGTAAACATTGAGTTCCGCCTTGGTCTGGTTGAGTGACGGCCCTGTCAGCTGGCCGAGTGACGGGCCTGTCAGCTGGCCGAGTGACGGGCCTGTCAACTGGCCGAGTGACGGGCCTGTCAGCTGGCCGAGTGACGGGCCTGTCAGCTGGCCGAGTGACGGGCCTGTCAGCTGGCCGAGTGACGGGCCTGTCAGCTGGCCGAGTGACGGGCCTGTCAGCTGGCCGAGTGACGGGCCTGTCAGCTGGCCGAGTGACGGGCCAGTCAGCTGGTTGAGGTTCCCCTAACAACCTGACCAATTGCTCACCTCCAGGATGCAACCCACAACAGTCAACCAACTCCCGGATTGTTATTTACTGGCAAGTGAACATTGACGTAAGGTGTTGGGAACCGTGCCCACACGTCTCGCCCTGTCCGAGAATCTAACCCGGCTCCAGTGGTTGGGAGGCGGCTGTACTAATCACTGGACTACAGGTCGAGTAAGAGGTCGATTACCTACTCAGGGGGCAACAGTAATTATTAATTCAACTAGTGGAGCAACCTGTCCTAGACTCAAGTCCATTCCATCCAGCGGTCTACCCCCTATCCTGTACTCCAAACAAAGACCCAAAAGTGATTCCATGCACCCGCCATACCCCCACCCTACACCCTCACCCCACATCCTCACCCCACATCCTCACTCCACACCGTCACCCCACACCGTCACCCCACACCCTCACCCCACACCCTCACCCCACACCGTCACCCCACACCGTCACCCCACACCCTCACCCCACACCCTCACCCCACACCCTCACCCCACACCCTCACCGCACACCCTCACCCCATACCCTCACCCCACACCCTCACCGCACACCCTCATCCCACACCCTCACCCTTCTAATACATCAAAACATTAATGGAATGTGAAATGTTTTAGTGATGTGTGGATACACCCCGCGGATGAATTAGCGGCTGAAAATGAGGAAATTAATATGCAAATTTACATAGAAGTTTGTAATGAACATATGCGTGTCTGCAAATAGGCAAAGTTGTTTGGCAATCGAGTTTGCATGGGCGGAAAGCTGCATCTGTGTAGTTTGCTACTTGCGATTGGTGAACTACCAAGAGATGTATAGTAGTGGAGACTATTAATGGTGTGAACCTGTGAGCTGAACACTCAATGTTTTGGACCCCGATTATGACCAGTATGCTGGCTGGGCCTGTCTGTATAGCTGTTTTGTTTTATGTGCCTGTCTGTCTTTGTCCCCCCCCCCCCCCCGGGAGCCGGTCGGCCGAGCGGACAGCACGCTGGACTTGTGATCCTGTGGTCCCTGGTTCGATCCCGGGCGCCGGCGAGAAACAATGGGCAGAGTTTCTTTCACCCTATGCCTCTGTTACCTAGCACTAAAATAGGTACCTGGGTGTTAGTCAGCTGTCACGGGCTGCTTCCTGTGGGTAGAGGCCTGGTCGAGGACCGGGCAGCGGGGACACTAAAAAAAAAGCCCGGAAATCATCTCAAGATAACCTCAAGATAACCCCTCTTGGTCGGGCTCTGTCTCTCTCTCTCTCTCTCTCTCTCTCTCTCTCTCTCTCTCTCTCTCTCTCTCTCTCTCTCTCTCTCTCTCGTTGGTTGCTGCGTGGCGAGGACCAGGAAGACATCTGGCCCCACCCGGGCGGTGAGGCATTGTGGGTAGTTTCTGGCCAGCTCTACTTAGGTTTATTTTGACATTAACATGAGAGAGAGGTCATGAATTTGCCTCCCTCCTTCCCTCCCACCCACATAAACGTGGGTGTGTGTACTTAGTTGTGCTTGCGGGGGTTGAGCTCTGGCTCTTTGGTCCCGCCTCTCAACTGTCAATCAACAGGTGTACAGGTTCCTGAGCCTATTGGGCTCTATCATATCTACACTTGAAACTGTGTATGGAGACAGCCTCCACCACATCACTGCCTAATGCATTCCATCCGTTAGCTACTCTGACACTGAAAAAGTGTGTGTGTGTGTGTGTGTGTGTGTGTGTGTGTGTGTGTGTGTGTGTGTGTGTGTGTGTGTGTGTGTGTGCGCGTGCGTGCGTGCGTGCGTGCGTGTGTACACCTTTGGGATTTTCCTTTTCCATCGTGGCGGAATGTGTGAGGTTAATCCTCTGAAAAGTGAAGGTGTTGGGGGTAAGACCGGGTCGTGAGCGTGGCGGCGGCGTGGTGTACACTGGCACCGGCCGCCTCCATGTCCTGCCCTGAGTGTGTGTTTTGTTCTGATTTGGCGAGTTAACACACTGTCACGAATTGAGGTTTGTGTTTACTGACCATTTTGTCCTGTAACGTGTCCAGGAGTTGGCCAGGGGTGGGGGGGGGGTGATAAAAGTGGGAAGGTATTGGAATGGTTCTTTGGATGTGACGTAGTTGGTTCACTGAGCCGGAGTCACTGTGTGGAGGGTGATGTGTTGTAGTGTGGGGGTTATCTTGAGGTTATCTTGAGATGATTTCGGGGCTTAGCGTCCCCGCGGCCCGGTCCTCGACCAGGCCTCATTTTTGTTACACATCCCCAGGAAGCAGCCCGTAGCAACTGTCTGACTCCCAGGTACCAATTTACTGCTAGGTAACAGGGGAATCAGGGTGAAACAAACTTTTTGCCCATTTGTCTCCGCCTTCACCGGGGATCGAACCCGGAACCTCAGGACTACGAATCCGAAGCACTGTCTACCCAGCTGTCAGGCGGGTGGTGTGGTGTGGGGGTGATATAGACGTGGTGTGAGGGTGTGAGGGTGTAGTGGTGTAAGGGTGTAGTGGTGTGAGGGTGTAGTGGTGTGAGGGTGTAGTGGTGTGAGGGTGTAGTGGTGTAAGGGTGTAGTGGTGTAAGGGTGTAGTGGTGTAAGGGTGTAGTGGTGTAAGGGTGTAGTGGTGTAAGGGTGTAGTGGTGTAAGGGTGTAGTGGTGTAAGGGTGTAGTGAACTAGTTCAATATTGTGGTATTTGGGTAGTGTTAGTATGGTGGGGGGGGAGTGAGACTGTGGTATTATTGTGCTGGCAGATGTATTGTTATGTTATAGTTGTGTGGTATATTGTGTTTCAGTCTATTACTGGACCAATAGTGTATAGCGTACAGTATACATACAGTATACCTTGTATACCTCGCACCCACATGCACACCCACAGAGAGAGAGAGAGAGAGAGAGAGAGAGAGAGAGAGAGAGAGAGAGAGAGAGAGAGAGAGAGAGAGAGAGAGAGAGAGAGAAAGTACAATACATATTATCTTGTAGGCTGTTTTTTAGCAGTGATTGTGTGGCTGTCATACAAATGTGACGTCAGTGTTGTATTGTTTGAGTTGTTTGTGACATTAACCAGGTTTAGGGCTTCTGTGTGACCCTTTTGTCCTGAGGGAGGTGACCGGCCGCCCTGTTGTGGGCGGCCTCGCCTTGTGCCGGCGGCCTCCTGGCCTGCGGCTAGGTGCTGGTACAGGCCTGGGGAAGTAGACAGGTAGACGGCTTGATGAACGAAGGTAGACAGGTGTGATGCACGAAGGTAGACGGGTAGATGGTGTCACACAGGACAGCATGAACGTTCAGACGTTCAAATGGTTTCTACTTGTGATGATAGTAAGCCTCCTAGGCCTACCGAGGGCCCACCAAGCTAACTACTCACCTCCCCCACACTGCATCCCACAACAGTCACCTAAGTCTTAGGTGAACTGCTAGGTGAACAGCGGCATCAGGTGTAAGGAAACGTGCCTGCACATTTGTAGAGTCTAAAACATCAATGAGTGTGGATATGATCTATTAGACGGGGGCCCGACAGTAGAGGAGACGGGGGCGGGGGGCCCGAGGTGGGGCGACAGGAGATATAGGGGCCCCGCATACAGGTCCAGATGGCTGTATTATTGTGTGTAGCTGTAGGCTGCTGCCCTCACTCGTGTAGGCGCTCACCTCAATATTACATTATGTATTTGTAGTGGCTGGCAGCGAGGTCCTCTATGCGAGGTGGTCCTTTACGGGAGGTCGTCCTCTATGGGAGGTCGTCTTCTACGGGAGGTCGTCCTCTATGCTAGGTCGCCCTCTACGCGAGGTCCTCTATGCGAGGTGGTCCTTTACGGGAGGTCGTCCTCTATGGGAGGTCGTCTTCTACGGGAGGTCGTCCTCTATGCTAGGTCGCCCTCTACGCGAGGTACTCTATGCGAGGTGGTCCTTTACGGGAGGTCGTCCTCTATGGGAGGTCGTCTTCTACGGGAGGTCGTCCTCTATGCTAGGTCGCCCTCTACGCGAGGTGGTCCTTTACGGGAGGTCGTCCTCTATGGGAGGTCGTCTTCTACGGGAGGTCGTCCTCTATGCTAGGTCGCCCTCTACGCGAGGTCGTCCTCTACGGGAGGTCGTCCTCTACGGGAGGTCGTCCTCTACGGGAGGTCGTCCTCTACGGGAGGTCGTCTTCTACGCGAGGTCAAGTGTGTCACCGACGACCTCGTAGCACTCGGCTCCTCGTAAACGGTCTAGTAAATACGAACTAAGCCGCCATGATGGAGGTAAGAGGTGCAGATCACGTAAGTGGCCACGTAAGTGCTCCGTGTATCGTGGCCATAATCGCATACATTGTTGGTTGCTGCTACACGCACTCCGACCTGCGTGCATGCATGCGTATGTGCATGCGTGCGTGTGTGTGTGCGTGCGTGTGTATGTTACAGATGACCACTAACCCCAGTGGCTGTGGAGGGATCGCGAAGGTCTCTTGTTTTTCCTTATAAGATTTTCTAGCTGGAGTTTGATCTTGATCTTTGAGGGTGTGACGGGTAGGAGGTTCCTGGAAGGTTGTCCCAGAGAGTGTAGCCGCAGGTGCGGTCAGCCTCCCAGCCAGACTGGCCGGCTGAGCCGGTCATCCTCCATCTCTTCAACATGTCTCGATTTATCTTCTTTAATTTCCATAAGTCAATGAAATCAGTGGTAAGGTAAGGTCATTATGAGGAGACAGCGCCAAGCCAGTATGGCTGTATATCCCTGGATAGGTTACGTTAGGAGGACGAGCTAGGATATGATGACAAAGAACTGGTATATGAGGACGATGAGCGGGGATATGAGAACTTGGGAAAGAAAGCATGGGCAAGCTCTTGGACTATGAGCCCAAGTGTGCTGTGTTGGTGGGGGAGAGAGCGGCCTCCCTCGGCCTCCCTCGGCCTCCCTGGGCCTCCCTGGTACACAGGGTCCCCTTGGCTGGCTCTCTCCCTCCGTCGCTGGCCAGCGCCTCCTAGTGACGTAGGTCTCCTAGTGCGGGTGCGTGAGCTCAAGAGAACGCACCTCACTTGTACCTGGTTGATGGGGTTCCGGGAGTTCTTCTACTCCCCAAGCCCAGCCCGAGACCAGGCTCGACTTGTGAGAGTTTAGTCCACCAGACTGTTGCTTGGAGCGGCCCGCAGGCCCACATACCTATCACAGCCCGGATGATCCGGCACTTGTTGAAGATAACTATCTAGTTTTCGCTTGACGATTTCCACGGTTGTTTCGGCAATATTTCTTATGCTCGCTGGGAGGATGTTAAACAACCGTGGACCTCTGATGTTTATACAGTGTTCTCTGATTGTGCCTATGGCACCTCTGCTCTTCACTGTTTCTATTCTGCATTTTTTGCCATGTCGTTCACTCCAATATGCTGTTATTTTACTGTGTAGATTTGGGACCTGGCCCTCCAGTATCTTCCAGGTGTATATTATTTTGTATTTCTCTCGTCTCCTTTCCAGAGAGAACATTCACCCAATTAACCAATCAATTAACCAACTTTGCAAACAATCAACCATCCAACCAACCATTGGCCCAATTAATCAACCAACTAGACAACCAACCAAGTAAGAACCTGTGCAAGTTGACAGCACGATCAGGAATTGATGGCGGTTGGTGTGAGTAGAGAATATTGCCTCAGGTGATGATAATATGTGTGTGTGTTCGGTGCGAGGCGGTCACCACCGTACAGAGGGGCTGGTGGCCGCCAGTATGGGGGGGGGGGAATATTATCAGTCAGGGTCAAGGGACCAGATTCACGAAAGCACTTACGCAAGCACTTACGAACGTCTACATCTTTCCTCAATCTTTGACGGCTTTGGTTACATTTATTAAACAGTTTACAAGCATGAAAACTTCCCATTCAACTGTTGTTATTGTTATAAACAGCCTCCTGGTGCTTCGGAGCTCATTAACTGTTTAATTATTGTAAACAAAGCCGCCAAAGATTGAGAAAAGATGTACAGATTCGTAACTGCTTGCGTAAGTGCTTTCGTGAATCTGGCCCAAGGCCTCCAGAGTAGGCTGGGCGAGGCTTGTTTCACAACACTCTACACTAGATCATTGACGCAAGGTGCCGGGGCTTACAACCTCACGTGCTGGCAACACTGCAAGTTTTCAGGAGTCTGGGGTAATTCCAGCTATCGTGACTGTTCAAACTTTCATGGATCGTAGTTCCCCGTGATGATTCAAGCTTTCAGGGGTCGTTGTTATGACGATTCAAGCTATTGTGGTGATTTAAGGTTTCATGAAGGTAAACTGGCGGTGATGATGGAAGGTTTAGGAAGGCGAGACGTTGGGAGCAGCGAGGCAGCTCTGGTTGTGGCCAAGAGTTCACCCCGAGCGGCGGATTCCAACCTTGATGCTTATTTTCTGTTGCTTGAGCGAGAAAGCGTGTTTGTCTTGTGTGTTTTTGTATGCGTCTCTTATTGGTTACAGAGAGAAAAGTGGTGTTCGGAGAACGTTAGTTTACCAGCTAAAGAAACACCTTCCAAGTGGAGTCTTGTGTCGAGGTCTTAGTCACAAGTAACTTGTTTACCAGCTCATTAATAAAGGTGTAGGGGGTGGGGGTAGAAGGGAAGGGAACTATTAGGAGAAGCACCAAGCCATTACGACTATATAGCACTTGGAAGGGGTCAGGATAAGGATTTGGGATGGGACGGGGGAAGTCCCACAGGGTTCAGTTCCAAGGACTGAACCCTGTGGGACTCCACTGGTGACACCTCACCCCTCACAGTGACTCGCTGACTTCTGTTGCTCAGGTACGCCCTTATCCAATAGAGAACCTTTCCTTTTACTCCTACCTGCATCTCCAGCTTATGCAGTAGTTTCCTGTGGGGTATTGTGTCAAAGGCTTTCTGGCACTCAAAATATATGCAATCTATCCACCCTTTTCTTTCTTGCCCAATTTCAGTTGCCTGGTCGTAGAATTCAGTTAATCCATTAAGGCATGATTTGCCATCCCTGAACCCATGCTATGCTGCGTTACAAAGTTTTGCGCTCCGCTTTACTTCGCGCGTAAACACAAAGTTGCGTGTGTGTGTGAGAGAGTGAGAGTGAGAGTGTGTGACCTTGACGCCCGGGGGCGCGGCCGTGTCAGGTTTTACGCGTTGGAGCGGAAACCAGATAAATTTTTTGGGCAGTAATGAGGTGATGAGATGGTGGGGCCAGGGACGTGTGAGGGGGTGGGGTCCAGGGACGTGTGAGGGGGTGGGGGCCAGGGACGTGTGAGGGGGTGGGGGCCAGGGACGTGTGAGGGGGTGGGGGCCAGGGACGTGTGAGGGGGTGGGGGCCAGGGACGTGTGAGGAGGGTGGGGCCAGGGACGTGTGAGGGGGGTGGGGCCAGGGACATGTGAGCTGTTGCGTCCTTGTGGTGAATGTTGTGGTAGGAGCTGCGTGGTGTCCTTGTGGTAGGAGAGAAGTAACGTGTTGTGATACAACGGATTTCCTCTTCCCGCCTTCATGTCATCTGGCAACACTGACCGCCCTTGCCCAGTGTCGGCGCGCTGCGGCCTCCGCACCACCCACGAGAGAGATGACAAGACAATATGAAGAACTAATATCAAGTAACCATACGTGTCTTGACCTCAGTGTAGAAGATTTTCGATGAACCGCAAAATATTTAAATTATCACACTTTTTCGTTGATTCTAATAATTGTGGTGGTTGTAATGAGTGCCGACCAGCCGCTGTCAGGACCTTCACCCTGTCGGAGAGAGCCGCGTGTTAAGGAAGACTGGGAACCTCTCATAGTTAATCGCTGCTGACGATTAAAAACGATTTCTTGGCGTCTTGAGGAATTTCCACTGACTTGAGTGGCAGGATGTTTTGCTCGATGATTTGGTAAGACTGGTGCTGTGGTGGTGTCTGTCTGTTTGTCTTCTGTGTGCAGTAGTGGGAGTGGGTGGTAGTGGTGGGGTTGTTAGTAGAGGTAGGAGTTGTTAGTAGTAGAGAAAGTTACTAGTACTGTAGGGAGAGCATGCTGGTGAGTGTAATCTTTCTACCGCAGCCCACTGGTCTATGTTAGCGGCATGATAAGAAAATCAAGATTATGTGTAACTAGCTAATGACAAATGTTAATAATTTAGCTCACAGACTGTTGTGGTCCAGGTCTTGGGCCAAGATGGCTATAAAACACCATTAATATATACAATAAAGTGTATAACTAACTTAACCTGGTTAACATGAACTCTGGGGTCCAGTGTCTGTGTCCAATATGTGCCTGTGTGTGTGTGTGTGTGTGTGTGTGTGTGTGTGTGTGTGTGTGTGTGTGTGTGTGTATGTGCCTGTGTGTGTGTGTGTGTGTGTGTTACTTACCTAATTGTACTTACCTAATTGTGCTTGCGGGGGTTGAGCTCTGGCTCTTTGGTCCCGCCTCTCAACTGTCAATCAACAGGTGTACAGGTTCCTGAGCCTACTGGGCTTTATCATATCTACACTTGAAGCTGTGTATGGAGTCAGTCTCCACAGTATGTGTATATATGTGTGTGTGTGTGTGGGGGGGGGGGGGGACTACAAGGCCAACTAAGGATCATCTCCAGGATGCAACCCACAACAGTTGTCCAAATTCCCAGATTCCTTTTCACTGCAGGGGGTGAACAAAGGTATCAGGTGAAAGGAAACTTTGCCCAAACGCTCCGGTTTGCTACGGGGATTATCCGCGATCGTCGATTGAGAGTCGATATCTTAGCCCACTGCACCACAGGATATCTCTCTCTCGCTCGCTTTCTCTCTCTCTCTCTCTCTCTGTGTGTGTAACTCATTCCATCACCGCCCACGGGATGGGTATCGGGTGCATAATAAAGAAATTATATGAAATTTTATTTTGTTAAATAATCTGTGTACACTTGTATAGTAGTATTTATGGCAAGTATGACTAAGGTACAGGAAAGTGAGCCAGTGTGCCACATCTGTTACACACGTGGGGCCACACACACCTGCCATAGACACGTGGGGCCACACACCTGCCATAGACACGTGGGGTCACACACCTGTCATAGACACGATTTTTGGCTTTAGGTAAAGTCTAGGTCAAAATGTGAGGTCCAATTAGGACGGTTTTTGGCGTTGAGGATAATATATTGAAATAATAGTTCTGGTTAAGTGTTGTGAAACATGTTTAATGTGCGTTCATGTGTTGTGCTTTGTAGAGTGTCATCTGGGTAGGTCAGGAGAGAGGGGCCCAGGGCTATGTTATGAGGGAAGTGGGAGGGAAGGAGCAGAGAGGGAAGTGGGAGGGAAGGAGCAGAGAAGGAGCAGAGAGGGAAGGAGCAGAGAGGGAAGTGGAAGAGAAGGAGCAGAGAAGGAAGTGTGATAGAAGAAGCGGAGAAGGAAGTAGAGAGGAAGGCAGAAGGTGAAACTATTTATCATTCAGGAAGGACAGAGGCAGCGTGGACGTGCCAGGCATGAGCGGCACGCTGTCAATGTTGCCACCGAGTAACTGGCACCTCCTCCATGAATGGGTTGACACACACACTATTTAAAAAGTGGTCACAGCTGTGAGGGAGTCAGTAGCAGGTGGTGGTGGGTGACAGTCCTGTGTCCCCACCGTCATCAGTGTGAGGGGGGCGTGGCCTCTACAGTGTTGAGGGGGCGTGGCTTCTCTACTGCCAACAGCTGGCACCCCGCTCTTACTGACGTCACTGATGCGATATGTAGTATAAGTGTGTATCACTATATGTAATTTTGTACGTATTAAGCCTTCTGTGAATAAAATTATATTGTAATAAATCCTACAAAGTGAAGCCATAAACTTAGGCTTATGTACTTTTTACAATGTTCTATGTACAAATTAGATAGGTTAGGTGTTTATACTTATTTGTGCAGAATTGTACATATATGTATTTAAAGATTCCGCATCATGTAATAGGCTACATATGGCGTGTGTGCTGAAGAAGGTGGCAGTCCATCTCTCAGCTGAGGCTGAACATAGTCTTGTGTGAGGACGGAAGTGGCTTGCATAGTTACGGCCGTGACGTCATGCTGATGCCACACTGACGTCACCGTGACGTCCCTGTGGCGTCACTAGTTCCGTGTGTGTGTGTGTTGGTTGGGGGGGGGGGCGCCCTGAGTGAGGAGCAGCGCACATCCCATCTATACCCCGCGTCCATTACGTAAAACTGGCCATTTAACCTCTCCTCTCACCCAAATACGTCGCATTTTTTGGCCGAATATACCAATGCGTTCCTAATACGACGTGTTAAGAGGGGTTGCTTGGGGCCGTATGTTTATGGTCAGCCAAACAGTTGCATTCTTGCGGAGTGACGGGCTGTTATCACCTGCAGTGTCGCTTTTAATAACAAGAAACACGTGATGACCAGACCACACACTAGAAATTGAAGGGACGACGACGTTTCGGTCCGTCCTGGACCATTCTCAAGTCGATTGTCTCGAGAATGGTCCAGGACGGACCGAAACGTCGTCGTCCCTTCAATTTCTAGTGTGTGGTCTGGTCAACATACTTCAGCCACGTTATTGTGACTCATCACCTGCATAAGAAACACGTGACTTTGTAGGAGTT
>NC_091166.1:38861861-38866861 GCF_040958095.1 Procambarus clarkii
GTTGGGCACCTCACCTGTGATAATACTGTGGGTGGGCACCTCACCTGTGATAATACTGTGGTTGGACACCTCACCTGTGATAATACTGTGGTTGGGCACCTCACCTGTGATAATACTGTGGTTGGGCACCTCACCTGTGATAATACTGTGGTTGGGCACCTCACCTGTGATAATACTGTGGTTGGGCACCTCACCTGTGATAATACTGTGGTTGGGCACCTCACCTGTGATAATACTGTGGTTGGGCACCTCACCTGTGATAATACTGTGGTTGGGCACCTCACCTGTGATAATACTGTGGTTGGGCACCTCACCTGTGATAATACTGTGGTTGGGCACCTCACCTGTGATAATACTGTGGTTGGACATCTTGGTCCTGTACACCAGCTGTGTTTACCTCCATGTTAGAACAGACAGTTGACATTCGTCTCGCTTCCTTAATAGCTTGTTTACATCTGGCCGAGTGATAAAATCTCAACTCGTTTCTTGTTTGTGTTGCAATTAACATGAAATGTTCGTATTAATTTGTTAGTTTCAGAACTAACCTTCTGTTACGGCCATTGTGGGCCAGTAACCGGGTTCTTGATGGTATAACCTTTTTTTCCGATTTCCGACCCCAAGTCCGTAGTAAGCTTTCAAGAAACTGACTATTTCAAGCAGCAGTGCAATGCATAAATAAGGGGGAGGGGGCTAATCAAGACAATTCCCTTCACTAATATATTCACACCTTCACCATTAAATATATATATAAATAGATTATTACTACACTTATGTACAACTGCCTCTTTCGCTCAGGGGCCCAACACAATGACAGTGTTCGTCAAGCACAGTGAACCCACATCCCAGGTACACGTTGTCCACTGGCAAACACTGGCGAGTTCACCTTCTACGTGGGCCAGTCCGCCCACACAGTATCACGATGTGTCTACATCCCACCTTCGCTCTCCAGATACTCACTGGCAGAGGGCTTCAGCAACGCGCTGACAGGGGTAGCGAACACCCTGGTACAAACCTCTAGCAGCTTGCTAGCAGCACTTCACAAATAGACACATCACTGCCTTACCAACACTGCATATACTAGCAGCTAACACATTGCTCGGATCGACGGCGGCTATTTAGTCTTCTTTCAGGACCAAGCTAAGGGTTCGTGGACTGCCCAAGGTAAACTGCCTTCCTCGGTGCAATTGCCTCCATATGTCACCTCTGTGGACATAAAACGTCATTAATTAGATGGACAGTGCACTGGGTAACCCTGGGGATAACATTCATTCACCGTGGACTTGACATTGTGATTTGTAGCCACAACCTAGATGGCGCTGATCTTGATACGCCACCCACCAGAGGTCATCCACATCGACCTCCTCTTCTGACTGGGGCAGGAAACTGGAGCCATTCGCCGCTGTCATGCCATCACCAACAGATGGCGTTGTCTACATGGCGCCCAATACTAGGGAAGTTGGAGTGCAGACCATAGATGGCGCTGCCATGCCACTCCGACGATGGTGTCTATACCGTAACACCTTCAAAATAATTTGTATTTTGTTCATTGATTCTCAAAATGTCTATTTCCATAATAGTGTGCAAGACAAGTGTGTCACTGCAACACGCTCATCAATATTACTTTGTTTCATCGTCTACATTGAATTTATTTCCTCTCCTATTTAGCACACTTTGAACTACCTCATTTGACCTCCCAATTACGTGCCAATTTTGAACTTTTATTTCATGTCCAATTTTGTACTCCTTATTACATGACTAATTGTCTTATTATTTTCCCCCTTCCTCATTACGTAATTAAATTTTATTTCCCCATTGTTTCATTAAACCCATTTCCCTCCCCCCTATTACATGTCCTTTTCAATTACATATTATTTGCACCCCCATTACATTGATGACCATGGATCAGTGCTCCTGAGGTCCGGTCTCTCGTCTGGATGCCAGCTGGAGGCCACCTGGAGGTCACCTTAAAGCCTCCCCCCCACACTGTCGGTCACTGTTAGTCACCGTTGGTCACCGTTGGTTGGTCACTGTTGGTTAGTCACTGTTGGTTGGTCACTGTTGGTTGGTCACTGTTGGTTGGTCACTGTTGGTTGGTCACTGTTGGTTGGTCACTGTTGGTTGGTCACTGTTGGTTGGTCACTGTTGGTTGGTCACTGTTGGTTGGTCACCGTTGGTTGGTCACTGTTGGTTGGTCACTGTTGGTTGGTCACTGTTGGTTGGTCACTGTTGGTTGGTCACTGTTGGTTGGTCACTGTTGGTTGTATACCGACAAGATGCTCCCCCCCCCTCCCTTCCCCTACTCTTCACCCCCCCTTCCCTTCCCCTACTCTTCACCCCCCTCCCTTTCCCCTCACTCTTCACCCCCCCCCCCCTATTTAGTGAAGAGCACAAGGTGCCTGGAGGAGAGTGGCTGGTGCCACAAGCACCAGGACAAGCACTTGTCCTTGTCTGCTGCTATTGGCACCAATCTCAGTTGATCAGTGTTCCCTTTAGGTGGAGCAAGTGCCCCGGCCCTCCCTCCTCCCCCACCGTCAACCACCGTCAACCACCGTCAACCACCGTCAACCACCGTCAACCACCGTCAACCACGGGTAATGGTTGCCAGTCAACCACATTGGTAATGCGGCGCAGATAATTATGCCGTGAAAGTTGCCATTATACAAGCAAGCAATTGGTAATGAGTGGATGGCTATTAACAACGGAATTATTAAGTTATAATGATAAAACTGTCAATATGTACCTAGGTTGTTGTACTCTACCAACTGACTTATGAGTAGTCAGTATACCTAGCCCCTAGTCTACTAGGTTAGCAGTAGTCAGTATACCTAGCCCCTAGTCTACTAGGAGCTAAGTATACAGATTACTGCTAGGTAACAGGGACATCAGGGTGAAAGAAACTCTGCCCATTTGTTTCCGCCATCGCCGAGGATCGAATCCCGGACCTTAGGATTACGGGTACCTAGCGCTGTCCACTCAGCCACAGGCCCCCTATCTGTGTGTATCTGTGTGTGTGTACATCTAGATGAACACACCATGGCGTGTGTGTACATCTAGATGAACACACCATGGCGTGTGTGTACACCTAGATGTACACACCATGGCGTGTGTGTACACCTAGATGAACACACCATGGCGTGTGTGTACACCTAGATGTACACACCATGGCGTGTGTGTACACCTAGATGAACACACCATGGCGTGTGTGTACACCTAGATGAACACACCATGGCGTGTGTGTACACCTAGATGTACACACCATGGCGTGTGTGTACACCTAGATGAACACACCATGGCGTGTGTGTACACCTAGATGAACACACCATGGCGTGTGTGTACACCTAGATGTACACACCATGGCGTGTGTGTACACAAATGTGTGAACGTGTACGTGTGGGTGCGCGCGCGCACACGAGCCTCCTGACACCGGGCTGCAAGAGATTATAATTTTCCAGGCCTGGAGCCGTGCTTGTGTTCCTGTCCCTGTGCTATTCTCTGCCTCCCCCAGCTAGTCCTCTCACCCCTGGCCTCTCCCATTGTCCTCACCCCCTATTTACCCATTGTTCTCTCTTATTCTTACTGGCTTGTCACTCATTCATCTTTGTCTCTCACCCGTTCCTTTCTCTTGCCCGTCTCTTTGTTTGTCGTCCGTCCATTTGTCACTCGTATATCCGTCTCCTTTTGTTTCCCTCGCTCTTACCTCTATCTTTTGCCCATTGCTAAGTTTATTCAATCCGCAACTCCTCATGTCCTTTCCCCCCCCCTCTCTCTCTTTCTCTCTCTCGTGAAACTGCAAGCAAGAGCTGTTATCCTGCCTCAGCTCATCTGAAGTCTTCTCCGAGAGACTCATTTGTTTCATGATCCTGTTTCATATGCATCTATAGGAATCAATTTGATTTAACTCTAAGTAACAATCATAATACCGAACAGGCTGAGCTCGTACTCAACTGTACTCACCTAGTTGTATTCACCTAGATGTGCTTGCGGGGGTTGAGCTTTAGCTCTTTGGTCACATGAAGGCTCTGTGTGCCAGAGCCTTCGTGTGATCAATTGACCTGATCTCCGTGTATCAATCTATTGAGCTTTATATATATATATATATATATATATATATATATATATATATATATATATATATATATATATATATATATATATATATATATATATATATATATATATAATATAATATGTGTTGGAGTAGCTTGTCCCACTTGTGGCAAGGGTAATATTGGCAAGTCTCCTGACTCGTGTTACTTGGGTCACCATTATCTCTTGCTGCTTTTATCTCTTCGGCGTTTTTTTTTTTTTTTGGAGACAGTTAACTCTTTTTTTTTATCTCTCCCTCCCTCCCTCCCTCCATCTCTCCCTCTCTCCTTCCTTTCCACCCTCTATAATCCCACTGTCAAATTAGTCACCATTGAACCAAACATTGAGTGGCTGGACATTTTTGTCTCGACATGTGGAGTTGCTGCCTCCTCCTGGCTGCTCCTGCCTGCTCCTGCCTGCTCCTGGCCTGCTCCTGGCTGCTCCTGCCTGCTCCTGCCTGCTCCTGGCTGCTCCTGCCTGCTCCTGGCTGCTCCTGGCTGCTCCTGGCTGCTCCTGGCTGCTCCTGGCTGCTGCTGCCTGCTCCTGCCTGCTCCTGGCTGCTCCTGGCTGCTCCTGCCTGCTCCTGGTTGCTCCTGGCTGCTCCTGGCTGCTCCTGCCTGCTCCTGGCTGCTCCTGGCTGCTCCTGGCCGCTCCTGGTTGCTCCTGGCTGCTTCTGGCCGCTCCTGGCCGCTCCTGGCCGCTCCTGGTTGCTCCTGGCTGCTCCTGGCTGCTCCTGGCTGCTCCTGGCTGCTCCTGCCTGCTCCTGGCTGCTCCTGGCTGCTCCTGGCTGCTCCTGGCTGCTCCTGGCTGCTCCTGGCTGCTGCTGCCTGCTCCTGCCTGCTCCTAGCTGCTCCTGGCTGCTCCTGGCTGCTCCTGGTTGCTCCTGGTTGCTCCTGGCTGTATTGCTTGTCTTT
>NC_091166.1:38871861-39066861 GCF_040958095.1 Procambarus clarkii
GGACTTGTATTACCACTGCTACCTTATTCAATCTTGTGTTGATGATATCCTCAAAATGCATCCGGAGTCTGCCAGTGCAGACCGCTTATCACATGCCTCTGTATGACTAACCATCCTGTGTGATGGGGATTTTTTTAGCATCACCTAGTTAGCTTTTTGACACACTGTACTCCACTTCATATAGTCCAGGGCGGCTGCAAAGGTGAAGGTGTACCTAGTGCGTTAATACAACAACAAAATTACTCCTTCACTCACAAAATGTAGATGAATCTGATTTCTTTTTATTTCAGGTTAGGTCAGGGTTTACAAATTGTTTGTGCCAAAGAATTACAAAGAATTGTGTCTGAATATGGGAACGGAAATGACATGTAGTACCACTGTGAAATTAATTATTTTTATCAGATAAATGTTTTAAATATAAGGTCTGAACCTTTGAGAGGGGAGGAGAGAGACCTGGGCGCAGCCGGGGATCCCATCTAGAGAGAATGTGTGTGTGTATTCACCTAGTTGTGTTTGCGGAGGTTGAGCTTTGCTCTTTCGGCCCGCCTCTCAACTGTCAATCAACTGTTTACTAACTACTTTTTTTCCCACACCACAAACACACACACACCATGATCACCACATTCAAGATTCTCGAGGGAATCGACAGAGTAGATAAAGACAGGCTGTTTAACACAAGGGGCACACGCACTAGGGGACACAGGTGGAAACTGAGTGCCCAAATGAGCCACAGAAATATTGGAAAGAACTTTTTTAGTGTCAGAGTGGTTGACAAATGGAATGCATTAGGAAGTAATGTGATGGAGGCTGACTCCATACACAGTTTCAAGTGTAGATATGATAGAGCCCAATAGGCTCAGGAACCTGTACACCTGTTGATTGCCGATTGAGAGGCGGGACCAAAGAGCCAGAGCTCAATCCCCGCTAGCACAACTAGGTGAGTACCAGGAAGCAGCCCGTGACAGCTGACTAACTCCCAGGTATCTATTTACTGCTAGGTAACAGGGGCATTCAGGGTGAAAGAAACTTTGCCCATTTGTTTCTGCATGCTGCGGGAATCGAGCCCGCGCCACAGAATTACGAGTCCTGCCGCTATCCACCAGGCTACCAGCCGTGTGTATGTGTGTGTGTGTGTGTGTGTGTGTGTGTTATATTAAGTCAGGTGTGTATTTGATATTTTGGGATGTATTTGTTCCTGGTGGCCTGAGCCTGCTACCACAGGGAGACTCCTCTAGTGACTCCGGCTGGCTCTCCAAACTCTGTAGTTTGTATAGCTTTTCTATCAAGTCCGGGCCTTAAATATTATTAAGTAATCAGCTTATATGAGAGAGGAATTGAGTCTTGCAGAGAAGGAGAGGGAGGGGGAAGTTTTGCAGGAGATGGGGAGGGGAGGAGTCTTGCAGAGAGTTCCACCTGGCTTTGTTGGTGGAAAAGTTTCCAGGACAGATTTTGTCGGGGGAAAATATTCAGTCAAGTCCAGCGAGGACAGTCTTCCAGAGACAGTCATTCCTTATAGATGGTCATTTTAGACAGCTTTTTAGATGGGGCTCCAGGATGGGTCGGCGTACTCTAGGACTGGCCTGACATAGGCGGTATACAGTGATGTAAAAGCCTCCTTATTCATGTTTCTGAATGATGTTCTGCCTTTTTTTCAGCCTAGAGTATGCGGCTGACGTTATTCTATTTATATATGAGCCTTTGGAGTTAGGTTTGGTATTATATCCACTCATAGGTTTGTTCTCTAATCGTTATAGGGAGGTAGTTTCCCTTCATCGTGCCTTTTGGTCTCCTGGCACCTAATTCAGTTTGCATCACCTTACACTTGGTGACGTTGAACTTTAGCAGCCATTTCTCGGACCAGTTCTGCAACTTGTCTAAGTCATCTTGTAGAGTCTTACAATACTCTTCTGTCTCAATCCTCCTCAGTAGTTTTGCATCATAGAAGATGGTAGATAAGACTCACCTCCTGGTAACAAGTCGTGTACATAAATGAGGAAGAGAATGGATCCTAGCACCGATCCTTGAGGCACCCCGCTTGTTACTCTACGCCAGTTGGAGTAGTGTGTGTGTGTGTGTACTCACCTAGTTGTACTCACCTTGTTGTGTCTGCAGGATCGAGCATTGACTCTTGGATCCCGCCTTTCGAGCATCGGTTGTTTACAGCAATGACTCCTGTCCTATTTCCCTATCATACCTGGTTTTAAAATTATGAATAGTATTTGCTTCCACAACCTGTTCCTGAAGTGCATTCCATTTCCCCACTACTCTCACGCTAAAAGAAAACTTCCTAACATCTCTGTGACTCATCTGAGTTTCAAGCTTCCATCCATGTCCTCTCGTTCTGTTACTATTCCGTGTGAACATTTCGTCATTTCATTTCTGTGTATGTGTGTGCGTGTGTGTGTGTGTCAATACCATCCTTCACCTTTGCTGCACTTCTAGGGGTGACAACTTCACTGTTGTGTGGTCACTTTACGCACACTATCCGCGTGAGTGCAGGTCTGGCCTCTGCCTTGCACGCAACAACTCGAGTTGCAGAACTTGCTGCAAATCACACGACCTGCAATCACTTTACCTTGCAAGTGACGGTAGAGGGTGCGTGAAATTGGGAATTTGGTTCTGAAAGCTGAGAGTTCCTTTCAAGTGTGAGTGACCAAGTCACAGTGACTGGTGGACCAGGTCACAGTGACTGGTGGACCAGGTCACAGTGACTGGTGGACCAGGTCACAGTGACTGGTGGACCAGGTCACAGTCACCATTATATATATATATATATATATATATATATATATATATATATATATATATATATATATATATATATATATATATATATATATATATATATATATTTAACTTTAAAACGTTCAGAAAACAAAATAATTTTAATAGTTAATAATTCTACGTTAAATTATGTGAAGAAGGAATTACTTTTCCTGGGTGAAAATGATGTTATTTAAGATGAGTTGTGAGCGCGCGTGCTGAGCTGTATATCAAGTATATAAAGTGCTGTTAACCAGCCCGCCTCCTTACTGCTCCTAAACTTAAAGTCCGCCTCGTAACTTACCTCCCAGAAAATGTGCGACTCATAATTTGTGTGTAGCTGAGAGAGGGAGAGTGTGTATTCACCTAGTTGTATTCTCCTAGTTGTGTTTGCGGGGGTTGAGCTTTGCTCTTTCGGCCCGCCTCTCAACTGTCAATCAACTGTTTACTAACTACTTTTTTTTTCCCCACACCACACACACACACACCAGGAAGCAGCCCGTGACAGCTGACTAACTCCCAGGTACCTATTTACTGCTAGGTAACAGGGGCATTCAAGGTGAAAGAAACTTTGCCCATTGGTGTTTCTGCCTCGTGTGGGAATCGAACCCGCGCCACAGAATTACGAGTCCTGCGCGCTATCCACCAGGCTACCAGACCCCCACAGACACACACAGTGTGTGTGTGTGTGTGTGTGTGTGTGTGTGTGTGTGTGTGTGTGTGTGTGTGTGTGTGAGGAAGAGAAGGTTGTATAAATATTAATTTTTTCGTTTGAAAAGTAGAGGAGCACATCTTTACACACAACTACAAACACGTCAATGAAAGGAGACGGGAGGGATGAGAGTGTGTAAGTCCCACTACCCTAATTAGTGCATAATTCAACCAGCCTCTTAGTAATTTACCTCACTTAAAAACCTTTCTGTTGTGTAGTGGAAGACGTTTACAGCGAAGGTGATGCAAGAGAGTGTAATGCATATATGGTTGTATAACCTTTGACCTGAGGTCAGTTTGCTACATGTGTGTGCAAGGTGTAGGTGTGTGTGTGTAACCTTTGACCTGAGGTGGGCTGCCACAAGACGCCATGGAGCAAGGAGCCTCCTTGTCATCCCTGCAAGTTACAGAGGAGCCACGTTAGCCTGCTTGGTGGGAGTCTCGGTCGTGACGCAAGGTGACGGTGGGAGTCTGGTTGTGACGCAAGGTGACGATAAGAGTCTGGTCGTGACGCAAGGTGACGGTAAGAGTCTGGTCGTGACGGAAGGTGACGGTAAGAGTCTGGTCGTGACGCAAGGTGACGGTAAGAGTCTGGTCGTGACGGAAGGTGACGGCAAGAGTCTGGTCGTGACGCAAGGTGACGGTAAGAGTCTGGTCGTGACGGAAGGTGACGATAAGAGTCTGGTCGTGACGCAAGGTGACGGTAAGAGTCTGGTCGTGACGGAAGGTGACGGTAAGAGTCTGGTGGTGACGGCAAGAGTCTGGTCGTGACGGAAGGTGACGGTAAGAGTCTGGTGGTGACGGCAAGAGTCTGGTGGTGACGGAAGGTGACGGTAAGAGTCTGGTGGTGACGGTAAGAGTCTGGTGGTGACGGAAGGTGACGGTAAGAGTCTGGTGGTGACGGAAGGTGACGGTAAGAGTCTGGTCATAAAGAGTCTTGGGATTAAAAAGATGAGACTGATTAAGGCAGCTGTAATGGACGGATGACTTACAGCTGGGATAGGTGAGGCGTGAGGGAGGGTAGGTAGGAGGGAGGAGAGGAGAGAGGGGGTGTGTGAGAGGTGAAGGGTGAGAGGCTAGAGTGAGGGGTGAGGGAACAAGGTAGGGAGACATAGAGAGCGTGACTTAGTAATGAGTGGAGGCGGAGGAGCAACCAGGAGTTGCTCCTCCTGGAGCAACCAGGAGGCCTGGTTGACGACCGGGCCGCGGGGACACTAAGCCCCGGAAGCACCTCAAGGTAACCTCAAGGTAAGGTGTTCTTAAGGGTCACAAGCTACACTAACGTTCCTTAGTCCCGTCCTAACACCTCACGCACGCCAACACTGCTGCCTTCCCAACTATACCATCACTCTATGGCTGAGTGGGCGCCACTCTGAGAGTGTTGTCTTACCTAAAGTATTGGTTACATCTACCTACTTGAATGGCTGTACCCTTTACATGTTTACAGCGATGTACCTCCATCAGAAAATGTCCCTCGGGGGAATGAGTTTGGGTGGATAAGCTGCCTCGTATGGCCAATGGGTCTGCTGCTGATTCCTTAATCTTGATGCTTTTATGTTCTTCAAAGGGATAAGGATAAGGGATGGGACGGGGGGAAGGAATAGTGCCCAAACACCTGGACGGTCGGGGATTGAACGCCGACCTGCATGAAGCGAGACCGTCGCTCTACCGTCCACCCCCAAGTAGTTGGACTCTTCACTATGAGAAGGAGAGTGTGTGGAGGCGTCGAAGGGCTACTTAACACTTCAGGATATATTAAAGTGATGAGTGCGGCGCATCAATAGTGTTAGTGTCTCACCCTCTCACAGTGTGGGAGTTTATCTCTGAGATTTGTTTAACAATATTGTTAGGCAGGCAGGTAGTTAATACTGAATAGGTAGACAGGTAACTGATACTGAACAGGTAGACAGGTATTGAACAGTGAACAGGTAGACAGGTATTGAACAGTGAACAGGTAGACAGGTATTGAACAGTGAACAGGTAGACAGGTATTGAACAGTGAACAGGTAGACAGGTATTGAACAGTGAACAGGTAGACAGGTATTGAACAGTGAACAGGTAGACAGGTATTGAACAGTGAACAGGTAGACAGGTATTGAACAGTGAACAGGTAGACAGGTATTGAACAGTGACCAGGTAGACAGGTATTCAACGGTGAACAGATAGACAGGCAGTGAGAGCTAAACAGACAAATGGTCAGAAGCGGTGAACAGAAGAGGGTGGTTCCTGGCCCCGGGTGGTTCCTGGCCCGGGTGGTTCCTGGCCCGGGTGGTTCCTGGCCCGGGTGGTTCCTGGCCCCGGGTGGTTCCTGGCCCGGGTGGACGGTAGCCGGTCAACTGGGCCGGTCAGCCACCAAGGAACGGTCAAGATGGCGGCCATCAAGTGCATCGTAATTTCCGATATAGGGATAAGGCGAGAGTTAGTGACGTCACCCACTCGTGAATTAAGGGACCTCTTCACTGCTGTTGTTGCTTTACCCCGCCCCCCCCATGCTCCCCGGGGCCACACTACCCCCCCCCATGCTCCCCGGGGCCACACTACCCCCCCCATGCTCCCCGGGGGCCACACTACCCCCCCCATGCTCCCTGGGGCTACACTACCCCCCCCCCCCCCATGCTCCCCGGGGCCACACTACCCCCCCCCCCCATGCTCCCTGGGGCCACACTACCCCCCCATGCTCCCTGGGGCCAAACTACCCCCCCATGCTCCCCGGGGCCACACTAACCCCCCCCCCCCCCCACCTCCACACACTGGAGGTTTGGGGAGTAGAATAACTCCAGGAACCCCCATGAAGCAGGTATATCAATCAGGTACACATATACACCAAATATACTCCATAGGCCTCTTTAGGTAGCTTGGTAAATTTATCTTTGAAGGTTCTCTCTGTCGCTTTCCGCCTCTCCCCATCTCTCTGTCTCCTTCTCTCTCTTTCTCTCTCCCCAAGTATTTACGTCACTTTCGTCCCCCACCACAAAACCGCCAGAAACACACACAGAAGAAGTTGATAATGTCATGTAAAGACTCTGGGGGGTCCTTTATCTCCACAACATGAGAGCACTGAGCATGTTGCTGCCCTTCACGTCTGTGTCCTCATCTGTGTCTCTGTCACACTTAACCTTGATTCAAGTCCAGAAATATGAAAAAAGCTTGATTTATCTGTGAATCGTTAATCAGAGTTAACTCATATTTGTCTTTGCTCAAGTAAAAAATCAAGCAAATGTTTCCTTGTGGTTTACTTGAAGGAGCGTTGTAGCCGGAGGCTGTCGGAGCTCCTGACTCTGGGAGTATTTCACCCGCTGCCTTTGATGCGGGATGTTTTAATTAAAATCCGAGCCAAATTGATTTGGATGTAACTAGCGGTAAGTCTGAAGCTCCTCATCTTGAAGTTTTTCTGGAAGGTATTTTCTTTGTGTGAGAGAGACAGAGGGAAGATGGAACAGTGGGAGAGAGAGAGAGAGAGAGAGAGAGAGAGAGAGAGAGAGAGAGAGAGAGAGAGAGAGAGAGAGAGAGACAGTTCGCAATACAACAGTATAGTGACGTGTAAAACAATAATGTACAGGTCATTATCCTCGTTACATCAAGAATCATAACTTCAACATTGGTGATGACAGTTTTTAGCGGCTAAGAAAGTTTTTGTGAAAGAGTATCGTTCACAGACTCGTGGTCACCTTCACATATTCGTCTTTATTTATATAACTAAAGGCACTATAATTGATCAAAATATATATTCCTTTATTAATAAGTGATTATGAATAGGTTAAATTGTAAGCTGTTTAAGCTGTTCTATATGCCACTGTGTTGCTAACTCACTCACTCACTCTCTCTCTCTCTCTCTCTCTCTCTCTCTCTCTCTCTCTCTCTCTCTCTCTCTCTCTCTCTCTCTCTCTCTCTCTCTCTCTCTCTCACTCTCTCTGTTAAACATGTGTTATGCTATACTTTTATACACATATAATTATATATTTGTTTTCCTTACAGGTACGTGTTGATGGCGGGTGGTGTTGACCCGTGCAGGTGACGGCTCATATCTCGGCTTATTACAAGTGGGTATATGCACCTGTTGATTACCTGTGCACCTGTTGATTACCTGTGCACCTGTTGATTACCTGTGCACCTGTTGATCACTTGTGCATCTGTTAACGACCTCTGCACCTAATGTTGACTTGTGTGCTTAATGATGGCACATGTACCTGTTGATTATAATCAACAGATAAGCTTTGTACATCATCAGGTGCCCAGATATTACCTGTGCACCCGTGGTAAACTGGCCGCGTCCTGTTGAATGACCTGTCTACCGTTGATAAACAGAACTGGGCAAAACAGGAGCCACGTAGAAGAGCGTATTTCAGCGGGTGAAGCGCACTAGAGCTTACTAAGTCTAAATAATGATTCCCAATTCCCATAGTTTGTGTAAAAACTAATATTGATAGAACTCTATGTTAATATTTTAAGGGAGAACTGAAGGTGGATGTAGAGAGCTCCTTTATGGCACGTCTTTTGAGTGTTGATCTTTGCGGGGGTTAGTGTAGTGTAGAAGTGTGTTGAACAGTGATGTAAAGATAGAGCCGAGCCATCCCTGTACCTCCCTGCCCCCTCTGGTGTCTGTCCCTGCCGTCAGCCCCCCTGCTGTCAGCCCCCCTGCCGTCAGCCCCCCTGCTGTCAGCCCCCTGTCGTCAGCCCCCTGCCGTCAGCCCCCCTGCCGTCAGCCCCCTGCTGTCAGCCCCCCTGCTGTCAGCCCCCCTGCTGTCAGCCCCCTGTCGTCAGCCCCCTGCCGTCAGCCCCCCTGCCGTCAGCCCCCCTGCCGTCTCCCTCCATGGCAAGGACATACGGTATTCAGAGCCCGTCACTGCCCACACCTCCTGCCTCTCCGTCAACAATACTTATGACCTCCAGAAACAGTATTCATGGTCGGTCATCCACCAGCAATATTCATGACCCGCCAACTCTTGCTGTTCCATAAACAGTATACATGGCCTATCATACTGGCCCAAGCACCATAAACAGTATACATGGCCTATCATACCGGCCCAGGCACCATAAACAGTATACATGGCCTATCATACCGGCCCAGGCACCATAAACCGTATACATGACATATCATACCAGCCCAGGCACCATATACAGTATACATGGCCCTATCATACCGGCCCAGGCACCATATACAGTATACATGGCCTATCATACCGGCCAAGGCACCATAAACCGTATACATGACATATCATACCAGCCCAGGCACCATATACAGTATACATGGCCTGTCATACCGGCCCAGGCACCATATACAGTATACATGGCCCTATCATACCGGCCCAGGCACCATATACAGTATACATGGTCTATCATACCGGCCCAGGCACCATATACAGTATACATGGTCTATCATACCAGCCTAGGTACCTAAGTACCTGGAATTTATCACTGTTATACATCATGTTATTTTCTGCTGCTCCATCGGAAACTTTATTAATATCTGGTGATAGTTTTTCAATGTCTTCTACGGAGGTAATTTTCATGCTGATGTTTGTTACGACCTTAACCATGGTCCCTGTGGTCCCTGGGGGTAGAGGGACGTCAACCATGGTCCCTGTGGTCCCTGGGGGGTAGTGGGACGTCAGCCATGGTCCCTGTGGTCCCTGGGGGGTAGAGGGACGTCAACCATGGTCCCTGTGGTCCCTGGGGGGTAGAGGGACGTCAACCATGGTCCCTGTGGTCCCTGGGGGTAGAGGGACGTCAACCATGGTCCCTGGGGGTAGAGGGACGTCAACCATGGTCCCTGGGGGTAGAGGGACGTCAACCATGGTCCCTGGGGGTAGAGGGACGTCAACCATGGTCCCTGTGGTCCCTGGGGGTAGAGGGACGTCAACCATGGTCCCTGGGGGTAGAGGGACGTCAACCATGGTCCCTGTGGTCCCTGGGGGTAGAGGGACGTCAGCCATGGTCCCTGTGGTCCCTGGGGGTAGAGGGACGTCAACCATGGTCCCTGTGGTCCCTGGGGGTAGAGGGACGTCAACCATGGTCCCTGTGGTCCCTGGGGGTAGAGGGACGTCAGCCATGGTCCCTGTGGTCCCTGGGGGTAGAGGGACGTCAGCCATGGTCCCTGTGGTCCCTGGGGGTAGAGGGACGTCAACCATGGTCCCTGTGGTCCCTGGGGGTAGAGGGACGTCAACCATGGTCCCTGTGGTCCGTGGGGGTAGAGGGACGTCAACCATGGTCCCTGTGGTCCGTGGGGGTAGAGGGACGTCAACCATGGTCCCTGTGGTCCCTGGGGGTAGAGGGACGTCAACCATGGTCCCTGTGGTCCCTGGGGGTAGAGGGACGTCAACCATGGTCCCTGTGGTCCCTGGGGGTAGAGGGACGTCAGCCATGGTCCCTGTGGTCCCTGGGGGTAGAGGGACGTCAGCCATGGTCCCTGTGGTCCCTGGGGGTAGAGGGACGTCAGCCATGGCCCCTGTGGTCCCTGGGGGTAGAGGGACGTCAGCCATGGTCCCTGTGGTCCCTGGGGGTAGAGGGACGTCAGCCATGGTCCCTGTGGTCCCTGGGGGTAGAGGGACGTCAACCATGGTCCCTGTGGTCCCTGGGGGTAGAGGGACGTCAACCATGGTCCCTGTGGTCCCTGGGGGTAGAGGGACGTTAACCATGGTCCCTGTGGTCCCTGGGGGTAGAGGGACGTCAGCCATGGTCCCTGTGGTCCCTGGGGGTAGAGGGACGTCAGCCATGGTCCCTGTGGTCCCTAGGGGTAGAGGGACGTCAGCCATGGTCCCTGTGGTCCCTGGGGGTAGAGGGACGTCAGCCATGGTCCCTGTGGTCCCTGGGGGTAGAGGGACGTCAACCATGGTCCCTGTGGTCCGTGGGGGTAGAGGGACGTCAACCATGGTCCCTGTGGTCCCTGGGGGTAGAGGGACGTCAACCATGGTCCCTGTGGTCCCTGGGGGTAGAGGGACGTCAGCCATGGTCCCTGTGGTCCCTGGGGGTAGAGGGACGTCAACCATGGTCCCTGTGGTCCCTGGGGGTAGAGGGACGTCAACCATGGTCCCTGTGGTCCCTGGGGGTAGAGGGACGTCAACCATGGTCCCTGTGGTCCCTGGGGGTAGAGGGACGTCAACCATGGTCCCTGTGGTCCCTGGGGGTAGAGGGACGTCAACCATGGTCCCTGTGGTCCCTGGGGGTAGAGGGACGTCAACCATGGTCCCTGTGGTCCCTGGGGGTAGAGGGACGTCAACCATGGTCCCTGTGGTCCTGGGGGAAGGGGGGGGGGTAGAGGGACGTCAACCACGGTTGGCGTCCCTCTAAGACAAACAGACCAGGAGGTATCAAGCAGACCTTGAGCGGGGACGCAATGTTGGGGGCGCGGGGAATATTGACACAAATGGTTGAGCATGAGAGAGTGAGTGGGTCTCCGCCCCATGTGTACCCCGCGGACACTGGCCGGACACTGGCCGGACACTGGCCGGACACTGGCCGGACACTGGTCGGACACTGGCCGGACACTGACCGGACCTCTACTCGTATGCTGTATTATCTTCACTAGAAATTGTCGTAGTTTTCTCAGTGATAAAGTTGATATCAATAGTTATAAATAGTGGCAAGGAACAGTGGACGGGGTAAGGGGTTTAGATAGAAAATGGGAGGAGGGAGGAAGGGAAGGTAAGGATGGAAGAAGGGAGGGAGGGGAGGTAAAGAGGGAAGAAGGGAGGGAGGGGAGGTAAGGATGGAAGAAGGGAGGGAGGGAAGGTAAAGAGGGAAGAAGGGAGGGAGGGGAGGTAAAGAGGGAAGAAGGGAGGGAGGGAAGGTAAAGAGGGAAGAAGGGAGGGAGGGGAGGTAAAGAGGGAAGAAGGGAGGGAGGGAAGGTAAAGAGGGAAGAAGGGAGGGAGGGGAGGTAAAGAGGGAAGAAGGGAGGGAGGGAAGGTAAAGAGGGAAGAAGGGAGGGAGGGGAGGTAAAGAGGGAAGAAGGGAGGGAGGGAAGGTAAAGAGGGAAGAAGGGAGGGAGGGGAGGTAAAGAGGGAAGAAGGGAGGGAGGGAAGGTAAAGAGGGAAGAAGGGAGGGAGGGGAGGTAAAGAGGGAAGAAGGGAGGGAGGGAAGGTAAAGAGGGAAGAAGGGAGGGAGGGGAGGTAAAGAGGGAAGAAGGGAGGGAGGGAAGGTAAAGAGGGAAGAAGGGAGGGAGGGAAGGTAAGGAGGATCGAGAGAAGATAAGCAAATAGGGGCCGAAAGGTAAGGAATAAACTAGAGAGGGAAGGTAAGGAAGGAAGGAGGGAGGGAAGGACGGAGGAAAGGGAAGGAAGGAAGGAAGGAAGGAAGGAAGGGAGGGAGGGAGGGAGGAAAGGGAAGGAAGGAAGGGAAGGGAAGAAAGGAAGGAAAAGGAAGGAAAGGAGGGCCTCCTACAATGACGCAAGATGTCGCTGCCTCCTACAATGACGCAAGATGTCGCTGCCTCCTACAATGACGCAAGATGTCGCTGCCTCCTACAATGACGCACAGAAAACTCTTCCCCTCAAATATCTTCTCCATTTCCCTCCCTCCCTCCGTCAGTCCCTCCCTCCATCCCTCCCTCCCTCCCCCCTGGTCACAATGGACGCGTCCTAAGAGGCTCCACACGTAAAATGACTCTGCAGTTGTTTTCTGAAGCAGTGTCTTGGAAGATGTGGTAGTGGGTGGTCCTTTGTCTCGCTGGGCTCTTGTTAGGTGGAGGGAGAGGGAGCTCTTGTTAGGTGGAGGGAGAGGGAGCTCTTGTTAGGTGGAGGGAGAGGGAGCTCTTGTTAGGTGGAGGGAGAGGGAGCTCTTGTTAGGTGGAGGGAGAGGGAGCTCTTGTTAGGTGGAGGGAGAGGAAGCTCTTGTTAGGTGGAGGGAGAGGAAGCTCTTGTTAGGTGGAGGGAGAGGAAGCTCTTGTTAGGTGGAGGGAGAAGAAGCTCTTGTTAGGTGGAGGGAGAGGAAGCTCTTGTTAGGTGGAGGGAGAGGAAGCTCTTGTTAGGTGGAGGGAGAGGAAGCTCTTGTTAGGTGGAGGGAGAGGAAGCTCTTGTTAGGTGGAGGGAGAGGAAGCTCTTGTTAGGTGGAGGGAGAGGGAGCTCTTGTTAGGTGGAGGGAGAGGGAGCTCTTGTTAGGTGGAGAGAGAGGGAGCTCTTGTTAGGTGGAGGGAGAGGGAGCTCTTGTTAGGTGGAGGGAGAGGGAGCTCTTGTTAGGTGGAGGGAGAGGGAGCTCTTGTTAGGTGGAGGGAGAGGGAGCTCTTGTTAGGTGGAGGGAGAGGGAGCTCTTGTTAGGTGGAGAGAGAGGGAGCTCTTGTTAGGTGGAGGGAGAGGGAGCTCTTGTTAGGTGGAGGGAGAGGGAGCTCTTGTTAGGTGGAGGGAGAGGGAGCTCTTGTTAGGTGGAGGGAGAGACAGACACACAGATAGACTGACTGACTCAGGCAGAAACGAAGGGGAAAATTGAGGAAGGAAGAGAAAGAGTTATATAATGAGGTGAGGTGGTGGGGGGGGGAAGAGAGATATATTTGTAATGATTAAACTATATTCCTCTATCTGCGCCCACTGAATTTTATACTAGAATACTGTGTAATTATATATCTTGCTATGTGGTGAGCAGCACCAGGGTGTCTGGACACATGTTTAAAATCTGGTGCGAATCTTCTTGTATACGGTGTGACTTGTATCCGGAGACACTGTAGAGGGAGTGAGTATCGAGGCACCCATGTATCCGGAGACACTGTAGAGGGAGTGAGTATCGAGGCTGCCATGTATCCGGAGACACTGTAGAGGGAGTGAGTATCGAGGCACCCATGTATCCGGAGACACTGTAGAGGGAAGTGAGTATCGAGGCTGCCATGTCTGGGTGAGAGCAGCTGGGAGGAGCACTCGACACACTGGGGCCGGACGCAGCTTCCGTACACAGATAAAATACTGGAAGGTCAGGGCTCAAGCCTGCACAATATTATCACCAGATCAGCCTGGCTGTGATGGCTTGGTGGCTCTGGGGGCTACGAAGACAGATAGCCTCAGAGTTACGCAGTAACCGCGAAAACTTGTGCAACGGAAAATTAAATGGAGTGTTTTAGGCTAGGCTACGCTCGGCTGGGCTAGGCTCGGCAACGCTAGGCTAGGCTAGGCTAGGCTGCATAGTTAATTCGTTGTGAAAAGAAAGGAAAAAGTAACAGTGTTGTATCTTACTGTAGCCGTAGGTAGCATCAGCAATAGGAAGCCTGGAATACATACCATTGTCGAAGACCCACAATCACATTAATTACAAAATATGTAATTAATAACGAGTGTTTTGTTGACAAAAATTCCTCCGACCTTTTTAATACCAAAACTGGGCGCCGCGTCCAGTTAGGACAGGATGGAACAAAGGAAATTCCGGAATTTTTATGGCAGTTGTATGTGGCGGGAATTTAGTTCATATCGCGGGAACTGGGGGTTCATAAAAGTAATTTGTCAGAACCACGAAACTTGAGAGTTTCTGATGCGAAAAATTTTCCTCGGTTGGACCCGGACATTTATTTTTATCCTCTTATTGTACCTAAAGCTTTACCATTTTCAGTTTTCTTTATCCGTTGGTGTTAGATTATCGCCATTGTCTTGGCCTGGTCGGTACAGTGAAGACTTTGCTTCTTGCAGGGTCACAGTTCGATCCCCCGATGGTGGCTGGTGAACAGTTCCTTCCCTCTGTCATCATATCCCAGCCTATAGTCTGTCATCATATCCCAGTCTATAGTCTGTCATCATATCCCAGCCTATAGTCCGTCATCATATCCCAGCCTATAGTCATCATATCCCAGCCTATAGTCTGTCATCATATCCCAGCCTATAGTCCGTCATCATATCCCAGCCTATAATCATCATATCCCAGCCTATAGTCTGTCATCATATCCCAGCCTATAGTCTGTCATCATATCCCAGCCTATAGTCCGTCATCATATCCCAGCCTATAGTCCGTCATCATATCCCAGCCTATAGTCCGTCATCATATCCCAGCCTATAGTCTGTCATCATATCCCAGCCCATAGTCTGTCATCATATCCCAGCCTATAGTCTGTCATCATATCCCAGCCTATAGTCTGTCATTATATCCCAGCCTATAGTCTGTCATCATATCCCAGCCTATAGTCTGTCATCATATCCCAGCCTATAGTCTGTCATCATATCCCAGCCCATAGTCTGTCATCATATCCAAGCCTATAGTCTGTCATCATATCCCAGCCTATAGTCTGTCATCATATCCCAGCCCATAGTCTGTCATCATATCCCAGCCTATAGTCTGTCATCATATCCCAGCCCATAGTCTGTCATCATATCCCAGCCTATAGTCATCATATCCCAGCCTATAGTCATCATATCCCAGCCTATAGTCCGTCATCATATCCCAGCCTATAGTCTGTCATCATATCCCAGCCTATAGTCCGTCATCATATCCCAGCCTATAGTCATCATATCCCAGCCTATAGTCTGTCATCATATCCCAGCCTATAGTCCGTCATCATATCCCAGCCTATAGTCATCATATCCCAGCCTATAGTCCGTCATCATATCCCAGCCTATAGTCTGTCATCATATCCCAGCCTATAGTCCGTCATCATATCCCAGCCTATAGTCATCATATCCCAGCCTATAGTCTGTCATCATATCCCAGCCTATAGTCCGTCATCATATCCCAGCCTATAGTCCGTCATCATATCCCAGCCTATAGTCATCATATCCCAGCCTATAGTCTGTCATCATATCCCAGCCTATAGTCCGTCATCATATCCCAGCCTATAGTCATCATATCCCAGCCTATAGTCCGTCATCATATCCCAGCCTATAGTCTGTCATCATATCCCAGCCTATAGTCCGTCATCATATCCCAGCCTATAGTCATCATATCCCAGCCTATAGTCTGTCATCATATCCCAGCCTATAGTCCGTCATCATATCCCAGCCTATAGTCATCATATCCCAGCCTATAGTCTGTCTGTCATTGCTTGTTTAATGGTGGTGTGTCCCCAGGCAATAAAGTTAAGTATTATACTAAATCAGATTAGTCATTTAAATAATTTCTTAAGTGGATATTTTATTAGAGAAAAATATTTTACTACTATATTAAGTGGTTTTTATATACTACTATATATAAAGTGGCTCATCAAGTGGCTTTGATAGTGTACTATATTAAGTGGTTTTTATATACTACTATATAAAGTGGCTCATCAAGTGGCTTTGATAGTGTACTATATTAAGTGGTTTTTATATACTACTATATAAAGTGGCTCATCAAGTGGCTTTGATAGTGTACTATATTAAGTGGTTTTGATACGCTAATATCTCACGGTGCTCAAAAGAGAACTGGGTAAATACCTCCAAAGGATACCTGATCCACCAGGCTGTGATTCATACGTCAGCCTGCTAGCGACCGCATCCAACAGTGGTTGACCACAGCACCAACCAGGACCCAGATTCACGAAGCAGGTACGCAAGCACAAGCGAACCTGAACACCTTTTCTCATTCTTTCGCGGCTTTGTTTACAATTATTAATCAGTTAATGAGCTCGGAAGCACCAGGAGGCTGTTTATAACAATAACAACAGTTGATTGGCAAGTTTCATGCTTGTAAACTGTTTAATAAATGTAACCAAAGCCGTCAAAGATTGAGGAACGATGTACATTTTCGTAAGTACTTGCGTAACTGCTTCGTGAATATTGGTCCAGGATGGAGGTCTTGTTTATTACCGGGATCACCGCAAGGTAAGATTACCTCGCGGTGGGCTTTGCTACCATACTCTTTGTGCCGATTTTCATACCCTATTACCTTAAATTACCTTTGTTATCCAACACGTTTCGTCTGATAAAGCCCCTATCCCCCCTCCATTGGGTAATTTTTGTATCGTGTTTACATTCTGGGGTGAAGTTAATGCATGTTGAGCGGGTCTCCTGGGCGGGCGAGTATTGAGCGCCAGAACCTGTTTGTGTTCCTCCCGGGAGCCCCAATTTTGGCGGGGAATTATGGCGGGAAAGTTGCTGCCACGCCAACACAAGACCCGCGATTTTAGCTTTATTCTAACTGTGTTCTTAAAGTTGAATTTACATTGTTTATAAAGACAAAAAGTAAGAGGTGGCATATTGAAGTGTACGAATGGATGAAAGGGTGTAACAAGGAGGGTTTTATGAGGGCGTTAAAGTATATTGGAACACAAAATAGATTAGGAAGCTATGGATATAAATTGATAACTTTAGAATCAGAAAAGACCTGGATAAATACATTTTAGATTTTTGTTAAACTAGACAGTTATCCATATTAGATTCCCGTTAAACTAGTCAGTTTAGTCTATGATATAAACTTTAAGTTCTGTTTATTTTAAGTCACAGTATAGCCAGATAAATAATAAACGTTCTGTTAATATGACTTAACTGTAACATTAGTTACGATCCCTATATTCCTGTAACATTAGTTACGTTAATTATATTTTTGTGACATTAGCTACGTTTAATAGTTTCAATTGAAGACGTGATAGTTTGTCAGAAGTGGCTGTCTCATCCCAAGTGTGGATGACTCCACACAGTGGAGGACCGCTGGAAGCAACAGCCTGACCGATCACTCCCTCCTCCTGACAAGCCTGACCCACGACCAGACTTTGGGAGTGTAATAACTGGAAATTGTAAAATCTGCTTCTCGCAAGTCGACGTTCGATCCCCGATGTTCCCCGTGGTTGGGCACCGTCCTGGCCGATCAATCCTCCTATCTTATCTCCTTAATAACAACAAATTGTCTTGATATCCCTTCTAAGTGTTGTGTAGTGAAACTAGTTCATTATTTTCTTTTAAAAACAGTCTTGTGAACCAAGCCTGGCCCCGAGGCCGAACTTGTGGAGTAGACCAACTCTCTCAAGTACAGGTACACTCCAGTACGGGTATACTCAAGTACAGGTACACTCCAGTACGGGTATACTCAAGTACAGGTACACTCCAGTACGGGTATACTCAAGTACAGGTACACTCCAGTACGGGTATACTCAAGTACAGGTACACTCCAGTACGGGTATACTCAAGTACAGGTACACTCGAGTACGGGTATACTCAAGTACAGGTACACTCGAGTACGGGTATACTCAAGTACAGGTACACTCGAGTACGGGTATACTCCAGCTGTAGCCAAGGTTCAGGCTGAGCCGCTCTAAGGAACGGCAGCCACCAAACAAACACATTCCTCGGACATATCTTTCATTAACTTTATCAGCCGCCATCATTAATATTTTGTAATGGAGTCTCCTTATCGGCCGGGCATCTTTCCTCCTCCTCCTCCACCTTCACGCTGCCAGCCTCCCAAAAAAGCAAGATTTGTTTTTCGTTACAAATCAGTTTGGCAGTGTTGTGCGAGGCTTGTCGACGCCACTACCCTTATGGACACTCTTCACACACGCAAAAGTCTATTGTGCAATAAGATGATTTTGGGGCGATGTTGTCTCAATAGATATATTGAGACAACATTGATATAGATATATTTTCTAATGATAGAGAAAGTATGGTTAATATGTGGATATATGTAATATATATGAGGTATATTATATATATGTGGATCCATAAAAGGCAAGTATGAGAGATGGGACTTGGTGTGGGCCACTGTTGTGTCCACACACACACACACACACACACACACACACACACACACACACACACACACACACACACACACACACACGGGGCCACTATTGTGTCCATACACACACACACACGGGGCCACTATTGTGTCCACACACACACACACACACACACACACACACACACACACACACACACACACACACACACACGGGGCCACTATTGTGTCCATACACACACACACACGGGGCCACTATTGTGTCCACACACACACACACGGGGCCACTATTGTGTCCACACACACACACACACACACACACACACACACACACACACACACACACACACACACACACACACACACACACACGGGGCCACTATTGTGTCCACATACACACACACAGGGCCACTATTGTGTCCACACACATACACACACGGGGCCACTATTGTGTCCACACACACACACGGGGCCACTATTGTGTCCACACACACACACACGGGACCACTATTGTGTCCATACACACACACACGGGGCCACTATTGTGTCCACACACACACACACACGGGGCCACTATTGTGTCCATACACACATACACGGGGCCACTATTGTGTCCACACACACACACGGGGCCACTATTGTGTCCACACACACACACACACGGGGCCACTATTGTGTCCACACACACACACACACACGGGGCCACTATTGTGCCCACACACACACACACGGGGCCACTATTGTGTCCACACACACACACACACGGGGCCACTATTGTGTCCACACACACACACTCACACACGGGGCCACTATTGTGTCCATACACACACACACACGGGGCCACTATTGTGTCCACACACACACACGGGGCCACTATTGTGTCCACACACACACACACACACACGGGGCCACTATTGTGTCCACACACACACACACACACACACGGGGCCACTATTGTGTCCACACACACACACACACACACGGGGCCACTATTGTGTCCACACACACACACGGGGCCACTATTGTGTCCACACACACACACGGGGCCACTATTGTGTCTACACACACACACACGGGGCCACTATTGTGTCCACACACACACGGGGCCACTATTGTGTCCACACACACGGGGCCACTATTGTGTCCACACACACACACACACGGGGCCACTATTGTGTCCACACACACACACACACACACACACACACACACACACACACACACACACACACACACACGGGGCCACTATTGTGTCCACACACACACACACGGGGCCACTATTGTGTCCACACACACACACGGGGCCACTATTGTGTCCACACACACACACGGGGCCACTATTGTGTCCACACACACACGGGGCCACTATTGTGTCCACACACACACACACACACACGGGGCCACTATTGTGTCCACACACACACACACACACACGGGGCCACTATTGTGTCCACACACACACACACACACACACACACACACACACACACACACACACACACACACACACACAACACAACTAGGTGAGTACACACACACACGGGGCCACTATTGTGTCCACACACACACACACACACACACACACACACACACACACACACACACACACACACACACGGGGCCACTATTGTGTCCACACACACACACACGGGGCCACTATTGTGTCCACACACACACACGGGGCCACTATTGTGTCCACACACACACGGGGCCACTATTGTGTCCACACACACACGGGGCCACTATTGTGTCCACACACACACACGCACACACGGGGCCACTATTGTGTCCACACACACACACACACGGGGCCACTATTGTGTCCACACACACACACGGGGCCACTATTGTGTCCACACACACACACACACACACACACACGGGGCCACTATTGTGTCCACACACACACACACACGGGGCCACTATTGTGTCCACACACACACACACACGGGGCCACTATTGTGTCCACACACACACACGGGGCCACTATTGTGTCCACACACTCACACACACACGGGGCCACTATTGTGTCCACACACACACACACACACACGCACACGGGGCCACTATTGTGTCCACACACACACACGGGGCCACTATTGTGTCCACACACACACACACACACACACGGGGCCACTATTGTGTCCACACACACACACGGGGCCACTATTGTCTCCACACACACACACGGGGCCACTATTGTGTCCACACACACACACACACACACACACACACACACACACACACACACACACACACACACACACACGGGGCCACTATTGTGTCCACACACACACACACACACACACACACACACACACACACACACACACACACACACACACACACACACGGGGCCACTATTGTGTCTACACACACACACACACACACACACACACACACACACACACACACACACACACACACACACACACGGGGCCACTATTGTGTCCACACACACACACACGGGGCCACTATTGTGTCCACACACACACACACACACACGGGGCCACTATTGTGTCCACACACACACACACACGGGGCCACTATTGTGTCCACACACACACGGGGCCACTATTGTGTCCACACACACACACACGGGGCCACTATTGTGTCCACACACACACACACGGGGCCACTATTGTGTCCACACACACACACACGGGGCCACTATTGTGTCCACAGACACACACACGGGGCCACTATTGTGTCCACACACACACACACGGGGCCACTATTGTGTCCACACACACACACGGGGCCACTATTGTGTCCACACACACACACGGGGCCACTATTGTGTCCACACACACACACGGGGCCACTATTGTGTCCACACACACACACACACACACACACGGGGCCACTATTGTGTCCACACACACACACGGGGCCACTATTGTGTCCACACACACACACGGGGCCACTATTGTGTCCACACACACACACGGGGCCACTATTGTGTCCACACACACACACGGGGCCACTATTGTGTCCACAGGGTGTTTATACCATCCAAGAGTTTTCTAATTAAATGCCAAATCGTGACGAGAGAGACGCTGGCAACTGCAAATTGGAAATTGGGTTATGAATGTAATTATGTCTATTATGTTGAGCATGGCTCGCCACCTTGCTGGCGTTCATCTTACTGCCTGGTCATACTTGCAGCATACCTGCAGCATACCTGCACCATACCTGCAGCACACTTGTAACATACTTGGAGAAGGTTCTGAGAGTTCTACTCCCCTAGCCCGGCCTGAGGTCAGACTCGACTTGTGACAACTTGGTCCAACAGGCTGTTGCTTGGAGCGGCCCACAAGCCCACATATCCACCACAGCCCGGTTGGTCCGGCACTTCTTGCAAGAACTTATCTAAGTGTATCTTGAAGATAACCACCTTTTTTCCGGCAATATTTCTAATGCTTGCTGGGAGGGTGTTGAACAGCCGTGGACCTCTGGTGTTCAGTGTTCTCTGATTGTGTCTCTGGCACCTCTCCTTCTCACTGGCTCTAGTCTGCACTTCCTTCCGTATCTCTCGCTGCAGTATTTTGTTATTCTACTGTGCAAATTTGGGACCTGGCCCTCCTGGATCTTCCATGTATATATGTTGTTTGATACCTCTCTCGTCTCCTCTCCAGAGAGTACATCTTGAGAGCTTTGAGACGGTCCCAGTAATTTATGTGATTTATTTTTTTCCCATATGTGACTTGGTGTTGATTTAACAGCTCTCACATATATAATGCTGGTGACTGGTAGTGCTGACTGGTGGTGACTGGTGGTGGGTGGTGATGACTGGTAGGGTATATAGTGACGTCTCTGGTGGTGGTAGAGTACATAGCGAGAGCGGAAGGGGAACTAGACAAAGACGCAATACACTAAGTGGTTCAAGGTTTCTGTTACCAAACAATTAGTATCAGTGGGGATATAAATTAAGTCTACTTAGTTATATATAATTGCTACTTGAGGACCCATGGTCTCGGAGAAGAGAGTAAATGGCATTCAAGGAAGATCGTGTAGATTCTCTCAACATTTGCTTAGCATTTTCTCCTATTAACTCAAGTGTTTTATGATGTATTTAAAACAAACATGTAAATAGTTATATTGTTGTGGAATGAATTGTTGTAAACTCTTTAAATAAGATATACAATCGGCCATATTTACAATGTACAGTGGGCCAGATGTACAGTGGCCAGATGTACAGTGGCCAGATGTACAGTGGCCAGATGTACAGTGGCCAGATGTACAGTGGCCAGATGTACAGTGGCCAGATGTACAGTGGGTCAGATGTACAGTGGGTCAGATGTACAGTGGGCCAGATGTACAGTGGCCAGATGTACAGTGGCCAGATGTACAGTGGCCAGATGTACAGTGGCCAGATGTACAGTGGCCAGATGTACAGTGGCCAGATGTACAGTGGGTCAGATGTACAGTGGGCCAGATGTACAGTGGGTCAGATGTACAGTGGCCAGATGTACAGTGGGCCAGATGTACAGTGGCCAGATGTACAGTGGGCCAGATGTACAGTGGGCCAGATGTACTGTGGGCCAGATGTACAGTGGGTCAGATGTACAGTGGGTCAGATGTACAGTGGGCCAGATGTACAGTGGGCCAGATGTACAGTGGGTCAGATGTACAGTGGGTCAGATGTACAGTGGCCAGATGTACAGTGGGCCAGATGTACAGTGGCCAGATGTACAGTGGGTCAGATGTACAGTGGCCAGATGTACAGTGGCCAGATGTACAGTGGGTCAGATGTACAGTGGGTCAGATGTACAGTGGGTCAGATGTACAGTGGCCAGATGTACAGTGGCCAGATGTACAGTGGGTCAGATGTACAGTGGCCAGATGTACAGTGGCCAGATGTACAGTGGGTCAGATGTACAGTGGGTCAGATGTACAGTGGGCCAGATGTACAGTGGCCAGATGTACAGTGGCCAGATGTACAGTGGCCAGATGTACAGTGGGTCAGATGTACAGTGGCCAGATGTACAGTGGGTCAGATGTACAGTGGGTCAGATGTACAGTGGGTCAGATGTACAGTGGCCAGATGTACAGTGGCCAGATGTACAGTGGGTCAGATGTACAGTGGGTCAGATGTACAGTGGGCCAGATGTACAGTGGCCAGATGTACAGTGGCCAGATGTACAGTGGCCAGATGTACAGTGGGTCAGATGTACAGTGGCCAGATGTACAGTGGGCCAGATGTACAGTGGGCCAGATGTACAGTGGCCAGATGTACAGTGGGTCAGATGTACAGTGGGTCAGATGTACAGTGGCCAGATGTACAGTGGGTCAGATGTACAGTGGGTCAGATGTACAGTGGGTCAGATGTACAGTGGGTCAGATGTACAGTGGGTCAGATGTACAGTGGCCAGATGTACAGTGGCCAGATGTACAGTGGGTCAGATGTACAGTGGGTCAGATGTACAGTGGCCAGATGTACAGTGGGCCAGATGTACAGTGGGCCAGATGTACAGTGGCCAGATGTACAGTGGCCAGATGTACAGTGGGCCAGATGTACAGTGGGCCAGATGTACAGTGGCCAGATGTACAGTGGCCAGATGTACAGTGGCCAGATGTACAGTGGGCCAGATGTACAGTGGGCCAGATGTACAGTGGCCAGATGTACAGTGGGTCAGATGTACAGTGGGCCAGATGTACAGTGGGCCAGATGTACAGTGGCCAGATGTACAGTGGGCCAGATGTACAGTGGGTCAGATGTACAGTGGGTCAGATGTACAGTGGGTCAGATGTACAGTGGGCCAGATGTACAGTGGGTCAGATGTACAGTGGGTCAGATGTACAGTGGGCCAGATGTACAGTGGGCCAGATGTACAGTGGCCAGATGTACAGTGGGTCAGATGTACAGTGGGTCAGATGTACAGTGGCCAGATGTACAGTGGGTCAGATGTACAGTGGCCAGATGTACAGTGGTCAGATGTACAGTGGTCAGATGTACAGTGGGTCAGATGTACAGTGGGTCAGATGTACAGTGGCCAGATGTACAGTGGGTCAGATGTACAGTGGGTCAGATGTACAGTGGGCCAGATGTACAGTGGCCAGATGTACAGTGGGTCAGATGTACAGTGGCCAGATGTACAGTGGCCAGATGTACAGTGGCCAGATGTACAGTGGTCAGATGTACAGTGGTCAGATGTACAGTGGGTCAGATGTACAGTGGCCAGATGTACAGTGGGTCAGATGTACAGTGGGTCAGATGTACAGTGGGCCAGATGTACAGTGGCCAGATGTACAGTGGTCAGATGTACAGTGGGCCAGATGTACAGTGGCCAGATGTACAGTGGTCAGATGTACAGTGGCCAGATGTACAGTGGGTCAGATGTACAGTGGGTCAGATGTACAGTGGGTCAGATGTACAGTGGGCCAGATGTACAGTGGGTCAGATGTACAGTGGGCCAGATGTACAGTGGGCCAGATGTACAGTGGCCAGATGTACAGTGGCCAGATGTACAGTGGGTCAGATGTACAGTGGGTCAGATGTACAGTGGCCAGATGTACAGTGGGTCAGATGTACAGTGGGCCAGATGTACAGTGGGTCAGATGTACAGTGGGTCAGATGTACAGTGGTCAGATGTACAGTGGCCAGATGTACAGTGGGTCAGATGTACAGTGGGCCAGATGTACAGTGGGTCAGATGTACAGTGGGCCAGATGTACAGTGGGCCAGATGTACAGTGGGCCAGATGTACAGTGGGCCAGATGTACAGTGGCCAGATGTACAGTGGGTCAGATGTACAGTGGGCCAGATGTACAGTGGGTCAGATGTACAGTGGGTCAGATGTACAGTGGGTCAGATGTACAGTGGGTCAGATGTACAGTGGGTCAGATGTACAGTGGGTCAGATGTACAGTGGGTCAGATGTACAGTGGGTCAGATGTACAGTGGGTCAGATGTACAGTGGGCCAGATGTACAGTGGCCAGATGTACAGTGGGTCAGATGTACAGTGGGCCAGATGTACAGTGGGCCAGATGTACAGTGGGCCAGATGTACAGTGGGCCAGATGTACAGTGTGTACAATGGGCCTGGTGGTAATGAAGGGCCAGGTGGAAGGGTCTGACAGGTTCGGTACTGGACTAACCAATTTGGTAAGGGACAAAAATCACTTTAGGACAAAGTGAATCACGAACCCTTTGGCGCTCCTGGTGATTTTTATAGTTTTAACTCGCTAGCTTTGTGTTGCGCTCACCCGCTGAATGCCGCTTGCTGATTGGTCGCCATCGGTCATGTCTTTTTTTGTGCTGTCTTTGTCCCCTCTTGTTTGGACCACCCCCCCTTCCCCCCCCCCCCCTCTCTCTCTCTCTCTCTCTCTCTCTCTCTCTCTCTCTCTCTCTCTCCCTCACACTTCCTTCCCGCACTTTGCATTCTTTTCAATTTCCATTTGCGTACCTTCCTTCCCTCATTTTATCTTCCTCACTCCCCTTCTCCTATCCCCCTGGCTTTGTGCTTGCTCCTGATAGTTCTCTTCCCATTTCCCATCATTCTCCTCCCTCATTACCTTCTTCGTTTACCTATATCTGTGAAGGAAGACAAAGGTTCAGCGGGCATAGCATGGCTGCAGCCAGCTGAACTTGAGGTCTTACCTCAACAAGTATTACCTTGAGGTCATTACCTCAAGTTAATACTTGTCATCGTATAATTTAATTTGAAGTTCGAGAGCGACACGTTGTTCTGGTTTGAATTTTTGTGTATTATTTTGTATTTTGGTGTAGACTGTATTTATTATTAACTTTGATATTAGGTGCAAGGTGGAGGCTCCTGGGAGAGTTAACTCTTGTTTAGGTGACGGCAACTTTTGTTTTATTTCTAAATGTTTGGTGTATGTACAGAGGGACACGTGAGTCTTTAAAGATCAATCGTGTTATTGTTTGTCTTGTAAGATGTGTTCTATCAGTAGGATGAGAACATGCTCAGTCGTACACGGTAGATCACGAATTTTGGGTATTTTGGCGGGAAGATGAAGACGGGAGACTTCCAGCTGAGTTGGTGATGCGTAACTAGATGGAGGCAAGCTTGGTATAGAGGCTCTGTCTGGCCCTTGGTAGAGGCTCTGTCTGGCCCTTGGTAGGGGCTCTGTCTGGCCCTTGGTAGAGGCTCTGTCTGGCCCTTGGTAGGGGCTTTGTCTGGCCCTTGGTAGAGGCTCTGTCTGGCCCTTGGTAGGGGCTCTGTCTGGCCCTTGGTAGAGGCTCTGTCTGGCCCTTGGTAGGGGCTCTGTCTGGCCCTTGGTAGAGGCCCTGTCTGGCCCTTGGTAGAGGCTCTGTCTGGCCCTTGGTAGAGGCTCTGTCTGGCCCTTGGTAGTGGCTCCGTCTGGCCCTTGGTAGAGGCTCTGTCTGGCCCTTGGTAGAGGCCCTGTCTGGCCCTTGTCATCCTTGCTTCCACCCACCAACGTCAAGCCTCGACCCAAGGGCCAAATATGTTCATATTTACATGATGCTTCCTTGCGTGGGTGTGCTAAGACGGCCATATGTGTGGGGGAGTGTGTGGTGGGGCTTCGGCTCCTGCATTTCCTGGGCTTGACCTCCACCTAGACGCTGCTGCCTCCAGTGTACCTTGATGAGGGTCTACAACATTTTCTTATGGAATGATAAAGCTTTCCTTTATATTATATATGTTCTGTTTTTATTTGAATTAAAACTTACGTAGACATATGATCAAACCAAACCTACCTAACCTAAGCTACCTATCCTAACCTACCTAACCTAACCTACCTAACCTAAGCTACCTATCCTAACCTACCTAACCTAACCTACCTAACCTAAGCTACCTATCCTAACCTACCTAACCTAACCTACCTAACCTAAGCTAACTTACCTAACCTAACTAACCTAACCTACTTAACCTAACCTAACCTGCCTAACCTAACCTACCTAACCTAACCTACCTAACCTAACCTTCCTAATCTAACCTACCTAACCTACCTAACCTAACCTAGCTTGGCTCGGGTTCTAGTCTGGTGGCATACCTTTGAACCTTCTCTAAATTAGTTTTGTGTTTGACTAGATATGTGATCCACGCTGCAGCTGCATACTCCAGGATTGGTCTGACATATGTAGTATATAAGGTCTTAAATTATTTCTTTCAAAAGTTTCTTAAAACAATTCTTATGTTGGCTAACCTGACATATGCCGCTGATGATACCCTCTTGATGTGAGCTTCAGGGGACAGGTTTGGCGTGATATCAACCCCCAGGTATTTCTCTCTCACAGGAAGTGTGTGTGTGTGTGTGTGTGTGTGTGTGTGTGTGTATACTCACCTAATTGTGCTTGCGGGGGTTGAGCTCTGGCTCTTTGGTCCCGGTGTGTGTGTGTGTGTGTGTGTGTGTGTGTGTGTGTGTGTGTGTGTGTGTGTGTGTGTGTGTGTGTGTGTGTGTGTGTGTATGCCTGTCCGTCTGTCCGTCTGTCCGTCCGTCCGTCCGTCCGTCGGTCAAAGTATTTTTTGAATTTTACATTAATTTAATATCAATAATGGTCCAAATATTACCAATTAATTTTTCCCACGCTTTGACACGTTTTCATTCGACGAATGTATCAATATTACCCAACTATTTGAAGGACGTGGAGTTTATAATTGCAAAAGTTCCCCTTTCATGATTTTAAAAATAAAATCAAACATTTTTAATTTAAAATACAAACATTTTCACATGGTGTATGTTGTAAAGCAAGAATGTGGTGGCATAGATACGAGTGCTGTTGCAACCTTGCAATGTTGTCTACATTATTTTGTTGATTGTTACTAACCTGCCACTTCGGACAATCTTAAATGATGTTCATAGTTCCTCCAGGGTGTCCCAGACAGTTCTCCCCCAAGGTGGGTATCCCAGGGTCCTCCCTGGGAGGTGGGGAAAGGTCCTGCTGACCACCGGCTACGGAACCGCAAGATAACCGCAAAGTAACCGCAAGGTAACCGCAAAGTAACCGCAAAGTAATGGCAAGGTAACCGCAAAGTAACCGCAAGGTAACTTCAAAGTAACCGCAAGGTAACCGCAAAGTAACCGCAAGGTAACCTCAAAGTAACCGCAAGGTAACGATGTGTTGGGGGGTAGGGGATAAGTGGAACACAAAAAACATCATGTTATGATAAAAGATTGATCTCCCTTCTGTTCTTTCCCCTCCCTTCCCTCCCCCTCCCTCTTTTTTTCCATTTCTCTCTCTCTCTGCCTCTTTGTCTCACGGATGGAAAGGTCGAGTCTTTATCCCTAAAAAACCGTGAGGGAAATACTTATCTTTGGGTAACCGGAGGCTGTGCTTTGTGTGGGGTGGCCAGGCGCGCCCTTGGCCACCCCTGGCCGCCCCTGGCCACCCCTGGCCGCCCCTGGCCGCCCCTGGCCGCCCCTGGCCGCCCCTGGCCGCCCCTGGCCGCCCTTGGCCACCCCTGGCCGCCCCTGGCCGCCCCTGGCCACCCCTGGCCACCCCTGGCCGCCCCTGGCCGCCCCTGGCCACCCCTGGCCGCCCTTGGCCACCCCTGGCCGCCCCTGGCCGCCCCTGGCCGCCCCTGGCCACCCCTGGCCGCCCCTGGCCGCTCCTGGCCACCCCTGGCCGCCCCTGGCCGCCCCTGGCCGCCCCTGGCCGCCCCTGGCCACCCCTGGCCGCCTCCCCTCAACTCTCCCCAGATTATACACACGGCCTCTGCTCCACCTACCACCCGACTTCCCGAGTGAGAGTAGGCGTGGGCGTGGAGGGTGTGGGCGTGGAGGGTGTGGGCGTGGAGGGTGTGGGCGTGAAGGGTGTGGGCGTGGAGGGTGTGGGGTCCCCTCTTTTCACTCATCTTCCCTCAACTCTCCCTTCTCTTCCCCTCACCTAACTCCCATCTCCTCTCCCTCACCTTACCTATAACTCCCCTCTCCCTCCCCCTCACCTTGCCTATAACTCTCCCCGTCTCCCTCCCCCTCATCTTGCCCCCGTCCTTGTAAGACGAGCCATCAGTCGTGAAGGGCGGCCTGCAACAGGTGGTGGCAAGGCTCACACTCTGGATTTATGGCCAGTGTGGTACCTCCTCCCTCTCTCTTTATCCTCTTCCTCCTCCCTCCCATCTTCCCCGCCTCCCTCTCTCCCTTCCCCACCCTTCCCGCGGGCGATGGAAGAATAGGTTATAGTGGCACATGATGGGCTCAGGAGCTGAGTTTCATAGTTCATCTAGGTGTGCATGTTATAATCTTGTGTAGATATTGGCACGACTTTATATATATATATATATATATATATATATATATATATATATATATATATATATATATATATATATATATATATATATATATATATAACTGAAAACTCACACCCCAACATATTGTTGCATATGTCCTGGGGACCATTCAGGCTTGTTCGCATATATATATATATATATATATATATATAATATACATATATGAAGGGTAATAGAGGAAGATGGAGTAATAGAGGTAGCAGGAGATAAAGAGGAATGGATACTGAATGATGAATAAGGAGCAGGAAGAAGGATGTAGGGGAGGATGGAGATGGAAGGGAGAGAAGAAAGGATAATGGAGGGGAGTAGAGAGAGAGAGAGAGAGAGAGAGAGAGAGAGAGGGGTGAAATGAACCCAGTGAGAGGGAAGAGGAATAATGTTGATAAACAGCATCGCTGAAAAAAGACAGGTAGATGTGTCGGAACACTGGGTAATAGATTACATGTTTTGAAGAGCAGAGGACGTTGGTAATGGTGTTGGGTGGAGTATACCTGGAGTATGCAGGCGATGAGTCACAATAACGTGGCTAAAGTATGTTGACCAGACCACACACTAGAAGGTGAAGGGACGACGACGTTTCGGTCCGTTCTGGACCGAATCGACTGGAGAATGGTCCAGGACGGACCGAAACGTCGTCGTCCCTTCACCTTCTAGTGTGTGGTCTGGTCAACATACCTGGAGTATACCTGTTGGTGTACCTAGAGTGATTGTACTCCCCCAACCTGGCGTGTCTTGTGACAAGTGGACCCCAGTGGCTGACCCCACACCCACCCAGCCACCATCGCTGGCCCCGGCACGGGTGTTACCGTGTGTGATGGGGTCTATGGGTGCCCGTGTGGGGAGGGAGGAATATGTAAATAAGTTGGCTGGTGGATGGAGGGATAGATTGTTGAAGTGGACGGCCTGGACTGCTGAAGGAGAGATGACTGTGAGGGCTCGAGGTTGGTGGGTAGGTTAGGTTAGGTTGTGGAGATTTTTGTCGAATGTGAGTGTTGGGACGGGTGGTGGGTGTTGAGAGGGGGGTGTGGGTGTTGGGTGAATGTTTGGGCTGGTGGGTGTCTGGGTGGAGGTCTGAGCTGGCCGGAGTGAACAACACCTTGCTACATTAAAGGCGAGTGTCTGCTCCTCCAGGCCCCTACTCCTTCACTGATGCTCTCTCTCTCTCTCTCTCTCTCTCTCTCTCTCTCTCTCTCTCTCTCTCTCTCTCTCTCTCTCTCTCTCTCTCTCTCTCTCTCTCTCTCTCTCACTCACTCTAAGGTTAGAGTTCAGTAGGAGAGTGATTGATGTTGCTAGTGAACCTGCCAGCTAGCATCTGTTATCCTACATCAGTTCATCTGAACTCTCACAATTAGGAACGTGTTAGTTTCCATGATCAGTGAACTTTACTGTGAGCCGGCTGTGTGCCGGAGCCGGCACCTGCCCCTGGACTGGGGTTCACACACATGTATCTACGTGTTAACGTGTTTAGCGAAGATGTTGGTAATGTGAGTGGGTCTGGGAATGGTCGTGTGGTGTCGGTGACAGTCACAGTCAACTTATTGACTGTGACTGTTGATAGCTGATTGGTGAGATTTATTGTGTTTAATCATTGAGTTATTTACTGGGACTTTGTCTAGCCAGGCAGGTGAGTGCGGGCTTACATGCGGGGTGAGGAAGGTCAGGACGGGACTATACCATAGGAACGTCTGATGTGGAAGGTCATTCCTTCTCCTCCTCCTCCTCCCCCTGCGTCTCTTCATGCCTGTCACAGCGTCTCTCACCCTTCATACCTCACCCTTCATACCTCACCCTTCATGCCTCCCTAGTTGTATAGTGGCTGGTGTTCCTGCTGGAAGGTGATTGGGGAAGGTGAGGGATACTCATCATCCCGGGGCTCTATAGTGATGGTGTCTTGGAAATGTGAGTGGCAGTTCTTCTGGTGAAGTCATGGTCGCTGTGCTACTGGAGCGATTGTGCAGTGCGATAACCATTCTCGAAATCCTCTGCAGGTTATCTTCAGTGAAACGATAGTTCAATATAGGTACTACAATATAGTACCACCTGCTAACATTATTTAGTAGGTGGTACTGTGTGGCCCTTATGGTGGTAGAACGTTGGTGGACTATTGGGGCACCCATCAGTCTGGCACTCATCACCCCCCCCTCCCTGCTGGCACTCACCACCCCCCCCCCTCCTGCTGGCACAGGCATGACGGGACCTGATGGCTCCGTCTTAGAGTTAACTAATGGTAGGGAAGTTAACACTCGAAGGCAGAGAGGTCAGCTGTCCATCAAGTGAATTGCCAAATAGAAGGGGAGGGATTTCTACACTGCCGGGTGAATGGTTAGTATATTGTACCCAAGATTCTCCTTATTGTACCCAAGACGCCACTTGGATGTGTGGAGGAGCGTGACGAGGCCGGTGCTGGTAGTGAGTCTGGGAGGGGTCACCAGGCGCCTCTATGTGCCTCCACATGATGCCAATGTCTGACATTATTAGGTACTAAGAAGGCTCTTACATGAGCGGTAAGCTTCAGGGTGTGTTATATTGGGAAGCGTCATCCTTGTACTCCGTTATCTCTATATGATAGCGGAGAGAGACGCAAGGTAACGTAATTCTCAGGATGAAGCACAAAGTCATTACGGCTATATACCGCTGGCAAGATGTGAGCATCAGCGTCAGCCAGGAAAATGATAGGTTGGATTACGAGAACTTTCAAATCCAGTGATCCCATCACAATTGTTGTAGTATTTAAATCACTGGTGCTGTCCCGTCTTGAGTACTGCTCAGTACTCACTTCCCCCTTCAGAGCAGGAGAGATTGCTGAAATAGAGGGAATACTGAGAACATATACGGCACGCATAGACACGATAAAGCACCTAAATTATTGGGGTCGGCTCAAAGCACTTCAAATGTTCTCACTAGAAACGAGACGAGAGAGATACCAAATAATAAACACATGGAAAATACTGGAGGGCCAAGTACCAAATCTACACAGTAAAATAACAACGTACTGGAGTGAACGATATGGAAGAAAATGCAGAATAGAACCAGTCAAAAGCAGGGGTGCCATAGGCACAATCAGAGAACACTGTATAAACATCAGAGGTCAACGGTTGATCAACATCCTCCCAGCGACTATAAGAAATATTGCCGGAACAGCCGTGAACATCTTCAAGAGAAAACTCTATGGTTTTCTTCAAGAAGTGCTAGACCAACCGGGCTGTAGTGGATGTGTGGGCCTGCGGGCGGCTCCAACCAACAGCCTGCCTTGAGGTTACCTTGAGGTTTTTTTCGGGGCTTAGCGTCCCCGCGGCCCGGTCGTCGACCAGGCCTCCTCGTTGCTAGGACTGATAAACCAGGCTGTTGGACGCGGCTGCTCGCAGCCTGACGTATGAGTCACAGCCTTGTTGATCAGGTATATTGCATAGCCTGTTGAACCAAGCTCTCACAAGTCAAGCCTGGCCCTGGGCAGGGCTTGGGAGTAGAACTCCCAGAACTCCATCCAGGTACAATCCAGGTATGAGGATAAGGATTTAGAATAGGACGGGGGATTAGGTAATCAGTGAGGAGGGAAGTCTTACAGAGAATCTCACTTGACTTTGTTGAATAGTTTCCAGGAGATTTTGTGGGGAACACGTTCCAGTTAGAGTCTCGAGCGACGGTCTTCCAGAGACAGTCATCCAGAGTGTCTGTAATGAAGTCTTCCAGAAGGAGAGGGAGGAAGGCATGGAGTGAGCGAATGAGCATTACTCATATATTCTCTCATGTCTCATTAAATCAAAATTCTGTCACCGCGCTCTCTTCTGCAAGTCTCAGTTGTGTATTAAACATTGTCATGTGTTATACCTTGTGTCTGCCTGGTGCTGATCCGAGGCTCAGTGTCCCAGAGGCCTGATCTCTGACCATAAACTAACACGCCACTAAACTGATGTACTAAATTGCCCAAATCTAACCTAAACTGACCTAACGGAGGTCCAAATTTGGCCATAAGCGCTCATACGAGCGAAAAGTGACGTTATTTTTAAGAAGACGGGTTGCACCGAGGACCCACGAATAGAAAACGGGACATCGTATTACTTTTGCGAGCCGCTATGATTTGTGTTAATCAGTTTTGGGCCTTAGGGGATTTATAGGTCAAAATGCGATGTGGTACTGGAGAGAACGTTCTCCACACCTACTCCCTGGTGGTGTGGAGAATGCGAGTCGTGTCAATCACAGCCCGGTTGATCAGGTTACAAAGATCCCCATTGAACACGGTGAGAAGTAGGCAGGTTAGACTCCCTTATGTGTAGAGGGAGTGTGTTGAACAGTCTCGGACCTTTAACATGCCCTTGATCGCTTGTCACACCCAGGCTTACTTATACACTTGTGGCCAGGCACAGCTCCTCGTGTGGGGGCGTAACACTAAATATATCATTTCTAGAAGAGCAATTTGAACTTGAGTTACTTAATGTTTCTCAATTAAACTTTAAGGTAAAGCAGATATATCATTGTGCACAAGTTGAATGTTAGAGGCATGGAAGGGATCAGGTCTGGACACTTATGTTGGAAGTTATAATGATAGGAGTTATAATGTTAGGACTTATAATGTTAGGACTTATAATGTTAGGACTTATAATGTTAGGACTTATAATGTTAGGACTTATAATGTTAGGACTTATAATGTTAGGACTTATAATGTTAGGACTTATAATGTTAGAAGTTATAATGTCAGGAGTTATAATGTCAGGACTTATAATGTTAAGAGTTATAATGTCAGGAGTTATAATGTCAGAAGTTATAATGTTAGGAGTTATAATGTCAGGAGTTATAATGGATTATCCATCACAGCCGCCAAGAAAATAACTGAATGACTAAAGAAATACTTTTAATCAAGTGATACTGAACCAGCGGAAAAAGTTTAAGATTTGCGAAACTGATGACTTAGAAATTCCTGACTAGGAAGATGTTGTGAAGCTCAACTTGTATTATTCACCCAAACAGCTCAACTTTCATAAACAAATGTTTAAAGTCAACTGTTGCTTTATAATGCTTTATAAATGGTGATCCTTCCACTTTGTCTCAAGTCTCTGAAGGTCAACCCACTTGACCAGCAGCCCCTGTGCTGTAAGATTAACCTCTCGGAAACCCGGGAGAGTTGAGGTAATTGGGTCTATGTCTTTCCCTGGCCCCCAGATTCACGAAGCAGTTACGCAAGCACTTACGAACCTGTACATCTTTTCTCAATCTTTGTCGGCTTTGTTTACAATTATTAAGCAGTTAATGACCTCCGAAACACCAGGAGGCTGTTTATAACAATAACAACAGTTGATTGGCAAGTTTTCATGCTTGTAAACTGTTTAATAAATGTAACCAGGGCCGTCAACGATTGAGGAAAGATGTACACGTTCGTAAGTGCTTGCGTAACTGCTTCGTGAATCTGGCATCTGGTATATTGAAGCGATTGGTTCACATGAAGTGAGAAACGGTTGGGGGACGTTTCACTTCATCTGATTCCTCTGTTTACCCCGCGCTAAATAGATACCCCTGGAGTATCTAACTGGAGGGAAGGAAGCTGTTGTGGGTGGCATCCTGGGGAAGGTCAATAGTTGGCTTAAGTAGACCTTGATGGACCTAAAACAGGAAGTCTGTCCCCGGTAAAGGGCATTACCATAGAGCCGCTCTGGTGGGCCAGATATCACAGCGGACCCTGGACGGCCCGTCATAGAAAATGTGACAATTTTGGAGCAGGGTTCGTGGCTCTTCCGAAATTAAGCCTTGAAGTGCACTGTTCTGCCGCTTGCGACGAGAAGTGTGTTGCCTCAACACTTGAATTGTGCCGCCTTTTATATTGAAGTTTATCATGGGGTCGCCAGGCTCACCCTCGAGGGGTCCCTCTCACTTTTGGCGGGTTCCTTCATACCACTTCGAAATGAATTTTTGGATTATTTTTGGACTTAAAAATTGACACACACTTAGGTAATACAGATGTACTTTCGTTTTGGGGTTGGTTCTTAGCGCAGTCTTAAAGGTAGAATAGTGGCATTGTTAACCTTTTGGAGCGTCTCTCGAGGACGTCCTCTTGTGTACCAATTAACTGGATGCTGTAGTGTTGAGGACTGTTGTGTGTTGCTTGCTCATAATATCTTATAATTCATATTTTATAAAACCAACGGAAATTTTTAAATAGTGCCTTGTTTCAAAGTGTTTAATTTTGTTGCTTAAAATATATTTAATTTGATTAGGCCTATTTAGAGAAAATGTACTCACCTAGTTGTGCTTGCGATGGTTGCGCTTTGGCTCTTTGGTCCCGCCTCTCAACTGTCAATCAACTGGTGACTGATTTCTGAGCCTACTGGGCTCTATCATATCTATATTTGAAACTGTGTATGGAGTCAGCCTCCACCACATCACTGCCTAATGAATTCCATTTGTTAACTACTCTGACACTGAACAAATTATTTCTAATGCCTTTGTGGTTCATTTGGGTCTGCGGGCCGCTCCAAGCAACAGCCTGTTGGACCAAGTTATCACAAGTCGCGCCTGGCCTCAGGCCGGGCTTGGGGAACAGAACAACTCCCGAAACATTGTGCAGGTATGGTCCAGGTACCTGTGTTGCCATGTGCGTGTACACCTGCCTGGCCAGGTGAGGGTGTCGGAGTGACCGTCACTCCGAGACACGTGAGGGACCTCGGGACTGTTGCTGAGACACTGGACCACAGTCGTCACTCCTCGTACACTGGTGTTTATGATGAGTCCTCTGCCCCATACCCCCCGTGATCCACCCCAACCCTCAGGCTCTCTCAACCCTCCAGTGACGATCACAGTTAGTATGAGACGCCGATGTGATGAGTGTCAAAGGGTTTTGGTTGCGTGGGAGGATAGACCAGAGAATGATGTGAGGGCTGAGAGCAGGATGAGTGCAGGGTGATGAACACACCTCCGCCTCCCTCCTCACACTCATCACACCAGCATGAGTGAGGGAGGTGTTGGTGAAGGGCTTCCTGCACTCTACCAGGGCGAGGGGCTTCCTGTTCTCCCTCTCCCTCTCTCTCCCCCTCTCTCTCCCCCCCTCCCTCCCCCCCCCGACAAACCCAGCCAGCGGTTGCATATATTTCAACATTATATAAAGTTTCCTTCTCCCCAGGATTTCATTTACGTCATATGCATTATGCAAATATTTTCATTATGTGAAAAATTCCCCGACTGTGTGCAGAGGGATTTGTAAACGTGTAATCCTTAATGACGCTACTGAAGTTGGCGAGGACGGCCGGGGTGGGGGGGGGGGCAGCGTTGATGAATAGCCAGGGACGGGTGGAGGGGGGCAGCGTTGATGAATAGTCAGGGAGGGGTGGGGGGAGGCAGCGTTGATGAATAGTCAGGGAGGGGTGGGGGGAGGCAGCGTTGATGAATAGTCAGGGAGGGGTGGAGGGAGGCAGCATTGATGAATAGCCAGGGAGTGGAGTATTGATGACTAGCCAGAGTGGAGTGAACTATTGACGATTAGCCAGTTCACTATTAATGAATTATCAGACCTGTGCATTTATGAATAGCCAGGGTTAGAGGGAGGGAACTATCAGAAGAAAGAGCCAAGCACTTGGAAAGGGTCAGGATAAGGACCATTGATGAATCAGATGAACACAGAAGAGTCCCTGCCCAGAGGTTGAGAGGGGAGGTAGGAGCCACCACTCCAAATGATGAACTAAATATTAAACTTGGAAATAATCTTGGTTAGAATACCAAGTTTCATTCAATTCATACCATTTATTATGCACCCCATACCCTATTTAGATTACGTGTGGCCAATAGTCCCTCTCAAGTTTCCTTGATTCTGTTTCCAATGAGATTTCAATAAATGGGGAAGAACGAGAAACAGGACGGGAATTTTCGGTACTGACGGAGGAGTTTTTAATACAAAATGATAAAAGAGATGTGCAAGTGGATGAATTTGGCATAACAAAGGGGATATTAATAGGGGTATTAAAAGTTTCAACACAAAATAGAACACGAAACAATGTGTATAAATTGGATAAGTTTAGATTTAGTAAAATCCTGGGTAAATACCGGTTCGGTAACAGGCTTGTTGGATTGTGGAACCAATTACCGCGCAACTTAATAGTAGTAGGATCCCTTGAGTGTTTCAAGCGTAGGTTATATATATATATATATATATATATATATATATATATATATATATATATATATATATATATATATATATATATATATATAAGCTAATGGTCCCCAGGACCATATATATATATATATATATATATATATATATATATATATATATATATATATATATATATATATATATAATTAAGTTTGGGCGGATATAAAAAGGAGCTGCATCGTATGGGCCAATAGTCTTCTGCAATTACCTTCATTCTTATGTTCTTATAAGTTAAAGAACCTGAAGGCGACGAAAAGGAGGACGATGAAAGGGAAAAGAACGGAAAGGTTTCCTCTTGTCGACGAGAGACATTGTGACCGTCCACGTCTGAGAAGTTAGAATAATGAGACAGAAGTTACCAAGAGCTTCTCAAAGAAACTATTTCTCCTTTACGTGGCAAGTAGAGTTCATGAACCACTTGGATTATTATAAGTAGAGTTCATGAACCACCTGGATTATTACAAGTAGAGTTCATGAACCACCTGGATTATTACAAGTAGAGTTCATGAACCACTTGGATTATTACAAGTAGAGTTCATGAACCACCTGGATTATTACAAGTAGAGTTCATGAACCACCTGGATTATAACAAGGTACAGGTCATGAACCACCTGGATTATAACAAGGTACAGGTCATGAACCACCTGGATTATAACAAAGTACAGGTCATGAACCACCTGGATTATAACAAGGTACAGGTCATGAACCACCTGGATTATAACAAAGTACAGGTCATGAACCACCTGGACTATAACAAGGTACAGGTCATGAACCACCTGGATTATAACAAGGTACAGGTCATGAACCACCTGGATTATAACAAGGTACAGGTCATGAACCACCTGGATTATAACAAGGTACAGGTCATGAACCACCTGGATTATAACAAGGTACAGGTCATGAACCTGTTGCAACATGACACTTGAGCTATATGTTCTGGTTGTGGTAGTTTGAGCCTCTTACATATACATAATGAGGAGTGACAATACACCAGCAATACATTAAGTGACAATACACCAGTAATACATTAAGTAACAATACACCAATAACAACCTGACAGTGTGACACGAGTCCCTCGGTGACCGTGCCTGCTGCATTCTCAGATATTGTAACTTCTGGCTTCTGGTACAAGAGCAGTAACTAGGCCAGTTTCTGCTGTAGTGACCGGATCAGCCTGGCTGTGTTGGCTGTTATGGCGCTCTCGCTCTCTCCTCTCTCTCTCTCTCTCTCTCTCTCTCTCTCTCTCTCTCTCTCTCTCTCTCTCTCTCTCTCTCTCTCTCTCTCTCTCTCTCTCCCTCCCTCCCTCCCTCACCTTGCACCATTTATCGTGTGATTTATATAAGTGTTGAAGTAGCGGCCTCGTCGTGGTGGTGATAAATGGAAGTTGAGCTCTTGGGTGATGGAGAGTGTGTGTGTGTACTCACCTAGTTGTGCTTGCGGGGTTGAGCTCTGGCTCTTTGGTCCCGCCTCTCAACTGTCAATCAATCAGCTTATTATTCCCCCCACCCATACACACACACCCATAAAGCAGGGGCCGTAGCAGCTGTCTAAGTCTTAGATACCTTTTTACTGATAGGTAACAGGGGCATCAGGGTGAAAAAGAAACTCTGCCCATTTGTTTCAGCCATCGCCGGGGGTAGATCCCCGGACCCTAGTATTACGAATCCCGAGTGCTGTACACTCGGCTTTCATGGCCCCTTGATGTGTGTGTGTGAGTGTGTGTGTGTGTGTGTATGTGTGTGTGTGTGTGTACTCACCTAGTTGTGTTTGCGGGGGTTGAGCTCTGGCTCTTTGGTCCCGCCTCTCAACCGTCAATCAGCAGGTGTACAGATTCCTGAGCCTATTGGGCTCTATCATATCTACACTTGAAACTACCGCCGTAGTTTCAAGAGTGTGTTGTGTGCGCGTGCGTGCGTGCGTGCGTGCGTGCGTGCGTGCGTGTGGGTCCTGCACTTCAGGAACATATTACACCAGTCCGCTAATACTAGTGTAAGTTCATAGTGAGAGCTGGATGCGCGTTGTGAGAGTAATTAGCATTGTGAGAGTAATTAGCATTGTGAGAGTAATTAGCATTGTGAGAGGATAACTTGCAAATTAACTCTCACTATGTATCAGACTAAGTCGTGTGAGTTGAAGCTGTAAGAGTGGTTGTGATTGGTTGCCTCAGAGCTTAAGCTTGGCTAGAGTTGTTAACGATTCATGTTGTGGTGAGCAGCGGCGCTTAGCAGCCTGGTTGACCAGACCACCAATCAGGAGGCCTGGTCAGAGACTGGGCCGCAAGAACACTGGTTCCCGAAATCATCACACGGTGACAGCTTGTCAGAGCTGTGTCCCTAGGTATCCTCCCTAGGAATCCTCCCTAGGAACCCTCCCTAGGAACCCTCCCTAGGAACCCTCCCTAGGAACCCTCCCTAGGAACCTTCCTTAGGAACCCTCCCTAGGAACCCTCCCTAGGAACCCTCCCTAGGAACCCTCCCTTGTAACCTTCCTTAGGAACCCTCCCTAGGAACCCTCCCTTGTAACCTTCCTTAGGAACCCTCCCTAGGAACCCTCCCTAGGAACCCTCCCTAGTAACCCTCCCTAGGAACCCTCCCTAGGAACCCTCCATAGGAACCCTCCCTAGTAACCTTCCTTAGGAACCCTCCTTAGGAACCCTCCCTAGTAACCCTCCCTAGGAACCCTCCCTAGGAACCCTCCCTAGTAACCTTCCTTAGGAACCCTCCTTAGGAACCCTCCCTAGGAACCCTCCCTAGGAACCCTCCCTAGGAACCCTCCCTAGTAACCTTCCTTAGGAACCCTCCTTAGGAACCCTCCCTAGGAACCCTCCCTAGTAACCTTCCTTAGGAACCCTCCTTAGGAACCCTCCCTAGGAACCCTCCTTAGGAACCCTCCCTAGGAACCCTCCCTAGGAACCCTCCTTAGGAACCCTCCCTAGGAACCCTCCCTAGGAACCCTCCCTAGGAACCCTCCCTAGGAACCCTCCCTAGCAACACTGCCAGGCTGGGTTACAAGACAAGCATCAGAGAGTGTCTGAGTGGCGCCGTAACGCTGTCACTCCTGTTCCTTGTGCCACTCTCCCTCCTCTTCGTTGGTGTTTCCATAGTTTTTATTACTAATCTTTCTCCTCTTGCCCGTCCTTCTCTTCCACGTCCTCTTCTTTTCCCAGCCTTCTCCTTCACATCCTACTATTTCCTATCCTACTTCCCATCATTTTTCCTATCCTACTTCCCATCATTTTTCCTATCCTACTTCCCATCATTTTTCCTATCCTACTTCCCATCATTTTTCCTATCCTACTTCCCATCATTTTTCCTATCCTTCTCTTTCCCATCCTCGTATTTCATATCCTCTTTCGCATCTTTTTCTTTCCCCATGCTCTTTCCAACACTTCTCTTTCTCATCCTTCTTATTTCCATTTTTTTTTCTTTATCATTTTCATCTTTCCAATCCTTCTCTTTCCCATCCTGCACTCTCCAATCCCCTTCTCTTCCATCTTGCTCTTTCTCATCCTTGTCTTTCCCATCCTTGTTTTTTCCATCCTTGTCTTTCCCATCCTTCTGTTTCTTCTCCTCTGCTTTTTCTTTATATATTTGTCTAACCAGCGTTCAGTGAGGCTGTTTGGTATAACCATGGCAGCAGTTTATATGGCCCAGAGGGAGAGAGAGAGAGAGAGAGAGAGAGAGAGAGAGAGAGAGAGAGAGAGAGAGAGAGAGAGAGAGAGAGCGTGATAATGAAAGAGACAGTGTGAGACAATCACGAAGCAATAACACTAGCGACCAAGCAGGTAGCGGGGAGAAACTTGTCTCCTGAGAATTGCGTGATCCCGGGACCCGGTGCTTCCGGGGATTGCCGAGGGACCTGCCGCTGGCACCCTGCACAACATGCTCGGGGAGCTGCAATCCTTGCAGGGGTGGCACCTCTCCCTGCATGTAGTGGAGGATACAAGCAACTGTCAGGTGTAGGAAGCAGGCACAGCTCGATTGATCAAGGGAGAGGATAAGAGGTGAGGTTGTGGACATTGTGGGTTGATGAGGCGACTAGAGTGGGTTGATTGGTCAGGTGGAACAGCCAGGTGGGAGAGCAGTGCCGGGGGAAGGGAGTAGAGGACGAGGCGTGACGCATGGAATGGGAGATTGGGAGGGTGGGAGGGAGGGGGGGAGGGAGTGGGAAGGGTGACAGGAAGGGAATATAGCGGAGATGAAGGCAACTGCTGGAAGAGGGTGAGGGTCTAAAGCAAAGTACCTGGGAAGGGAACTTTGCCACCATCACATCCAACCACTACCACCACTGTTACCACAACCACCATCAACAACACCACTACCACCACCATTGTTACCACAGCCACCATCAACACCACCACTACCACCACCATTGTTACCACAACCACCATCAACACCACCACTACCACCACCATTGTTACCACAACACAACCACCATCAAAGCAGCAAATCTCCAGTCTGATGTAAATCAGGTTTTTCACTGGGCCACGGAAAATAAATTGGTATTTAATGAGGATAAGTTCCAGCTTCTGCACTATGGAAAAAATACAAATTAAAAAAAAAAACGGAAACCACGTACAATACGCAGTCAAATCATAACATAGATCGGAAAAGCAATGTAAAGGATCTGGGTGTACTCATGCAACCCGTTCTCGCAAATTTAATAAGTCAATATTGACTTATTAAATATGTGCATAGGTGACATACTTAACATAATAGATACCCTTAAAAAGATTCATAGAAAACACCGACCTTACCTAACCTACTTAGTATGTTAAGATAAGCATCTTATTGCTTCGTAATTACAATTATTACCTAACCTATAATAGGTATAGGTTAAGTAATAATTGTAATTACGAAGCAATAAGATGCTTATCTTAAGATACTAACAAGGTTAGGTAAGGTCGGTGTTTTCTATGAATTTTTTTAAGGGTATCTATTATGTTTAGTATATCACCTATGCACGTAGTTAATAAGTCAATATTGACTTTACGAATTTGCGAGAACGGGTTGACTCATGTCGGAAGACCTTACCTTTAAAGAACACAATAAAGTAGCCGTCAGAACTGCAAGAAAAATGACAGGTTGGATAACAAGAACCTTTCACACTAGAGATGCCGTTCCAATCATACTTTTCAAGACGCTAGTGCTCTCTAGAGTGTAATCCCTGTTGCACAATGACACCCACTCTCCAAGCTGGAGAAATTGCTGACCTGGAGAGCGTGCAGAAATCCTTTACTTTCCGAATCCACTCAAACATCTAAATATTGGGATATTAAAATGCCTAAATCTGTATTCTCTTGAGCGCATGCGGGACAGATACATAATAATTTACACGTGGAAAATATTAGTGGGGCTGGTCCCAAACCTGCACACAGATATTACATCACATGCGACCAGAAGGCATGGCAGGATGTGCAGAATACCCCCGTTGAAGAGCAGAGGTGCAATAAATACTCTGAGAGAGATCTTTATAAACACCTCCAAAGGTTACCTGCTCAACTAGGCTGTGATGCATACGTCAGGCTGCGAGCAGCCGCGTCCCCAACAGCCTGGTTGACCAGTCCAACAACCAGGAGACCTGGTCAGATGCACTGATCCCCGTAATCAACGCAAGGTAACCCACTATCACCATTGTTACCACAACCACAATCAAATCCCCCGCCACCCATAAAGCAGCTATCCTCAGAGTGAGCTGTAGTCCCAGTACCTTCCCCCAGATACTGGGGAGGAGGCGTGTGGAGGAGCCCCAGTACCTCCCCCAGACACTGGGGAGGAGGCGTGTGGAGGAGCCCCAGTACCTCCCCCAGACACTGGGGGAGGAGGCAGGAGATGTCTGGGTGACACTTACCCAAGATGAGGTCCTCTCGCCTCACCTGCCATAACTCCTTCCCTCAGGGGACTGCTGGTGATGGCACCCTGGCTGCCTCACCAGTCCTGTTAAAGGGTCGCATCTTGATCATCTCCCGTCTTGCTCTGTGTGTGTACTCACCTGTTTGTGTCTGCAGGGTCGAGCATTGACTCTTGGATCCCGCCTCTATAGCCACCGGTTGTTTATAACTGATTTTGTCGTATTTCCCTATCAAATCTAGTTTTAAAATTATGAATAGAATTTGCTTCCACAACCTGCTCCTTAAGTGCATTCCATTTTTCCATTTCTCTCACGCTAAACGAAAACTTCCTAACATCTCTGTGACTCATCTGAGATTCCAGGTTCCACCCATGTCCCCTCGTTCTGTTAGTATTCCGTGTGAACATTTCGTCTATTTCCACTCTGTTAATCTCCCTGAGTATTTTATATGTTCCTATCATATGCTCCCTCTCCCTTCTTTTTTCTAGTGTCGTAAGGTTTAGTTTCTTCAGGCGCTCTTCATGTCACATACCTCGCTACTCTGGGACGAGCCTCATCGCAAACTTCTGAACTTTTTCCAGTTTCCTTATGTGTTTTTTCAGATGGGGACTCCATGATGAGGCGGCATACTCTAAGACTGGCCTCACGTAGGCAGTGTAAAGTGCCCTAAATGCCTCCTTACTTAGGTTTCTGAATGAAGTTCTAACTTTTGCCAGTGTAGAGTACGCTGCTGTCGTTATCCTCTTTATATGTGCCTCAGGAGTTAGATTAGGTATTACGTCCACTCCCAGATCTCTTTCTCGAATCGTCATAGGTAGGTAGGAATTTGTGTGTGTGTGCGTGCGTGTGTGTGCGTGCGTATGTGTGTGTTACGGAAGGAGTGTACCTACGCAGGTGAGACAAGGATTAGAGCATCACATGAGATGAGTGTGAGGTAAAGATGTGATACTTGGTGTCCTCTGGCTGCTGCTACTCTTACAAATTACTCTCCTACTCTCCCTGATTGGTCTTTTTTTTTTGGCTCTAGCGCTAGAGGAGGTGATGAAGGTGCCATTATTGACATGTTATCACCTACTACCTCTTCCCTCGACGTTTATCATCTCTCTCTCTTTTCCCCTTCTTTATTTCTTTCTTTCACTTTCCTCTTCCTCCCGCCCCGTGGCTCAAACACCCAGACATCATTTTCTTGCGTGTCACCTGAAGGAGTACACGGCACAGTGCCAGAATATAGTCATCCTCCCCCCCCCCTCCTCCGAGGTCTGGGTGTCAGTCAGTGTCACTGCCTCTTCCGCTCTCCGCCTCACCTCGCCTCTACACCCCGCCTCTACACCCCGCCTCTACACCTCGCCTCTACACCCCACCTCTACACCCCGCCTCTACACCCCACCTCTACACCCCGCCTCTACACCCCGCCTCTACACCCCGCCTCTACACCCCGCCTCTACACCCCGCCTCTACACCCCGCCTTTACACCTTGCCTCTACACCCCGCCTCTACACCTCACCTCTACACCCCGCCTCTACACCCCGCCTCTACACCTCGCCTCTACACCTCGCCTCTACACCCCGCCTCTACACCCCGCCTCTACACCCCGCCTCTACACCCCGCCTCTACACCCCGCCTCTACACCCCGCCTCTACACCTCGCCTCTACACCCCGCCTCTACACCCCGCCTCTACACCCCGCCTCTACACCTCGCCTCTACACCCCGCCTCTACACCCCGCCTCTACACCCTGCCTCTACACCCCGCCTCTACACCTCGCCTCTACACCCCGCCTCTACACCCCGCCTCTACACCCCGCCTCTACACCCCGCCTCTACACCTCGCCTCTACACCCCGCCTCTACACCCCGCCTCTACACCTCGCCTCTACACCCCGCCTCTACACCCCGCCTCTACACCCCGCCTCCTTTTAACAAATACAATATTTACTATACCCCATACAAGACTATATATAATAATTCTTCTCAACAATTACTCTCAATAAAAAGTAATTTGGAATCTTTTTCCGGTTGAGTCTCGGTGTACAAGTGGGATTCAGTTGCTCTTTGAACTCATTAGGTAGTGCCGGTACCCGGTAGGTCCGTGGGTATTGAGGCAGTACCATAGTAGGTACAGGAAATAGTACCCCCCCCCTCCTACCCCATTATATAGAGGGGATAGTGCCCCGATAAGTGATCAGTTTTAAATCCCCGTCCGGCCACTGGTAGAGCGGATGAATAAACCTCGCTTGTGCCCTGAGAACAGCGGCTCCTGTACGTTAGCGGCGATTGGTCATGGTGGTCCCTGTGCCCGCGGGTCCTCCTGGCCACGGGGTGCCCCTGGCTACGGGGTCCCCCTGGCCACGGGGTCCCCCTGGCCACGGGGTCGATATCCTTCTCCAGCCGCCACACCTGGCTTGGCCTCTCGTAGTCTTAAGATCAACACGCCTGCCATAGTCCAAGATTCATCAACTATTTACGAAACCTGTATGTCTTTCCTAAATCATGGCTGAGGGTATTGAACAGCCGTTGGCCACCTGATGGTTGTTCCGGAAATATTTCTTGCGCCCTCCCCACACACACACTCCAGGAAGCAGCCCGTGACAGCTGACTATCTCCCAGGTTCCTATTTACTACTAGGTAACAGGGGCATAGAGTGAAAGAAACTCTGCCCATCGTTTGTCGCCGGCGCCCGGGATCGAACCCGGGACCGCAGGATCACGTGTCCAGCGTGCTGTCCGCTCGGCCGCCGGCTCCCTATTGGCTGTGTGAGTGTGTGTGTGTGTGTGTGTGTGTGTGTGTGTGTGTGTGTGTGTTATCTATATATACTATGTATATCTATATGATCTGACTCATTATTCATCTGACCTCGTATTTGTTTCCAAAGTATTAATTTTATCTTTACCCAATTTCATCTTTGCTATCTCTCCTAACTTGTTAAGACCTCAAATCACCCCTTAAAACCTCACTCTCCCTTCCCTTATCTCAGATTATCACCTAACGACTCTTCCTGCGTACCTTGTTTTTCTATCTCACCTGAGATAAACTTAAGTAATCTTAAATCCTGAAGTTTAATTAACGTCTTTCTTGATCTTAGGCTAATCCCAACTTTGTTCTGCCTCTTACAACCTTATCCTACATTACCTTGACCCCCGTCTTGTCTGGGGTCGAGCCTGCCTGATTTACCTGGTAACTGGACCCCTCATTTTATCTGCTTCCTGCCAGGATTACCTTTGTTAGTGTCCTCTGATGGACTCTTTATTTACCCGTCACCCCCAACTCTTGCTTTATAATGTCTTCACGTGATGCTTTATGCTGTCCTCACCCATCTGTTGCTTTATGCTGCCCTCACCCACCTGTTGCTTTATGCTGCCCTCACTCACCTGTTGCTTTATGCTGCCCTCACCCACCTGTTGCTTTATGCTGCCCCTCACCCACCTGTTGCTTTATGGTGCCCCTCACCCACCTGTTGCTTTATGCTGCCCCTCACCCACCTGTTGCTTTATGCTGCCCTCACCCACCTGTTGCTTTATGCTGCCCCTCACCCACCTGTTGCTTTATGCTGCCCTCACCCACCTGTTGCTTTATGGTGCCCCTCACCCACCTGTTGCTTTATGCTGCCCTCACCCACCTGTGGTAACCTTCCCATGGTGGCTCGCTTAGTCCCCGAGTTGCTGAGTGACTCACCCGGTGGTGGTGGTTGAACCGGTGGTGGTGGTTGACCCGGTGGTGGCTGTGGTTGACCCGGGGTTGGTGGTTGACCCGGTGGTGGCTGTGGTTGACCCGGTGGTGGCTGTGGTTGACCCTGTATGATTGGCAGAGCTCTCGCTTCTGTCTAACCCCCGTGTACTTGACCTTCTCCGCACCTGACTGGCTGGCAGAGCTGTAAAATGTTTATTTTACAAAGGCCGTGCTGTGTGTGCCCTGTCTGTGGGCTTGAGTGGTTTATCCTGCTGATACACAATGTTTTCCTTTCGGGCTGGTTGGCTCGGTAGGTGCATGGGTGGTTGGGTGGTTGGGTGACTGCCTGGGTTGTTGGGTGACTGCCTGGGTGGTTGGGTGACTGCCTGGGTGGTTGGGTGACTGCCTGGGTTCTTGGGTGACTGCCTGGGTTGTTGGGTGACTGCCTGGGTGGTTGGGTGACTGCCTGGGTTGTTGGGTGACTGCCTGGGTGGTTGGGTGACTGCCTGGGTGGTTGGGTGACTGCCTGGGTTGTTGGGTGACTGCCTGGGTGGTTGGGTGACTGCCTGGGTGGTTGGGTGACTGCCTGGGTGGTTGGGTGACTGCCTGGGTGGTTGGGTGACTGCCTGGGTGGTTGGGTGACTGCCTGGATTGTTGGGTGACTGCCTGGGTTGTTGGGTGACTGCCTGGGTGGTTGGGTGACTGCCTGGGTTGTTGGGTGACTGCCTGGGTGGTTGGGTGACTGCCTGGGTTGTTGGGTGACTGCCTGGGTGGTTGGGTGACTGCCTGGGTGGTTGGGTGACTGCCTGGGTTGTTGGGTGACTGCCTGGGTGGTTGGGTGACTGCCTGGGTGGTTGGGTGACTGCCTGGGTTGTTGGGTGACTGCCTGGGTGGTTGGGTGACTGCCTGGGTGGTTGGGTGACTGCCTGGGTTGTTGGGTGACTGCCTGGGTGGTTGGGTGACTGCCTGGGTTGTTGGGTGACTGCCTGGGTGGTTGGGTGACTGCTTGGGTTGTTGGGTGACTGCCTGGGTGGTTGGGTGACTGCCTGGGTAGTTGGGTGACTGCCTGGGTTGTTGGGTGACTGCCTGGGTGGTTGGGTGACTGCCTGGGTTGTTGGGTGACTGTCTGGGTGGTTGGGTGACTGCCTGGGTTGTTGGGTGACTGCCTGGGTGGTTGGGTGACTGCCTGGGTTGTTGGGTGACTGCCTGGGTGGTTGGGTGACTGCCTGGGTTGTTGGGTGACTGCCTGGGTGGTTGGGTGACTGCCTGGGTTGTTGGGTGACTGCCTGGGTGGTTGGGTGACTGCCTGGGTTGTTGGGTGACTGCCTGGGTTGTCAGGTGACTGCCTGGGTGGTTGGGTGACTGCCTGGGTTGTTGGGTGACTGCCTGGGTGGTTGGGTGACTGCCTGGGTTGTTGGGTGACTGCCTGGGTGGTTGGGTGACTGCCTGGGTTGTTGGGTGACTGCCTGGGTGGTTGGGTGACTGCCTGGGTTGTTGGGTGACTGCCTGGGTGGTTGGGTGACTGCCTGGGTTGTTGGGTGACTGCCTGGGTGGTTGGGTGACTGCCTGGGTTGTTGGGTGACTGCCTGGGTTGTTAGGTGACTGCCTGGGTTGTTAGGTGACTGCCTGGGTTGTTGGGTGACTGGTAAGCTGGCTCTCTAGCTGGCTGGCTGGCTGACTCAGTGGTTCGTTAACTTGGTAAGTGATTTTTTGGCTGGCTGGCTGACTGGCTGGCTGGCTGGCTGGCTGACTGACTGACTGACTGACTGACTGACTGACTGACTGACTGACTGACTGACTGACTGACTGGCAGGCAGGCTGGCGCTAAAAAGAGAAAGTCACACACACCTCACCCTCACCTGGTGCATAATGCACCAGGAGCAGGGCAGGTCGCTGCTGGAGGCAGTTGAGTGGCTCGCCAAAATATTCCCTCCTGTTTTCCCTGCACATTACTCGTCCGTGTGACCTTGCTCCATGAACCGACCCCGTGACCTCGCTCTGTGACCCCGTGACCCCACTCCGTGACTTAGTCACGTGACCTCGCGCCTTGATCTTGATGAGAATATTGGGTGGAATATCCTCGCACAGTGTGGTTGAGTGTCGGTGTTGTACACCTTGGGTCTGGGTGTTGTAGTGGGCAGATTACTTATTTGCATGCATGCGTTTTCTCATAACACTATCCAGTCGGTTAGACTACCTTATAATTGAAAGGTAATAAAAACTATAATATTGCCGGAACAACCGTGGACATTTTCAAGAGGAAACTAGATTTATTCCTCCAAGGAGTGCTGGACCAACCGGACTGTGGTGGGTATGTGGGCCTGCGGGCCGCTCCAAGCAACAGCCAGGTGGACCAAACTCTCACAAGTCAAGTCTGGCCTCGGGCCGGGGTTGGGGAGTAGAAGAACTCCCAGAACCCCACCAACCAGGTATCAACCAGGTAACAAAATTGGGAGGTAGTAAGTGAACCGTGGGTAGCAACGACCGTAGACTTTATTGTCAAACGAGCTACTCGTGTCCCGAGTCCTTTTAAAGGCAATCTACCCGTCGCTGATATTGCACATCATCTGTGCCCCACCATTCAGGTACCACACACACACGTCACCAAGAAAGGTCATGAGAATCTTGCTCTTACCAAAGCTATCACACTCGAAACAATTTGCCTCCGCCATAAACAAATTACAATCTCAGGAGGACTGTGTCTACACCGACGGCTGAATCTCATCGTCTAATCTGAGTCCAATTGACTGAGTCCATCAGTCAATATAATATTATTATTATATTATATTAAGAACATGAATTACTGACTTATGTTAAATAAGATAAGGTTAGGTTGGTTAAGTTTGGTCATATTTATATGTTAGTTTTAACTAAAAAAAATCATATCGTATATAATTTCAAAGCTTTATCATTACATTAGAATTTTTGTTGGAAAAATATATAATTTCAGGGAAACTCGGCTAGTTAGGCAAATCGTGCCTTGTATATCGCGCCATTGTTTCCCAGGCGCCGGCGAGGAACAATGGGCAGAGTTTCTTTCACCCTATGCCCCCGTTACCTAGCAGTAAAATAGGTACCTGGGTGTTAGTCAGCTGTCACGGGCTGCTTCCTGGGGGTGGAGGCCTGGTCGAGGACCGGGCCGCGGGGACACTGAAGCCCCGAAATCATCTCGAGATAACCTCAAGATATACTAGACCAAGTAGCGCCATCTAGCTCCAGGACGTATAAACATGTGTTGACATATAAACACAACGAAACAAATATTTACTTTTTGTTTTTATACAGTAAGAGAGAAAGTCTCCATTGCCAACGTCTTGTCACTCCATTCACACCATTATCCTCTCCTCTTCCTTCCCCCTCATCACCCTCTTTATCCTCGTCCCCTCTCGACCGTCCTCGACCCTCCTCCTCCTCCTCTGTGCGGCACAGCCTCCTACTCTGCCCACGCGAGCAGGCGTTATGCACGCCAACACTCCCACCACCTCATTGATAGTCACGACACCGATTTGTCGGGCTTACTCGGTGTTGTCTATGCCACTTGTCCACACGCTGCCTCCACCCTGCTGCTGCCTCCATGCTGGTCCACACGCTGCCTCCACCCTGCTGCTGCCTCCATGCTGGTTCACACGCTGCCTCCACCCTGCTGCTGCCTCCATGCTGGTCCACACGCTGCCTCCACCCTGCTGCTGCCTCCATGCTGGTTCACACGCTGCCTCCATCCTGCTACTGCCTCCATGCTGGTCCACACGCTGCCTCCACCCTGCTGCTGCCTCCATGCTGGTCCACACGCTGCCTCCACCCTGCTGCTGCCTCCATGCTGGTCCACACGCTGCCTCCATCCTGCTGCTGCCTCCATGCTGGTCCACACGCCGCCTCCACCCTGCTGCTGTTGCCTCCATGCTGGTCCACACGCCGCCTCCACCCTGCTGCTGCTGCCTCCATGCTGGTCCACACGCCGCCTCCACCCTGCTGCTGCTGCCTCCATGCTGGTCCACACGCTGCCTCCACCCTGCTGCTGCCTCCATGCTGGTCCACACGCTGCCTCCACCCTGCTGCTGCTGCCTCCATGCTGGTCCACACGCTGCCTCCACCCTGCTGCTGCCTCCATGCTGGTCCACACGCTGCCTCCTCCACCCTGCTGCTGCTGCCTCCATCCTGGTCCACACGCTGCCTCCATCCTGCTGCTGCCTCCATGCTGGTCCACACGCTGCCTCCACCCTGCTGCTGCTGCCTCCATGCTGGTCCACACGCTGCCTCCATCCTGCTGCTGCCTCCATGCTGGTCCACACGCTGCCTCCACCCTGCTGCTGCTGCCTCCATGCTGGTCCACACGCTGCCTCCACCCTGCTGCTGCCTCCATGCTGGTCCACACGCTGCCTCCTCCACCCTGCTGCTGCTGCCTCCATCCTGGTCCACACGCTGCCTCCACCCTGCTGCTGCTGCCTCCATGCTGGTCCACACGCTGCCTCCTCCACCCTGCTGCTGCTGCCTCCATCCTGGTCCACACGCTGCCTCCACCCTGCTGCTGCTGCCTCCATGCTGGTCCACACGCTGCCTCCTCCACCCTGCTGCTGCTGCCTCCATCCTGGTTCACACGCTGCCTCCACCCTGCTGCTGCTGCCTCCATGCTGGTCCACACGCTGCCTCCATCCTGCTGCTGCTGCCTCCATCCTGGCCTTCTGCCTCCATCCTGGTCTACACGCCGCCTCCATCCTGGCCTCCTGCTGCCTCCATCCTGCTGCTGCCTCCATCCTGCTGCTGCCTCCATGCTGGCCTCCTCCTGGCTCCATCCTGACCTCCTGCTGCCTTCAGTATTGCCTCGTTGATGGCTATAGTGCTGTCTATACTGGGCGTAATATGCCCAGTACAGTCACATCACTTGCGAATGAACCATGTAGGTTCGAAACGTTGCGTACATTTAAAATTAGTGTAATACAATCTACAGTTAATTATTCTTTTAGTTCACCTCGAACAAAGATGGCGACATTTGGAGATGTTTACACCATCACATTAAACCAAGATGCAAGAGCACATTTAATAATGATTAAAGTTACTGTTTTATATCAGTGGTCAAACACTTGCCGGACCAACAAGGCCAAGACGAACGTTCCTGCCACGGAGACGTCATGTCTATATAAGAGAGGATGTCTCTCCTCTCTCTCTCTCCGTCTCTCTCTCCGTCTCTCCCTCCGTCTCTCTCCCTCCGTCTCTCTCCCTCCGTCTCTCTCCCTCCGTCTCTCTCCCTCCCGTTGCTGGTATTGTTCACAGGTTCACACTCTGGCACTCGCTGATAACCAGTTGGTAACGAGGGTGATCCTCTGGGCTCACACCTGCCAATATTAACCCCTTCCCCTCGCCTACATGTCTTAAATCCCTTCTGAGGGGGTTGAGAAGGGACCAGGGAACATCCCCTTAAACCCCTACTAAGCTGGAAGAGGGTAGGAAGCAGAGTCGTCTTCTGAAGACTAATCCACCCGTTCTGGAGATGATCCAGTTAGCAGTCATCCTGGAGATCATCCCGCTAGGATTACCCTTCTGGAGTCTTCCTGCTACAATTATCTCCCTGGGGATAATCCAGCGAGGATTATATAAAACTGTGGATGAATCCCTGACCGTCCAAGTGGTTGGACACCAATCCTTGCCCGTTGTCCCATCTCAAATCGATATCCTGACCCCCTTCCAAGTGATATATAGTCGCAATGGCTTGGCGCTTCCCCCTGATAGTTCGAATCCCTTCCCTGGAAAAGCCCCAGGTGGGACGGTGGGCGGCCGGGGGGGGAGGACACACACGCCATTACCCTAATTAAATAAAACACACAATCCTCCCGATGTGTTTTTCCTCTCATTACAGGGCTTAGTAGTCTTTTTTCCTCGCTGTCCTTGTTTGGGGGATTTAGCGTGATTCTTGTTTTGTGTTTGCGTCAGCTGCTGGCTATTATTGTTGTTTTTGTTTCTGGTGTTATTGTCCAAGTCTTTTGTGGTGGTAGATGGAACCTCTCGCTTTTGTTGCGCGGGTTGGTAACTGTGTCGTCATTTTGGGTGGGTTCTGTGCTCACCCGCATCTGTCAGTGCCCCTCAAGCATCTGTCAGTGCCCCTCAAGCATCTGTCAGTGTCCCTCAAGCATCTGTCAGTGTCCCTCAAGCATCTGTCAGTGTCCCTCAAGCATCTGTCAGTGCCCCTCAAGCATCTGTCAGTGTCCCTCAAGCATCTGTCAGTGTCCCTCAAGCATCTGTCAGTGTCCCTCAAGCATCTGTCAGTGTCCTCAAGCATCTGTCAGTGCCCCTCAAGCATCTGTCAGTGTCCTCAAGCATCTGTCAGTGCCCTCAAGCATCTGTCAGTGCCCTCAAGCATCTGTCAGTGCCCCTCAAGCATCTCTCAGTGCCCTCAAGCATCTGTCAGTGCCCTCAAGCATCTGTCAGTGTCCTCAAGCATCTGTCAGTGCCCTCAAGCATCTGTCAGTGCCCCTCAAGCATCCCCTCCCCCCCCCACCTTCCACACGTCTGTCTGTCCCGTCCCACACCTGTAATCCACTGTCTCAGACTCGGCTGTGGAGGGCGAGCTCCAGACTTCATTATAAGTTACGTTTGAGATCAGAAACCCAAGTTAGACTTACCGTTGAACCGTCTTGGGGAAATACATTGTATTTCCGGTCAATTTGAACAATTAAAAATGTGGATTCTGGATGAATTTGGGGGACAAGTTGGGGTTTTTTAAGAAATTGATTGTTTAATATTGATTGTCTGCTCTGTGTGGTGTCCTTATTAAAGATGACATACTTGTTGTAAACTTAAGTTTTAGCGCTTCCGCGCACGCACGCACGCACGCACACACACACACACACACACACACACACACACACTTTGTTTGGTAGGTAAAGCAGAGGAGCAAATTTAAGAACCAGAAAGCATGGAAAAAATATAGAGATAGGAAGAGAGGAAAGTAAGATGCACTAAACAGAGCCAGAAATGAATACATCAGAGTGAGGAGGGAAGTAGAGAGAGGCAATATTATAGCAACATGGCGGTGAAAGATAAGCACCAAAGATAAGGACTCTTGTCATACACGGAGAAAAACACAAGAGACCACGTGACCTGGCTCAGAAGGCTTAATTCTCACGGTAAACAATAAGGTGTGTGTGAGGAACTCGACTAAAGTTTCCAGGTCTGTACAAAAGCACTAATATGGAGAGCAGGAGAGAACTCCACCTCACAACCCTGGAAGACAGAAGAAACAGAGATCCGATCGCAACATACAAGATACCTGAGGGGAATAAACTGGTTGGACGAGTACAGCAGATCTTGAGATCTTGAGATGATTTCGGGGCTTTAGTGTCCCCGCGGCCCGGTCCTCGACCAGGCCTCCACCCCCAGGAAGCAGCCCGTGACAGCTGACTAACACCCAGGTACCTATTTTACTGCTAGGTAACAGGAGCACAGGGTGAAAGAAACTCTGCCCATTGTTTCTCGCCGGCGCCCGGGATCGAACCCGGGACCACAGGATCACAAGTCCAGCGTGCTGTCCGCTCGGCCGACCGGCAGCAACTTGAGAGAAAGTTGAAGAAAAGTCCACAAGTGGAAGCTGGAAACACAAATAAGTCAAAGACACTTTAGGAAATACTGGCACCTGAACGAGTGGGCAACAAGTGAGGTGTACTGAAAGAAGTTGTGGAAGCCACCTCTGTAACTTTAAGGCCAGACTCGACGAGGAATGTGAGAACAGGTAAATGATCAGGCAGCAGGTACAAGGAGCACAGTAGGCGGGGGACACACAGCTAGGCCTCACTCTCTCGTGGTCACTGATTGGTTAGCACACACACAGGGACCAAAGAACCAAAGCTCAACCCCCCGCAAGCACAGTTAAGTGAGTACACACACACACGGCCCGGCGCTACAGCCTAAGGGTCCAGGTTCGATTCCTGGCCGAGTAGAAATACATTTTCTGGTTAAGCTATAACCTTTCGGTTACCTTTCGCCGATTCCTAGGATCAACGTGCCCGCGGCCCGGTCTCTCACCGAGCCGCCTGGTTGGTGGTTTCGTCAACCAGGCTGTTGGACGCGGCTCCTGGCAGTGTGTTAGAGGGTGACCTAATGTGACCCAGTGTGCCCCAGTGTCATCCAGCATGACCCAGGTGACCCTAGGTGACCACCTGTGACCCCAGGAGACCACCTGTGACCCCAGGTGACCACCTGTGATCCCAGGTGACCCCCAGGTGACCACCTGTGACCCCAGGTGACCACCTGGGACCCCAGGTGACCCCCAGGTGACCACCTGGGACCCCAGGTGACCCTAGGTGACCCCCAGGTGACCACCTGGGACCCCAGGTGACCCTAGGTGACCCCCAGGTGACCACCTGTGACCCCAGGTGACCACCTGTGACCCCAGGTGACCACCTGTGACCCCAGGTCAGGTCACGTCAGCGAGGGAAGGTGGTGGTCCGGCCCCCGAGCTGAGTTATACATGTTTGATGCTGCAGCTCAAGGCACGACAACACGCTTTTGTTTGTGAGGTGAAGAGGGATGGGCGCCGTGTGGGGTGAGGGGGATGGGCGCCTGGTGGGGTGTGGGGGATGGGCGCCGTGTGGGGTGAGGGGGATGGGCGCCGCGTGGGGTGAGGGGGATGGGCGCCGCGTGGGGTGAGGGGGATGGGCGCCGCGTGGGGTGAGGGGGATGGGCGCCGCGTGGGGTGAGGGGGATGGGCGCCGTGTGGGGTGAGGGGGATGGGCGCCGCGTGGGGTGAGGGGGGATGGGCGCCGCGTGGGGTGAGGGGGATGGGCGCCGTGTGGGGTGAGGGGGATGGGCGCCGCGTGGGGTGAGGGGGATGGGCGCCGCGTGGGGTGAGGGGGATGGGCGCCGTGTGGGGTGAGGGGGATGGGCGCTGCGTGGGGTGAGGGGGATGGGCGCCGTGTGGGGTGAGGGGGATGGGCGCCGCGTGGGGTGAGGGGGATGGGCGCCGTGTGGGGTGAGGGGGGATGGGCGCCGTGTGAGGTGAGGGGGGATGGGCGGCGCGTGGGGTGAGGGGGATGGGCGCCGCGTGGGGTGAGGGGGATGGGCGCCGCGTGGGGTGAGGGGGATGGGCGCCGCGTGGGGTGAGGGGGATGGGCGCCGCGTGGGGTGAGGGGGGATGGGCGCCGCGTGGGGTGAGGGGTATGGGCGCCGCGTGGGGTGAGGGGGATGGGCGCCGCGTGGGGTGAGGGGGGATGGGCGCCGCGTGGGGTGAGGGGGATGGGCGCCGCGTGGGGTGAGGGGGGATGGGCGCCGCGTGGGGTGAGGGGGGATGGGCGCCGCGTGGGGTGAGGGGGATGGGCGCCGCGTGGGGTGAGGGGGATGGGCGCCGCGTGGGGTGAGGGGGGATGGGCGCCGCGTGGGGTGTGGGGGGATGGGCGCCGCGTGGGGTGTGGGGGATGGGCACCTCGTGGGGTGTGGGGGATGGGCGCCGCGTGGGGTGTGGGGGGATGGGCGCCGCGTGGGGTGAGGGGGATGGGCGCCGCGTGGGGTGAAGAGGGATGGGCGCCGTGTGAGGTGAGGGGGATGGGCGCCGCGTGGGGTGAGGGTGATGGGCGCCGCGTGGGGTGAGGGTGATGGGCGCCGCGTGGGGTGAAGAGGGATGGGCGCCGTGTGAGGTGAGGGGGGATGGGCGGCGCGTGGGGTGAGGGGGATGGGCGCCGCGTGGGGTGAGGGGGATGGGCGCCTCGTGGGGTGAGGGGGGGATGGGCGCCGTGTGAGGGAGGTGTTTGAACGTGGATTAGTTGACAGGCGGATGAGATGGTGGTATTTAAAAAGTGATAGGTGTCTGGGGGCTTGACACAAGTCCGGGGCCAGGCTTGACACAAGTCCGGGGCCAGGCTTGACACAAGTCCGGGGCCAGGCTTGACACAAGTCCAGGGCCAGGCTTGACACAAGTCCGGGGCCAGGCTTGACACAAGTCGCGCCTGGCCTCGGGCCGGGCTTGGGCAGTAGACGAACTCCCAGAACCCCATCAAGCAGGTATCATCTAAGTGTATCCTCAAGTCCTGCTTGTCTCTTCCTCGCTCAAGTGGTGGCTGCAGGAGGGCGGCGCTGCGCTTCTCGCGCCTCTGCTGTGCATGCCTGAAGGCGCGGGCACCTGTGGGCCGCCCGCGCACTGCACCTTCAATATTTCTCCCACTTTACTGGTGAATGTTGTCGCCGTAGACACGTCTCCTCCTCCCCGGGTATTGATGTTCAATATTCCTCCCCTCCTCCGGCCCACACCTCCAGGGCGGGGGGGGGGGGGGGGTTATGACAGACAGGAGGGAGGGGTGGGGGGGGGAGTCATGAGACAGGTGAGAGGCTGATTTGAGGGGAAATTAGGCGTGGAAGTGGACAGATGTGATCTGGGTCAGGTGTGAAAGTGGACAGATGTGATCTGGGTCAGGTGTGAAAGTGGACAGATGTGATCTGGGTCAGGTGTGGAAGTGGACAGATGTGATCTGGGTCAGGTGTGGAAGTGGACAGATGTGATCTGGGTCAGGTGTGGAAGTAGACAGATGTGAGCTGGGTCAGGTGTGGAAGTGGACAGATGTGATCTGGGTCAGGTGTGGAAGTAGACAGATGTGAGCTGGGTCAGGTGTGGAAGTGAACAGATGTGATCTGGGTCAGGTGTGGAAGTAAACAGATACATTTCGTAATAAGTTGATCATCGACCAGCTTGAAATATCGTTGGCGTAGGTCATCTTAATTCGTTTGTAACAACGTAATAAACTTTAGTAAAAAACAGGGGGTTGATCTTCAAATAAACTTATGGCCAAAACTTTACCAATAATTTGCATCGGGTAAAATCATTGTTCCCAATGATGATATTAAGAACGGGGTTTGAAACGTTCTTAAAATCAACTTAAACCACCAATAAGGTGTTTGAACTAATAGCATATAATTTTAAGAGTCAGATAGAGACGTATGTCAACCATCTTGAGCAACGTGATAAGATGCTTCTTGGGGACTTTATACAGACATGTTGCAGAGTTCCCTGCTGCAAGTTGAGACCATGAAAGGAACACTGACCGTCCAGGAACAATGTACAAGGTACACTGACCGTCCAGGAACAATGTACAAGGAACACTGACCGTCCAGGGACAAGGCACAAGGAACACTGACCGTCCAAGAACAAGACACAAACAAGGAACACTGTCTGCCCCTCAAGGAGAGCCATGTGGTGGCCGACCTCCTCACGGCTGGCGTGTCACACAAAACACAGCCACGTGTGCTCTCTGGTTGTAACAAGTTGAGAAATAAATTAATGCTTGTCCAACGTTTTTAAAAGGTTTACTAGAAAGAAAAATAGTTGTTTAAAACCCATTACCACCATCATGGTCGCTTCTAGTCCTGTAAAACAAAAATATTGGCTATTCATGAAGAATTTAAGCGTAAGTCGAAAAGAACACTTAAAATTTAGGATAATTTATTCAACCATCATTTATTACAATTTTTGGGGGTCCCACCCATTCAGGAAATGAGAGAGTAGGGGAAGTAAGGGACAGTAGGTGGTCAGGGACCGTGGTGTAGGGTTAGGGGACGGTACAGTAGGTGGAGAACCTGCAGATCAAGGAGAGTCACAGTACTAACACTTAGGACAGAACTACACGTCTGCTACTTAGAAGGTCCTTACAAAGTTACTGAGTTACTATCATTGACACTTCTATATATGCTATCTGCATGCATGCACACGCGCGCCCGCGCGCACACACACACACACACACACTCACACACACACAGTGGCAGGGAGATAACCTAAGCTAGCCAGAGGCACTAAACACAACATAGGAAAGGTTACGTTAAATATCTTATGCTGAGGCTACTTCCTGGTGAGCTTGCTACTTCCTGGTGAGCTTAAACCATAAATAACCCATGGTTTAGGTTATGGTTGTAAATAAGCGAGGCAGTTAAGTTCAAAGACATAAAGTAACTAGAGGAATATGAGAACACAGAGAGCAGAGGTAGATACCTGAGGGTCAGGAACAAGCACTATAGAGTGAGAAGAGAAGTGGAGAGGAAGTCTGAAAATTACATTGGAAATAAAACAAAGACCCAACGCAAATTTTTTCACAAACATATGGAGATGAAACTACAATAAAGGAACAGGTGAGCAAACCAAGGATATGGAAGGACATGATTGCAGGTATCATTGTAGACGTCAGTTTAGAGATAAGAATCAGAAGGTGGTTATTGAAGCCAACATTCCATATGGGGTCAAGCAGGTCCCCGTGACATACACTCACTCCATTTCAGACTAGTGTATTGAAACCAGTGTTGTTACACCGGGTCACAACCTGACCTCCATCCGGGCACAGGGACTAGAATAACCCTCGAAACTGGCTATGTAAAGTATGGGTAAACTACAATGCCACACTAGTTTGGATCTTTCTAGATGCAGTATAGCAGAGAGGCTCAGGTGATCAGCTCCAGGGGACCCTTTCTTAACCCAACTTGCTGGCCTCACAATGTCCAATATTAGTAAAGGTGTTTACATGTGTTGTGCGAGTCTCAATAAATGCAACCACTGATTAACAGCAGCGACACTTGTCTGTAGTTGCTGCTCACATATTGTAATTTAATTTTGTGATAGAATAAAATGTTGATATTCTACATTTTTGGTCATTTTCCTCGTACTTGGCGCAGTTGGTAGAACTAATTGTGTGACGACACACTGAGTTTAGTGTGAGGGAGTGAGGGAGACGGAGGTCCCCTCATGATGCCGTCTTCGACAACTGTGGCAAGGTTGGTGTTGCCAGCCGTGAAGGCCACTTTTTTCTTACTCTGACACTTTGCATATTAGTGAAATGGGTCTAATGTTGGTGTATCTTTCCTTGATTGCTTCTTGAGACAGTCCCATCTAGCTAATCTAATGGTTTAATTGTGTCCTTTGTCTCTTGCAACCCTCGTTCTCCTCCCTTCCTCGCTCTCTCTTTTAAACTAAGGGCTAGGGTTCATTAGCAGAGTCATTGATGTTCTTAATGAAACTGCCAGCTAGGAGCTGTTATCCTACATCACCTCATCTCAAGCCGGACCCCAAGCAACTCCTCTGGTTGATGAACTTATTCTTCCTGGCTTTTAGGTATGAACATTATTCTAATTTACCTCTCTCTCTCTCTCTCTCTCTCTCTCTCTCTCTCTCTCTCTCTCTCTCTCTCTCTCTCTCTCTCTCTCTCTCTCTCTCTCTCTCTCTCTCATATAGCGATGCAGCTGTAGGTGAACGAACACTAAGGAGAAAAACTAAACGAAAAATATCCAGGAAAAATGAGATAGGAATTAAAGCTGAAACTCTGATGTATTTGTTTTTAATTGAAACTTGTAACGAATGGTAATTAGTGTGATGGTGTGTGTGTGTGGAGGGGGGGGGTTAGTGTGATGGTGTGTGTGTGTGGAGGGGGGGGGGTTAGTGTGATGGTGTGTGTGTGGGGGGGTTGTCTTGTTAGTGTGATGGTGTGTGTGTGGATGGGTTTGGGAAAAGGTTAGGATGGATTATGAGAACGTTCAAAATCCAGGGGGGAGGGGGAGAGAGAGAAAGAGAGAAAGAGAGAGAGTGAGAGAGAGAGAGAGAGAGAGAGAGAGAGAGAGAGAGAGAGAGAGAGAGAGAGAGAGAGAGAGAGCTACTTAATCAATCATGGATATATAAAGCAATGTAAACTACAATAAAAATCTAACCTTGAGCCTCGCAAATTATTGTAAATATCCTGGTGTAACCTTACCCCTGGATGGACCAACCGCAGTGAACCTCCTTTCTAATTCCCAGCTTCCAACTCCCTCCCAAGTTGGACCACTTGCACGACACAACGCTTTGGAAAGTGTCAGTTCAAAGGCGTGTAATTTGTATGAGATAATTGGTTTTTCTTTGGTTAATGATTAGGTCTAAACGCCCCAGTAGGAGACATCGAGGCCCCAGAAGGAGACACCGAGGCCCCAGAAGGAGACATCGAAGCCCCAGTTGGAGACATCGAGGCCCCAGTAGGAAACATCGAGGCCCCCAGTTGGAGACATCGAGGCCCCAGTAGGAGACATCGAGGCCCCCAGTTGGAGACATCGAGGCCCCCAGTTGGAGACATCGAGGCCCCAGTTGGAGACATCGAGGCCCCAGTAGTAGACATCGAGGCCACAGTAGGAGACATCGAGGCCCCAGTAGGAGACATCGAGGCCCCCAGTTGGAGACATCGAGGCCCCCAGTTGGAGACATCGAGGCCCCCAGTTGGAGACATCGAGGCCCCCAGTTGGAGACATCGAGGCCCCCAGTTGGAGACATCGAGGCCCCCAGTTGGAGACATCGAGGCCCCCAGTTGGAGACATCGAGGCCCCCAGTTGGAGACATCGAGGCCCCCAGTTGGAGACATCGAGGCCCCCAGTTGGAGACATCGAGGCCCCCAGTAGGAGACATCGAGGCCCCCAGTAGGAGACATCGAGGCCCCAGTAGGAGACATCGAGGCCCCAGTAGGAGACATCGAGGCCCCCAGTAGGAGACATCGAGGCCCCAGTTGGAGACATCGAGGCCCCAGTAGGGGACGAAACATAAACAAAGGCCTGGGGGGTCATAGAAAAAACTGCGTATCACTGGAAAAGGTCGACATTCCCTTTGTCTCTCCGTCTTTTTCTTCTCGTATTGTAGCTCAAAATGGAACCGAACCAAACCATTTGGAAGAAGAATGCAGGTAAAGAATTGGAATTGTAAAAGATGAATGGAGAGAGAGAGAGAGAGAGAGAGAGAGAGAGAGAGAGAGAGAGAGAGAGAGAGAGAGAGAGAGAGGGATACAGTGAGATAGAATTGCATGGTCTACAACACCCACTTTTCACTCTCCCTTTCCCACCCTTCTCTTCTCATCCCCCTCTATCCTCCCCCTCCCCCTCCCCCCTCCCGGTTCACATGCTCGTTCCCCTTCAGTTGTTTACCTCGGAGGGCAGATTCTAGTGATTAATTATGCAGGAGTATGTAAATTTCTCCTGTTTTATTTCGTATGTGAAGAGTGTAAATATGTATATGTACAGTATATATATATATATTATATATATACATATAGTAAATATCTATATGTATATAGTAAATATGTATACGCAGCGAGGCAACGCTTGCTTTAAACACGTTATCAAAGTTATTTATAGTATGTTTTCTAGAGTAATGAGGGAACAGGGTTGTTAAGGGTCATTACAGAGACGGAGATGTTATTGTTGTAAGTTGTCTTGGCTCACAACTCGGGCTTAATAACCTCCCTTTCCCATCACCCCTTCTCTTCCCTTTCCTTTACCCTTCCCTTCTTTTCACCACCCCATCACCTTTCATTCTCAATTACCACTCCAACAACCTTCTATCCCCCATCACCACCATGACTCCCTTTCCCATCACCATCCCATCACCCCTTCACCATCCCATCACCCCTTCACCATCCCATCACCCTTCCCTTGTTTTGTTAAGAATTAATATCTTCGAGCCGTTTTCAGTGACCTTGAGTCTCCTGCAACTTGGCCTTCCCTCCTCTCTCTCCTCCTTCTCTCCTCCCTTCCCTCTCTCCTCCCTTCCCTTCCCTTCCCCCTCTCTTTCGCTTTCTTCTCTACTTCTTTCACTTCTCCCCCTCCTTCTCGTTCTTCTCTACTACCCCTCTCTCCTTCCATCTGTCTTCAATCCCTCCCTCCCTCCCTCCCTCCCTCTTCCTCCTTCCATATTCTTCCATCTTCCTAACCTCTCTCCCATTAGGAAACAGGATCGGTTACCTTACTCAGCTAATGGATGGCAGGAATGGTGCCTCCTGGAACACAGTGACCAGGTCGGGCTGGGAACGGTGCTGGGAACCGTGCTGGGAACGGCGCTGGGAACCGTGCTGGGAACCGTGCTGGGAACGGCGCTGGGAACGGCGCTGGGAACGGCGCTGGGAACCGTGCTGGGAACCGTGCTGGGAACGGGGGTGGAGTCGGTGTCGGAAATGGTGTTGTGTGGAGGGTGCTGGGAACGGCACTGTGCAGTTCCTGCTTAAATCAAGCATCAAGCAGGAACGAAGGAATGAACGGCAGCAGAAGCGACGCTAGGAACAGTGCAGGTTCTGGCCATGGGAACGGCGCCAAGAACATAAGTATGGGCCTGGAAACATTAGTAGAGGCGTGGGAAGATAGGTAAGGGCGTGGGAAGATAGGCAAGGGCGTGGGAAGATAGGCAAGGGCGTGGGAATATAGACGGAAGGTAGGGAAAGCACAGAAGACTGTGAAAGCGAGTGAAATGGTAAGGTAATTATGAGAGGGAAAGCACTAAGTTAGTGTGACTGTATAACACTGGGAAGAGATGTGACCACCAGAATGTGGGGATGTGAGGTAGGGGAGGAGCAGTGCCAACCACTGGCACCTTCAGGGACCAGATACCATTGTAAGGGGAGGGTGAAGTAGGGGGCGCTGCTCCCGGGACCTGACGGCTGGTTCTTGCCGTCTAGTTACTTGCTGGTAATTACCTCAGGTAATCTGTGTACACAGCACCAACACTTGACCCATTGTCCCGACTGTGTTTTACCTGTGACGCGTCCACCTTCGTGGACGCGTCACAGGTGGGCGAGGCTGTGTGTCGGGGCGGGCGAGGCTGGCCGCTGCTGGAGCCTGGGGTGTCGGGGCGGGCGAGGCTGGCCGCTGCTGGAGCCTGGTGGTGTCGGGGCGGGCGAGGCTGGCCGCTGCTGAAGCCTGGTGGTGTCGGGGTGGGCGAGGCTGTGGGTCGGGGCGGGCGAGGCTGGCCGCTGCTGGAGCCTGGGGTGTCGGGGCGGGCGAGGCTGGCCGCTGCTGGAGCCTGGGGTGTCGGGGCTGGCGAGGCTGGCCGCTGCTGGAGCCTGGGGTGTCGGGGCGGGCGAGGCTGGCCGCTGCTGGAGCCTGGTGGTGTCGGGGCGGGCGAGGCTGGCCGCTGCTGGAGCCTGGTGGTGTCGGGGCGGGCGAGGCTGGCCGCTGCTGGAGCCTGGTGGTGTCGGGGCGGGCGAGGCTGGCCGCTGCTGGAGCCTGGGGTGTCGGGGCGGGCGAGGCTGGCCGCTGCTGGAGCCTGGGGGTGTCGGGGCGGGCGAGGCTGGCCGCTGCTGGAGCCTGGGGGTGTCGGGGCGGGCGAGGCTGGCCGCTGCTGGAGCCTGGGGGTGTCGGGGCGGGCGAGGCTGGCCGCTGCTGGAGCCTGGGGGTGTCGGGGCGGGCGAGGCTGGCCGCTGCTGGAGCCTGGGGTGTCGGGGCGGGCGAGGCTGGTCGCTGCTGGAGCCTGGGGGTGTCGGGGCGGGCGAGGCTGGCCGCTGCTGGAGCCTGGTGGTGTCGGGGTGGGCGAGGCTGGCCGGGTTATTTGGTAGCTCTGAATTAGCGAATCTGCGCCAGACTTCACGCGTAAATTCCATGATATTGCCCCGTTAAGAAGTTAACTTGAGAAAGCCTCCATAGATTCTGGCTCCAGCCTCAGATGGCCTTTATGCTTGACGCACTAGTGTCCTCAGTTGTCATACCACCATAGTGTTATTGTTATTATTATTACTACTAGTAATGGTAATGTCTTCTCACAAACCTAATAATAATATAGGATAAAAACCCACACTTGTGTATATGGGAAATTTATGTAAGGAATTTGCCGTCAGACTCACTACCACCTTCACTGTTGATGCCACCATCAGTGTCACCATCACCATCTCCATGGCCACCATCACCATCTTCATGGTCACCATCACCATGGTCACCATCACCATAACTACCATCAATACCACCCCAATTAGCAGTGCATCGCCCCACACTATCACACCCCTATCAAACTACCACCACACCACACACGCCCACCCACCACACCCCCACCACACCACACACGCCCACCCACCACAGTCACCCTCGCCCACCCACCACACCACACACGCCCACCCACCACACCACACACGCCCACCCACCACACCACACACGCCCACCCACCACACCACACACGCCCCCAGCACTCTTCAAGAGCTGTTAGTGTGGGGTAATGTTCCTGGCGGCCATAACCCGTAGCCTTTAAAGTTGTGGCCAGGTAAGATTACCTCAGGTAATTACCAGCAGGTAAACAACACCCATATTTGTCTTATATTATAACTTGGCATCACTTTCTCTAGCACCGGACAAGTTCTACATGTTCTTCATAGTGTTATAGGCAACTGATGAACATTTCATTGAACTTATATATGTGCCAACGACAATATATAATTAGACATATAGGTGAAGCACTTGCTAGTTGGATGACATTGCTAGATATCAAGAGCCAGTTCCCACCAGGGTACACTATACCATCGTGGGCACCAAGGCAGAGTGTACCTACTATCCACAATCCATCCGCCGCCCCACCACAATCCACCCCCGGCCCCACCACAATCCACCCCCGGCCCCCACCCACCACAATGCACCCGTCACCTCACCCATCTTGGCTGTGTCTTGCTGCTCAAGACGCCTTCTGTCCACTTCCCTGCTGCTTCGAATCATTTTTTTTTTTTACTCGCTCAACGAAACGCAAATCCTTGTGCTAGAATCCTTGATCTAACCCTTTCGGTCATATTCAACAGCATAATATACCATATATAACTTTTTACGTTAAAGGTTCTGCGGTTATACCCAGCTAATGGACTGCTAGCTTAAAAAAAAAAAGCCACATTTTAACTTCAATGTAATTATGAGGAACAGGATTAAGGTCAAAAAGCCAAAGTTAAAACAAAAGTGAATTAAATAAAATAAATAAAAATTACTTTTAACACCTGTAATACAGATGTCTTGTACACTTAATATAAGAATGACATTAGAACCAAAATATAAATGTACACAAATTTCAATTCTATGACTCGGACACAGAAATAACAATGCCGTTAACTCTTAAGCTTCAATTATATTACCCGGCGCCACAAGACTTAGCGAGCTGCCTGGGCAGTTTACCAAGACCCGCAGCGTTCCTCCCGCCAGCGTCCAAGGTCGACTGTCTCTTCGTCACTGGTCGTCACGTGACGTAGCCTCTCTCTGCCCCCCCCCCCCCCGCTGGGGGCAGGTGGCGTGACCACAAACTACTGTCCCGGTGATTATGTAATGAGTCATAGCGAGGGTGTGGCAGGAACGCCACAACCAACAAACACCATCATTTTGCATAATAGGATGGAATCTTATTATATAAAGTATATATGTATGTATGTATATATATAACTCAGCACGGCCCGTGTATGCGCCAGAATTTGATGAAAACCGATCCCAAATGGATCCATGAGTGGGGTAGGGGGTTGATCAGTCGTGGAGCTTAGTTAATAAGCACCAAGACTGACCAATCCTTATAGATGATCATGGGTACGGTGGTCACGGTACTGTGTACGTTTAGGGGTGATCCTACCAAAAACCGTGAGTAAACCCAAGAGTAAATCATTATTATTGATACGTTAAAAAAGTAAGCCAAGCATCATTGTTTATACATTGTAACAAACTTGGCTAGTGTCATGATAGCTGTGTGCAGTGTTCTATCATACAACATCAGGCTAGTGAATGTGATATATATAGATATAAATAAATTTTTCAGAAATAGTGAACTGATAGCTAGCTGTTTTACTATTTCAATCGGCTTCGTTGAGCCAAGTTAACTATACCGCTGAGCGAGGCTTCAAGGGCAGCACCAGTAGCCCGCGCTGAGCGAGGCTTCAAGGGCAGCACCAGTAGCCCGCGCTGAGCGAGGCTTCAAGGGCAGCACCAGTAGCCCGCGCTGAGCGAGGCTTCAAGGGCAGCACCAGTAGCCCGCGCTGAGCGAGGCTTCAAGGGCAGCACCAGTAGCCCGCGCTGAGCGAGGCTTCAAGGGCAGCACCAGTAGCCCGCGCTGAGCGAGGCTTCAAGGGCAGCACCAGTAGCCCGCGCTGAGCGAGGCTTCAAGGGCAGCACCAGTAGCCCGCGCTGAGCTCCGCTTCAAGGGCAGCACCAGTAGCCCGCGCTGAGCGAGGCTACGGCTCACCCTCCTCCTAAAGCGTCACCCAGCATCATAACGCTGGGATGGTATGGGAGAGGTCGGGATCAGAGCTAGGAAAGGAGGACAGAGTGACGGAACGGTGCCCAATCACTTGCACCACCGGGGGGGTTGAACCCTTCAAGAACCTTCTCTCTGGATGGAGTGGACTTGAGAAAAGTGAGAGATAATGTTTGATGTTGAAAGATGGTTCAACATCTTCCCAGCGAGTACAAGAAATATTGTGGGAACAACCGTGGACATCTTCAAGAAAAATTAAATAGTTTTCTTCAAGGAGTGCTGGACCAACCGGGCTGTGGTGGGTATGTGGGCCTGGGCCGTTCCAAGCAACAGCCTGGTGGACCAAACTCTCACAAGTCAAGCCTGGCCTCAGGCCGGGCTTGGGGAGTAGAAGAACTCCCAGAACCCCATCAACCAGGTATCAACCAGGTCTCAATAAATTGAGTAAATATTTCGAGAGGAAGATTAGGAAATAGTACATTTCCAAAAAAACATGGTATACAGAAGATTTTGTTGTGATAGTAATGCATTTATTTCTAGGATCTATAGAACTTCAGTAATAGAAGTTAGTATTCCACTTTTATTACGAGGAAGCTAAAAAAATAAATTTATGTCGAAAATTGCGAAAAATACTTTTTGTTTAATAATTTAAACCGAGGATTTATTTAAGAAACTATTCAAATCAGGGATTCATTTTGTAAATAAAAACTGACAAGCGTTTAAGAAATAGTTGCAAGTGATGATGCAAAATGTTGCATAATGTCCTATAATGGCAATTTCCTGTCTGCAACAACACGAGGCAAAATGTAATAACCATTACATTATTTTTCAGTGAATTTTTGTTTGATGTTATCGTCGGTTAAATGATTAAAGTTTTAGTTAAATTAGTGGTTGGAAACGTCAGTGTATGACGCGGGCATCCAAGAGGCAGTGCAGTGAGTGTTTATGTTATGAGAGTATCTTTAGGCTGTGTTTATGTTATGAGAGTATCTTTAGGCTGTGTTTATGTTATGAGAGTATCTTTAGGCTGTGTTTATGTTATGAGAGTATCTTTAGGCTGTGTTTATGTTATAAGAGTATCTTTAGGCTGTGTTTATGTTATAAGAGTATCTTTAGGCTGTGTTTATGTTATAAGAGTATCTTTAGGCTGTGTTTATGTTATGAGAGTATCTTTAGGCTGTGTTTATGTTATGAGAGTATCTTTAGGCTGTGTTTATGTTATGAGAGTATCTTTAGGCTGTGTTTATGTTATGAGAGTATCTTTAGGCTGTGTTTATGTTATGAGAGTATCTTTAGGCTGTGTTTATGTTATGAGAGTATCTTTAGGCTGTGTTTATGTTATGAGAGTATCTTTAGGCTGTGTTTATGTTATGAGAGTATCTTTAGGCTGTGTTTATGTTATGAGAGTATCTTTAGGCTGTGTTTATGTTATGAGAGTATCTTTAGGCTGGGTTTATGTTATGAGAGTATCTTTAGGCTGTGTTTATGTTATGAGAGTATCTTTAGGCTGTGTTTATGTTATGAGAGTATCTTTAGGCTGTGTTTATGTTATGAGAGTATCTTTAGGCTGTGTTTATGTTATGAGAGTACCTTTAGGTTGTGTTTATGGTATAAGAGTATGTTTAGGCTGTGTTTATGTTATGAGAGTATCTTTAGGCTGTGTTTATGTTATGAGAGTATCTTTAGGCTGTGTTTATGTTATGAGAGTATCTTTAGGCTGTGTTTATGTTATGAGAGTATCTTTAGGCTGGGTTTATGTAATGAGAGTATCTTTAGGCTGGGTTTATGTTATGAGAGTATCTTTAGGCTGTGTTTATGTTATGAGAGTATCTTTAGGCTGTGTTTATGTTATAAGAGTATCTTTAGGCTGTGTTTATGTTATGAGAGTATCTTTAGGCTGTGTTTATGTTATGAGAGTATCTTTAGGCTGTGTTTATGTTATGAGAGTATCTTTAGGCTGTGTTTATGTTATGAGAGTATCTTTAGGCTGTGTTTATGTTATGAGAGTATCTTTAGGCTGTATGTTATAAGAGTATCTTTAGGCTGTGTTTATGTTACTAGAGTATCTTTAGGCTGTGTTGATGTTATGAGAGTATCTTTAGGCTGTGTTTATGTTATGAGAGTATCTTTAGGCTGTGTTTATGTTATGAGAGTATCTTTAGGCTGTGTTTATGTTATAAAAGTATCTTTAGGCTGTGTTTATGTTGCTCGAGTGTCTATAGATTGTTCCTTGTTCACTCACTTCTCACAATCAGACAAGTGTTAAATCTGAAGGGGTTTTGCCTGAGTATACAAAGGTTGACCAACCCAGAACTCTACTGAGTCCACTGGGTAGTTCTGGAGGTCCCGGTTTAGGTCCTCCTGAACTTCTGAACTTTCCAGAGGACACAGTAGCTCTGGCGTGGTCAACACTTGTACCACCGTGGCTGAGTGGTTAAGGCAGGCGGCTGGGAATCACCAGGTCCAGAGTTCAAGTCACTCCAGTCCCTCAAAATGATTTTCATTGATATATCACCACGCCATAGTAATGTCATTGTGAACTACCCCTGTGACAAGTGCTCTTGCGTCTTGGTTTAACTAGAAGAAGATTTCTCCAAATGTCATATTTGTTCGAGGCTGATTAAAAGAATACAAATTAATTGTAGAATGTAGAGTGGCCACCATGAGTGCCCACTCATGGTGGGCACTCATGGTGGTAGAACGAAGAGGTAGAACGGCCTACTGACATAGCTCGAGTGCATGGGGGAGTTGTGTAAAACCCTGGTTTGTGTCTCGGAGAGGCTGCAGGATCCAAGTAAGTTCAGTAGAACTTCTGGTTTCAACTCTTTTGACCATGTCGTAGCTCAGTCGATTAAGGCAGCGTCTGGGATGCTCTCAGACGTAGGTTCGAATCTTCGTCACGGCCCTTGTGGGCCGAATTGATGCATCATTCATCCTTGCTCATTGATGCATCACGCTATTGTGATTTCTATGTGTAACCCATCCCAAATCCTTATCCTGATCCCTTGTAAGTACTATATAGACGTAATGACTTGGCGCTTTCTCCTGATAGTTCCCTTCCTCGAGGATCTGGGTATCAGGCTCATCGAAGCTGCAAGAGACCAAAGAGCAGCCCGCTGCCCTCTTGGTCCCTGCCCGACACCCAGCGCCCTCCAAGAACTGTACGCCCTCTAATATATTTATAAATGATTCCAGATATAAGAATTTCGTTTTGCTTATCTATTGGACGCTAAAACATAGTTCCTGTTTCAGTTGACAGTATGAGTAACGCTTGCTAACTTCCATTGTATGATTTTTTGCACTTGTTTCTGCATCAAAAGATTCATGGAGGTTTGGTACTCAAGGCACAACTATATGTTTGTAATTGTTAGTTATGTAGGATTAATAATTTATATGTGATTGTTAGTTATGTAGGATTAATAATTTATATGTGATTATCCTTGATTTTTGTGCCTGTTGTAGCCACGATGGTTTGTTGCTGGCGAGGCTTCGCGCGGAGTGAAAGTATTAGAACCTTTTTCAGGGTGAAATAGGAGAGTGGTTGAGGTACTTTCACTTGGTGAGAAGCCTATATTTGGTTAATAATATTTGTTGTGTTTATGATAGTGATCATTAGCAGTTGAAGGGTTGATTATGTTGTTGGGTTAAACTATGGTGTCAGAAGTAATAGTGACAGTAATGGTGGCAGTAGTGGTGGTTGTGGTGGTGGGAGTGACGGTATATAGGCAATTGTGGTGGTTGTCTTGGTGGTGGTGGTAGTAAATGTTGTGGTGGTAGTTGTGGTGGTATTCGGTGGCAATTGTGGTGGTAGTGATGATGGTGGTAGTGGTGGTGGTGATGGTGGTAGTGGTGGTGGTGATGGTGGTAGTGGTGGTAGTAGCACCAGCACTAATAATAACCTACTAGACTAACTTTTCTCTTTCCTCACACAGGGGCTTCGGGAAGCAGGGTTACCAGTGCAATAGTAAGTGTTACCAACCATTTCCCACTAGTTGAGATAAGTTGATGTTAAGTGGTGTTTACAAGTGTGTGGTGGTTGGTGGCTAAGAGTGCTTACCTAACAGTGTCTCCGGCGGGAGTCAGGCGTAGCTCTTAAGCCCCGCCTACTTCTCTTGCTGTACCTCTTGCAGCTGTTTCTATGTAATGTTTGGGAGCCGGTGGCTGAGCGGACAGAACACTGTACGCGTGATCCTGTGGTCCCGAGTTCCATCCCGGGCACCGGCGAGAAACAATGGGCAGGGTTTCTTTCACCCTGATGCCCCTGTTACCTAGCAGTAAATAGGTACCTGTGAGATAATCAGTTGTCTCGGGCAGAGTTTCTTTCACCCTGATGCCCCTGTTACCTAGCAGTAAATAGGTACCTGGGAGTTAATCAGCTGTCACGGGCTGCTTCCTTGGGGTGGAGGCCTGGTCGAGGACCGGGCCGCAGGGACACTAAGCCCCGAAATCATCTCAGGATAGATCATCCTCTACCGCCTTCACCTCTATGTTTATATCAGAAATTTCATATTTTTATTTCATGAATTCCTTGTGGCTATTTTGTGAAGATTCTGGGGTCCATGTCCCCGCGGCCCGGTCTCTGACCTGGCCTCCCTGTTGACGCTGTAGTGAAGCAGGTTGTGGGGCTCCGCTGCTCACAGTTGCACGTGGCCATCACAGCCCGGTTGATCACATACGCTGGTGGCTCTGTATATCAAGCTTCCTCTTCAACACAGAAAGAGGTCCGTTAGTAAGGCCTCTTGTATTTAGAGTGAGGATGTTATAGAGTCTGGGGCCCTTGATGGTTATAGAGTTGTCTCCTGAAGCAGCTGTTGCGGCTCTACTCATGAAGGAGCAGGGAGAGGGAGCCGGTCGGCCGAGCGGACAGCACGCTGGATTTGTGATCCTGTGGTCCCGGGTTCAATCCCGGCCGCCGGCGAGAAGCAATGGGCAGAGTTTCTTTAACCCTATGTCCCTGTTACCTAGCAGTAAAATTGGTACCTGGGTGTTAGTCAGCTGTCACGGGCTGCTTCCTGGGGTTGGAGGCCTGGTCGAGGACCGGGCCGCAGGGACACTAAAAGCCCCGAAATCATCTCAAGATAACCTCAAGATAAGGAGGCAGCTCTACACAGTTCGCCACGCCTCTTGCTTCCCTCTACCTCCCTCTAATATGTTCCTGCGGAGAACATCTCTCACTCGCGCTCCAGGAAGTGCAATTTGAAGGAATTTGAATGAGTCCCAATATTAAAAATGTTTTATTTAATGGATTCTGGCAGTAAAAGTTGTCCAGGTCAGAGTGGGAGCCGCGACCAGCATGGCTCTTACTCTAATTATCATTACTTTATTACAATTAGTTAATCACAATTTAGTAATTAAGTTCTGAGATGCATGTTCACATATAAGTGCACGAGTGCACGTCAGTGTTGAGGGCTGATGCACGGCTGCTGCCGGACCCGAATAAGCTACAGAAGTTGGTACACAAATGGTTGTAAGAGTTTAAGTCCAGCCAGTGTAATGTTATGAAGATAATCGGAGGAAAGAACAGAAGAGCACTTCAGTCTACAAGAGTAGCAGATGTGGGAATGAGAGAGAGAGGGGGGGAGGTACACGTACATTTTATATTACTATTGTATGTAAAACTGGCAAAGATATAACTCTACTTTTCAAAATACAAGTAGAGTTGTTGGGGTCAATATAGTGTGGTGACATGACCCCGACTCCAGGGGGGGACGACCCCCGGCGTGGGGTCCTTGGCGCCAGGGGACGACCCTCAGCGTGGGGTCCTTGGCTCCAGGGAACGACCCCCAGCGTGGGGTCCTTGGCGCCAGGGGACGACTCCCGGCGTGGGGTCCTTGGCGCCAGGGGACGACCCCCAGCGTGGGGTCCTTGGCTTCTCAAGCACAACGAGACAGCATAACAAGGACAGATGTTTACATCTTGGCTGCTGCCTTAAAAGCGGTTCACGATGGACACAGTTCTAAGGGCAGTTGTCTGGGTCGATAATGAGTGGTTTGTCTTCACTTGACGTGTACACAATGAAGGAACACGGGTGGAACTTGCAAATGTAAATAAGTCACAGATATAAGAACAAATCATTGACATTTCCGTTGATAATCTTTGGCTGCCACCTTTGGTCTCATTTTCAAATACTACTCAATTAATTCGACAAATGTGACCAGGAGGCATGGCAGGATGTGCAGAATACTCCCGTTGAAGAGCAGAGGTGCAACAGGTACTCTGAGAGAGAACTATCAACATCAGAGGCCCGAGATTGTTCAACACGCTTCCACTACACATAAGGGGCATAACTGGCCGACCCCTCACAGTGTTGAAAAGAGAACTGGATAAACACCTCCAAAACATACCTGATCAACCAGGCTGTGATTCATACATCAGGCTGCGAGCAACCGCTTCCCTCAGCCTGGTTGACCAGTACAGCAACCTGAAAGCCTGGTCAACCAGACGACCACCCAGGAGGCCTGGTCGGAGACCGGGGCGCGGGGCTGTTGATCGCCAGAATCTCCACAAGGAAGCCACAAGGTACTACAAGAGCAGCAAGTAGCAGTAGCCAAGACGTGGAGGCTGAGAGCCAGCATATACTTGCTCCCCACAGCCACAGGTCAGCAACAGTGCACAAAGCAAGCATCACAGCAGAGCAACAGTTGCAGCACTAAGCCATCTCTCGCACAACATGTTCACGCACCGTGCAGGAGTGGCAGGTAGAGACCACCACATTGTTTGTGGCTAATGAAACGGAAAATGTATTTATTGGAGAGTCAGTGGGAGTTAGTTTAGTTCATTTATTATGCGCCCCATACCCATCTTGTGGGCGGTAGTAGAAAGGGTTACAGAGGCACATAATGGGCTCAGGGACTGAACCCCACAATTCATTTAGCTAAGCCAGTTACAATCTTGATGAGTTAGTTACAAAATTGAGTATAAGTCGTCACATCAACAATGGGTTCGAGATCGACCACAAGTACAGTTTCTAAATTAAGCAACTGACATATGTGGAGAGCTAGTATCACAATTGATATGTTTGTCCTGCACACCGCCCCCCATCCAGTGGGCAGCGGTGGATAGGTTACAATCACTCAGTTACCACCTACAGTTAGCAAACTGGGGATATTTGGCTAAAATTTCTGGTAGCAGATCATTTTGAATGAAATATTTACACATCGTTGGAACATTGGTTATAGAATTGTCTCTGAATTCACGTATCTTTTCGCACTCCATCACATAGTGACGGTGGGTGTCAGGGGGAGGCATGACACTTGATACTGGTGCTATACTGGGTTGTGTCTCGTCTCCCCCCGCCCCACACCCCCCCCCCCCCTCCCTCCTTCCCCGAACCCCTCCTTCCCCGAACCCCTCCTTCCTTAGTGTGTGTATTCACCCTAGTTGTGCTTGAGGGGGGTTGAGCTCTGGCTCTTTCGGCCCGCCTCTCAACTGTCAATCAATCAACAGATCCCCCCCCACACACACACCAGAAAGCAGCCCGTAGCAGTAGTCTAACTCCCAGTAGCTATTTAGTGCTAGGTAACAGGGGCATCAGGGTGAAAGAAACTATGTCCATACCGATTTCCACACCCTGGTGGGTGTGGAAGCCTGGAGGGTGTGGAAGCCTGGAGGGTGTGGAAGCCTGGAGGGTGTGGAAGCCTGGAGGGTGGGGAAGCCTGGAGGGTGTGGAAGCCTGGAGGGTGTGGAAGCCTGGAGGGTGTGGAAGCCTGGAGGGTGTAGAAGCCTGGAGAGTGTGGAAGCCTGGAGGGTGTGGAAGCCTGGAGGGTGTGGAAGCCTGGAGGGTGTGGTAGCCTGGAGGGTGTGGAATCCTGGAGGGTGTGGAAGCCTGGAGGGTGTGGAAGCCTGGAGGCTGGGGAAGCCTGGAGGGTGTGGAAGCCTGGAGGCTGGGGAATCCTGGAGGGTGTGGAAGCCTGGAGAGTGTGGAAGCCTGGAGGGTGTGGAAGCCTGGAGGGTGTGGAAGCCTGGAGGGTGTGGAAGCCTGGAGGCTGGGGAAGCCTGGAGGCTGGGGAAGCCTGGAGGCTGGGGAAGCCTGGAGGCTGGGGAAGCCTGGAGGCTGAGGAAGCCTGGAGGGTGTGGAAGCCTTGAGGGTGTGGAAGCCTGGAGGGTGTGGAAGCCTGGAGGCAGGGGAAGCCTGGAGGGTGTGAAAACCTGGTGGGTGTAGAAGCGTGGAGGCTGGGGAAGCCTGGAGGCTGGGGAAGCCTGGTGGCTGGGGAAGCCTGGAGGCTGGGAAAGCCTGGAGGGTGTGGAAGCCTGGTGGCTGGGGAAGCCTGGAGGCTGGGGAAGCCTGGAGGCTGGGGAAGCCTGGAGGCTGGGGAAGCCTGGAGGGTGTGGAAGCCTGGAGGCTGGGGAAGCCTGGAGGGTGTGGAAGCCTGGTGGCTGGGGAAGCCTGGAGGCTGGGGAAGCCTGGAGGCTGGGGAAGCCTGGAGGCTGGGGAAGCCTGGAGGGTGTGGAAGCCTGGTGGCTGGGGAAGCCTGGAGGCTGGGGAAGCCTGGAGGCTGGGGAAGCCTGGAGGGTGTGGAAGCCTGGAGGGTGTGGAAGCCTGGAGGGTGTGGAAGCCTGGAGGGTGTGGAAGCCTGGAGGCTGGGGAAGCCTGGAGGGTGTGGAAGCCTGGAGGGTGTGGAAGCCTGGAGGGTGTGGAAGCCTGGAGGGTGTGGAAGCCTGGAGGGTGTGGAAGCCTGGAGGCTGGGGAAGCCTGGAGGGTGTGGAAGCCTGGAGGGTGTGGAAGCCTGGAGGGACAGGTTAAAGAAGACGCCGCAGCAAACTCTCTTATTTAATTCATGTCTCTGCCTCGCCCTTCATTCCGGTACCCCCCTCCTCTCTTTCCCATCTCTTTCCCCTCCCTTCCCTCTCCTCATTCCCCTCTCCTCTTCCCCCCTCCCCTTCCCCATCGTGTATCCCCCTCACCCTCCCCTTCCCACTCCTCCGCCCCCCCCCCCCACCCACACCTGCTACCCCCCTTTCCCACTTTAGCCTCCACCTCTTACCCCTTCCCTTCCCCCTTTCCTCTCCTCTTCTTCTTCGCCGCTCCCTCTCTATATTCCTTCCCCCCCCTCCCCCCCCCTTTGATTCACCATTATCATGTAACTTACCCACAAAAGACATAACAGTGATATTTTACAGCTGAAAGTTTTGCACTTGGTGTGGTGGTGTTTGTATTCACCTGGTTGTATTCACCTGGTTGTATTCACCTGGTTGTATTCACCTGGTTGTATTCACTTGGTTGTGCTTGCGGGGGTTGAGCTTTGCTCTTTCGACTCGCCTATCAATTGTCAATCAACTGTTACACACCCAGGAAGCAGCTCCGTAACAGCTGTCTAATTCCCAGGTACCTATTTACTGCTAGGCAACAAGGGGCATTTAGGGTGAAAGAAACTTTGCCCATTTGTTTCTGCCTAATTTTCTAAATCTAAAAACTCTTCAAAATCTAAAGTCCTGAGTGGTGTGGGTTAGCATTATGTGAGAGCATGATGTTGTCAGAGGTGTTCCTGGTAGGTCCTTATGGTTGAATAACCACAGTCAAATCACAAGGTCACGTACATATTTGATAGTATTGAAGCCATAGAGTGGGATCGAACCCCCGTCCCTGGACTCGAGTTGAATGAAGGTTATGGAATCCGTAGCGTTGGCTGCCACCGTTGTATAGCGGCCATCTTCCCACGTTGAAATAATTTCTGTACAGACGTCTAGGTTTTGTCTCTCATCTGTACTGTGAAACTATTATTGATAAGTTTATTGTTGAATATTCTTGTATTAACATTATTTGTTATGTATTATATATATGTGTGTGTGTGTGTGTGTGTGTGTGTGTGTGTGTGTGTGTGTGTGTGTACATGCGTGTGAAAGAGAGAGAGTGCGAGTGTGTGTGTGTGTGTGTGTGTGTGTACATGCGTGTGAGAGAGAGAGAGAGTGCGAGTGTGTGTGTGTGTGTGTGTGTGTGTGTGTACGTGCGTGTGAGAAAGAGAGAGAGTGCGAGTGCGAGTGTGTGTGTGTGTGTGTTTATGTGTGTGTGTAAGAGAGAGAGAGAGAGAGACAGAGAGAGAGAGAGAGAGAGAGAGAGAGAGAGAGAGAGAGAGAGAGAGAGAGAGAGAGAGAGAGAGAGTGAGAGAGTGAGAGAGCGTCAAGAGTGCCGGCACTAACCAGGTGTTACTCTTGCAGTCTGCAGCTTCGTGGTCCACAAGCGGTGTCATGAGTTCGTCACCTTCAAGTGCCCGGGCCGTGACAAGGGCGCAGACTCCGATGTGAGTATCATCACCTTCATCTCCCACTCACCACCTCCCTCATCTTCACTCCCTTAATCTCCCCTAATGGACGCCAAGTTGTGTACCTCAAGGGTACCTCTAGTTGGTATCCTCAGTTGTAAACCTTAGGTATTAGCTGAGTATATATCACCCAGCAACCCGTTCTCGCACTTTCTTATAGTCAATATTGACTTATTAAATAAGTACATATGTGACATACTAATTTATTGTGAATATTTTAGTTTACCTTGAAAAGCTTCATAGAAAACACCGACCATACCTAACCTTATTAGTATATTAAGATTATATATATATATATATATATATATATATATATATATATATATATATATATATATATATATAAATATATATATATATATATATATATATATATATATATATAAATATATATATATGCGAACAAGCCTGAATGGTCCCCAAGACTATATGCAACTGAAAACTCACACCCCAGAAGTGACCCAGAAGTGATGTGGTGGGCATGTTGGCCTGCGGGCCGCTTCAAGCAACAGCCAGGTGGACCAAACTCTCACAAGTCGCGCCTGGCCTCGGGTCGGGCTTGGGAAGTAGAAGAACTCCCAGAACCCCATCAACCTGGCCTCGGGCCGGGCTTGGGGAGTAGAAGAACTCCCAGAACCCCATCAACCAGGTATCAAGCGAGAGAGGACACACAATGTCCATGATAAAGTATTTAATAAATGTTACTATTAATCTGGGGACTTTAGAGTTATATAGCCACTAAAGACAGTACAGGAGATGATAAAGTGAGTTACAGTGAGAAATAAGTTACGGTGATGACCGTTTTAGCGTGTATTAGGCCCAGGAAGGTTAGGTTAAGTTTGGCTTGGCAACATAAGTAGAAAATCGTTTTCTAGTTTGTCTAAATTCAATAGTACTGATTTCTACTTTCTAATTGGGTTGTAGGAGGGTATATGTACTATAGTGATCAACCTTACTATGAGTACTGGCAGGAGGAGGAGCAGGAGGAGGTGGTCTCAATATTAGCACACTCACCAAGCACAACAATTCCCAAGACAAAAACAACGAATTTCTTTTGAAACATAAAAAAATCATAGTTGTCTATTGAGTTGTAATCATTATTGTAACATAATTAAATATAAAGAAAACTTAACTAAATGTAAAAGAATCCAAAGTGTTGTTTGTCATGGTGTGACGTCACTGGTGGTCAAGAGGGACCCATATTTCCTCTCTTATTTCAATAAGTGAAATGTGTCTAAGACATAACTTGTCACACACAAAAATTAGTCACATAATCTGTCGGAATAACTAGCCAAAGAAAAAAAGAACATTCTACATATACTAACTACCATTTAAACAGTATAAATTAGGCACCCCCAAGGTGGCAACGCCACCCAGTGCTGCCCCCTGGCCACAGTTGCCAACAACTACCACAATTGACCACAGCCAAACAATAGGCAATTCAGTTCCTCAAGTTGAAGTGGACAACAAAATGGCTACAGCAAAAGCTTGCACAACATGCCAATAACGTGTAGATTATCCCAGCTACACCGAAGGCCAACTCTGTTCTTCAGCCAAACTCAAATGGGGCCAATCTGAAAGATAATTTCAACAAAATCGATTGGGCAACCGCTCTCTGTGCTGGTTATGTCACCAAGATGTGTTGAGGAAGGTTGACATTCCCACCAGTTTTCCAGCAGAGAACTGAGACACTCATGGAGGCTTACTTAGAAAGCTCAGAAGACTGCAGAGAATGTGTACCTGTGTGTAGGTGATGACGGCTCAGCAGACAGGAGACCAGGACACATAGACCAGTACATATAGACCAGTACAGATAGACAAAGGGGAAACAAAGCAAGAACTTAAAAGCTATAGATATTACAGATGAGGTATATGTAAATCTGGGAAGAACAAGTGCAACAAGCCAATAAGCCCACCCAAGAAGGTGTAGCAGGAGTTTTAGTAGAAGCAAATGTTGCCAAGGTGCACGTGTTCCCGGCCACAACATTGTAATAGTTCACTAAATTAGAAGTAATGCTTTGGCAGTGTTGCCAGGCCAGGCGTGCTGGCCCCATCACAGGGGCGGCCAGGCCAGGCGTGCTGGCCCCCTCACAGGGGCGGCCAGGCCAGGCGTGCTGGCCCCCTCACAGGGGCGGCCAGGCCAGGCGTGCTGGCCCCCTCACAGGGGCGGCCAGGCCAGGCGTGCTGGCCCCCTCACAGGGGCGGCCAGGCCAGGCGTGCTGGCCCCCTCACAGGGGCGGCCAGGCCAGGCGTGCTGGCCCCCTCACAGGGGCGGCCAGGCCAGGTGTGCTGGCCCCCTCACAGGGGCGGCCAGGCCAGGCGTGCTGGCCCCCTCACAGGGGCGGCCAGGCCAGGCGTGCTGGCCCCTCACAGGGGCGGCCAGGCCAGGCGTGCTGGCCCCCTCACAGGGGCGGCCAGGCCAGGCGTGCTGGCCCCTCACAGGGGCGGCCAGGCCAGGCGTGCTGGCCCCCTCACAGGGGCGGCCAGGCCAGGCGTGCTGGCCCCTCACAGGGGCGGCCAGGCCAGGCGTGCTGGCCCCCTCACAGGGGCGGCCAGGCCAGGCGTGCTGGCCCCCTCACAGGGGCGGCCAGGCCAGGCGTGCTGGCCCCCTCACAGGGGCGGCCAGGCCAGGCGTGCTGGCCCCCTCACAGGGGCGGCCAGGCCAGGCGTGCTGGCCCCCTCACAGGGGCGGCCAGGCCAGGCGTGCTGGCCCCATCACAGGGGCGGCCAGGCCAGGCGTGCTGGCCCCCTCACAGGGGCGGCCAGGCCAGGCGTGCTGGCCCCCTCACAGGGGCGGCCAGGCCAGGCGTGCTGGCCCCCTCACAGGGGCGGCCAGGCCAGGCGTGCTGGCCCCCTCACAGGGGCGGCCAGGCCAGGCGTGCTGGCCCCCTCACAGGGGCGGCCAGGCCAGGCGTGCTGGCCCCCTCACAGGGGCGGCCAGGCCAGGCGTGCTGGCCCCCTCACAGGGGCGGCCAGGCCAGGTGTGCTGGCCCCCTCACAGGGGCGGCCAGGCCAGGCGTGCTGGCCCCATCACAGGGGCGGCCAGGCCAGGCGTGCTGGCCCCCTCACAGGGGCGGCCAGGCCAGGCGTGCTGGCCCCCTCACAGGGGCGGCCAGGCCAGGCGTGCTGGCCCCCTCACAGGGGCGGCCAGGCCAGGCGTGCTGGCCCCCTCACAGGGGCGGCCAGGCCAGGCGTGCTGGCCCCCTCACAGGGGCGGCCAGGCCAGGCGTGCTGGCCCCCTCACAGGGGCGGCCAGGCCAGGCGTGCTGGCCCCCTCACAGGGGCGGCCAGGCCAGGCGTACTGGCCCCCTCACAGGGGCGGCCAGGCCAGGCGTGCTGGCCCCCTCACAGGGGCGGCCAGGCCAGGCGTGCTGGCCCCCTCACAGGGGCGGCCAGGCCAGGCGTGCTGGCCCCCTCACAGGGGCGGCCAGGCCAGGCGTGCTGGCCCCCTCACAGGGGCGGCCAGGCCAGGCGTGCTGGCCCCTCACAGGGGCTATCAATAACATCAATGGCCAGACCAACGACGCAAAAGCTTGGGGAGATAAGATAAGGTTGTGTCTGATCTGGACATGATAGTGCAGCCAAATCCAGAGTAATCTGTTCATCAATAATGTATTGACGGGACAAGTGTAGCCGGAAGGTCCGTGTGTGGGACCCATCCGGCAAGTGTAGCCGGAAGGGCCGTGTATGGGACCCATCCGGCAAGTGTAGCCGGAAGGTCCGTGTATGGGACCCATCCGGCAAGTGTAGCCGGAAGGTCCGTGTGTGGGACCCATCCGGCAAGTGTAGCCGGAGGTCCGTGTGTGGGACCCATCCGGCAAGTGTAGCCGGAAGGGCCGTGTATGGGACCCATCCGGCAAGTGTAGCCGGAAGGGCCGTGTATGGGACCCATCCGGCAAGTGTAGCCGGAAGGTCCGTGTATGGGACCCATCCGGCAAGTGTACAAATATGATGGAGAAGGGAGTTCCCGAAATACCATTTGCTTAACACAGTTTATTAACCATAAAACGAGAACAAAGTATGTACACACCTCTGTAACCCTTTCCACCACCGCCCACGGGATGGGTATGGGGTGCATAATAAAGAAATTGAAAATTACACACATGGAAATTGGGATAACTGTGTGTATGGAAGGTGTTGTTAGTGGAGGTGGCCGCGGGCCTGTGTGTCAACACTCACACACCTTCCACCAATGAACGGCTACCTAACCCTAACTGCTATATGTGGAGGACAATTAGCAGCTCCAAATGATGCCTGGGAATAGTTGGGTGCACAAGTAAGTGAGGAACGTAAGAATATTCACCTTGCTGAGGTTCTCTCTCTACAAATGGCCGCACTAAATGTTAGAGAATACCACCTCAAGCTCACTGGGCACGGGATGAGTTAGAGGATGGGTATGTGATGAGTGGAGTGGTGAGTGTGAGAGCTAGCTCACAGGCACACATGGTGAGCCACCCGTCTTGATGAATACGGCTCCCACTCTACCTACTCCACCCACACGTGTCTTGAACACTTCACAGGAGGTACTCTAGAATTAGTACTGTGACTTAAGGAGTGATGAGAACTGCGAGCCCTGGACTGACTACTACGTCCTAACCCCTCGATAGTGTGAGTGAGAATGAGGCGACGGAGCTGTGAGCGAGATGGACAAGCTCACGCCTCATACCTCCTCATGGAGAGACTTCCACACACACAGCACCAGTCACAGTGCAGTATCTACCATCACCCGCAGAGACTGGATGAATTATGGGTTCCTGTGACATCACCGGGAGTGGTACAGGAATGGCTTATCAAAACCATTAGCTCAGTCACCTTGTTTGTTCTTGTGTTTAGATTCAGCTACTGGGAATAAAAGTTGCAAATAGTACGGGCTATGGTGAGCCTATAGTGGACGGAAACAGAGCCGGAGTGTATGGGGGGGGGGTGGATATCGTGTGAAACCCCTGGTTCGGTTTCAGTGGAAGCCTCAGGAACCCTCGTGGGTTGCCGTTCTTTTATCCATTGTCGTAAAGACAACACACTGAAGAATGATGTTGACCAAACCACACACTAGAAAGTGAAGGGACGACGACGTTTCGGTCTGTCCTGAACCATTCTCAAGTCGATTGTGGACGACTATTCTCACTTCCATTCTCACAATCGACTTGAGAATGGTCCAGGACGGGCCGAAACGTCGTCGTCCCTTCACTTTCTAGCGTGTGGTTTAGTCAACATATTTCAGCCACGTTATTGTGACTCCTCGTCTGCACTGAAGAATGATAATCAAAACCAAGTCTTGATGAATGTGATACTAACATCATATACCAGATGTCACCCTGAACCCACAGGAATATGACGCAGCCAGAGAGAGCATTTCCACGCCCATGGTTCAATATTACCTATATTAATATAGGTTCTATATTAAACAAGAATTGCAACGATGATGGGTGGTTGTGTGGTGGATGGTTGACAATGGTGGGTGGTTGTGTGGTGGCCTTACTGATGGAAGGTCAATCACTGAGCGAAGATGGAGATGACCAATGAAATAAGGAAATTGAAGATTTATAGTTTAATCAGTTGATGGCAGACAGTCTGGGAAATTGACTGGCAGATTGCTGCGTTGAGGACCTGTGTGAGTGTATTTACTCGTCAGGATACATGCTGGGTCGAACTGCAGCTCCCGAGCTCCATCCTGTACATTTACATCCTGTACAGTACTCCATTTGTCGGTCGCCATATGAACTGGTACTCGGTCCTCCTGTTTGTTCTGTTGATGGCACATGTTGGCTGGCTTGCCACTCAAGTGATTACAACCAACATCTCTGTCCTCACCTGGGTCTTGGTTATCACAGGGTATCTGCACTCATCTGGGCCTTGGCTATCACAAGATATCTCTGTACTCACCTGGCCCTTGGATATCACAGGTTGTAGGTATGCTCCCAAAGTTTATAGGACTTAAAATGATGACAATCCCTCTTCATAGTTCTGAGTATTGCTTAAAGTACATTTAACAACTTTGAGTGATGTGAAGCAAGCTAGCAGGAGTAGTAGTCATAGTAGTAGTAGTAGTATGAGGTGTAAGAGTAGGTGATTATGATGGTAGTGTAAGGTGGTATGAGTGTGTGGAGCAGCAGCAGCAGCAGGAGCAGGAGCAGTAGTAACCATGTGCTTGTGAGGAGGAGTAGTGACCGTAGTCTCTCCCTGTAGGACACCCGCACCAAGCACAAGTTCAGGGTACAGACCTACGCCTCGCCCACCTTCTGCGACCACTGCGGCTCCCTTCTCTACGGCATCATCCACCAGGGCATGAGATGTGAAGGTGGGTCTCTCTTCCTCTCTCACTCTTACCCCTATCACACACACACACACACACACACACACACACACACACACACACACACACACACACACACACACACACACACACACACACACACACACACTCATAAAATGCCCAATAACGTAACCACCTACCCAAACCTACCTAGGCACCCAGTTAAGAAGCCCAGCCACCTACCCACTGTGGGTATGACGTGACAATAACACCCCTATGTGGTCTCTCTCACTCTGGAACATCAGACGGTAAGTGACGACCTTTTGTTTCCCGTGCTATTTAACACCTTAATATCCTGCGGAGAGGGGGGGGACCTGCTGCCTGGGTAACAGCTTCTCACCCGAATCAACCTACCCTGGCTTTGCGCCCTGGAGAGGCCACTCCAGACCGACAACCAGAGCGCAACTCCATAGTCTCCTGAGACTGATGGATGCCTACTATCCGAGAAAGGGAGAGGAAGAACAGGAAGGGAGAGTGGATCAGTGTGGAGGAGGCAGGAAGGGAGAGGAAAGTGAAAGGACACGGAGGATAAGGTAGAGAGAGAGTTGGAGAACCAGGAGGAGGTAGGAAAGGAGATGAGGACGTAGGAAGGAAGGAAGAGGTGGTATGAAGGAAGAGGTAAGGAGGGAAAGGGAATTAACAAGGCAGAGAAAGAGACTTGAAAGTTTCAAATGAAGGTAAACTTTGGAAATTAAGAAATGACATTTATAACTTCATGAACTAGAGGGTGTTGGCCATTCACAGACTTGGGGGAGAGAGAGAGAGACGGAGGGAAGAAGAAGAGAGGGAAGGAAGGAAGGGAAGGAAGGAAGGAAGGAAGGAAGGAAGGAAGGAAGGAAGGAAGGAAGGAAGGAAGGAAGGAAGGAAGGAAGGAAGGAAGGAAGGAAGGAAGGAAGGAAGGAAGGAAGGAGGGAGGGAAGGTAGGGATTTTAGGCTGGGAGGGAATGGGATGGAGGAAATTAGCCAAATAGTGGAAGGGATGTATTAATGAACAGAAAGTTTTACAAGTTAGCTTGAACTAAATTGCTATTGATTTGAAAATATTAATAGGCTTCACTTTCCCCTAATACCCATTTTCCCTTAAGTTACCAACCCCCCTTCTTACCTCAAGAGTCTTCCCTCCCTCCCTTAACCCCCCTTTAAACGTGTTATTTTTGTCATAAACATTCCTTCGCATCCAGCTACGGTTGTATTCCCCTTAGATGCTTCCTCCCCTTAGATGCCTCTACCACCGTCAATCCTTAGCTAATTCCCAGCTACATAGGTACATAGGTACTTAGGAGCTGCATAGGTACTTAGGAGCTATATAGGTACATTGGTACTTAGTTACACATTTGAGTTCCTACTGACCTGTGCTTACGAAGGTAAGTTGAGTTGATGGGGGAAAGAGAGGGGGGGGGGAGGAGTGGTTTTTATGTCAATTTAAAAATGTAATTATTTTGTTTTGTTTTTACTTGCTGTTGTTGTTTATGGTGTTGGCCTTTGGTGCTTTTGTAGGATGTTTTGTTTTAATTTATGTATGATTGGAGTTTATGTATACTTGATACTTGCTTTCTGGTGTTTATGTATCGTCCTTGTTTGTTTAATGTATGATCGAGTCTTGTTGTGGGAATTTTTTAATGTTTAATTCATGTTTAATGTTGGCTTGCTGCTGAGGGCCTCATTTTGGTACATTTATGTTAAGTGTTCCTGACCAGTTGTCCAGCAGGTACTATGGTACCTAAACTGTGGAAGGAATGTATATAATATGAACTGTTCACTAAAAACGCTTAACGTTTTGTACCATAGCGACTCTTAAGAGCGCAAATCAACGATGGGACAAACTACCCTATGTACCTCACCTCTCATAGGCCCGAACAAGCAATCCCAGGCCGAGCATATGCCAGTTTAGGCCTAATGTAGTACATGTACTAAATTAGGCCTAATTTAAATAAATTAAAATATATAAAAACTGAAATTTAAAATAAATAAAAACTAAAATAAATGCCCAACTTTAGATTGTAATTAAAATTATGACGACTCGTGAGAAACCAAATTTCAATATACAATGTTAAAACTGATTAATTCATTTCAGTCAAAACTGATTGATTAATGAAATGCATTAATCAGTTTTAATTTATTTAAATTAGGCCTAGTAAGCCTGGGAACCTTGGTTTGGTTGTTCCAGTTTTTTCTGGAGCTATTGAAAATTACAATTAAAAAAACGTGGATTATTTTTGTTTATCGACCATATTTTGTGCATTCCACTTAAGTACCAACACGCAGCGTCATCATTCTTGGATGACAAGTTGGTTGTTGATTGATGGATGATATATGTGTGTGTGTGGTGTTTTTTTTTAAATGTTTTGTTTCCAGATAATTTTTTTGTATGTCAATGTTCTGTAAATGTTATTTTCTCTGCATGTTTTTTAACATATATTTGTTTGTTCCTATTTTGCATGTCTGTTACTTTGTGGACCGTCTGTGGATCACCTTTGACACCGTTTGTTATGTGGCAACATTGTATTATTTGTTATCCCTTGTTTATCCCATGTTTATCCCATGTTTATCCCTTGTTTATCCCATGTTTATCCCATGTTTATCCCTTGTTTATCCCTTGTTTATCCCTTGTTTATCCATCCTCTGTAACATCTTGATTGCTTGAGTGAATTTTCCATTTTCCTTTTGTGTACCAATTGCCTGGTTTTGTGTTTTTGGTTTTGTAATGATATTACTATTGCGTCAATCACATTGTCCATTGTGTCAATAAATGTGTGCATAAATATTTCTATTTAACATTTTTGTTTGTTAAATGTTAACCATTTGACGCAAGCCAATGTTTACCTGCGGCCACTAACACACCTGCTGATGCTTGTGTTGTTCTGCTTAAATTACCTTTGTGGCTTAACAAATGATATTTTGTGGTGAATTATGCATCTGTTGTGCCCATGGCGATGTGTGTGTGTGTGTGTGGGTGTGTGGGTGTGTGTGTGGGTGTGTGTGTGTGTGTGTGTGTGTGGTGGGTGTGTGTGTGTGTGTGTGTGTGTGTGTGTGTGGGAATGACAGCAATCGGAGCATCTCACCCACAAGTGGAATGAGACCACCTACACCACACCTACTTTCTGCGACCATTGTGGTTCCATGATGCATGGCGTGTGGAACCAGGGAATGAAGTGCACCTGTGAGTACCACTACCACCGCTACCACACTGCTACTACCTCTACTGCTGCTACCACACGACTACCATCACTACCACTACTATCACCATCGCTACTACACTACCACCACCACCCCCGCTACCACAAGACTACCCCCACACTACAATAATACTTCTCAAGAGACAGATGCACGTTAGTGTAGTCGCGGGTGAGATGATAGGGAGAGGTGGAGACCAGGAACACGAGCCCGACACATGTATGCATGTAGGTAGTGAAGCAGTATAGCCCTGGTGATGGTGACATGGAAGAATGAGATGTTATATGGTGTTAGATGTTTTACGTTATTAAACATGTTATCATATGTTTTATGTTAATAAGTGTATATGATATTGTATGTTATCATATGTTTTATAAAGTACATAACCTAGTTTGGGTTTATGTCTCGTAGATTATGTGCATCTTTAGGCTTAGTTGATAAATTTGTTGTAGGCTCGTAACTCGCCTGAGAAAATCTAAGATTGTAGATCTAAACCTTACCTTATTAATGACTTGTTGAACTCTTTATCATCACCAACGCATGCAAAAAAAAACAACTATTTAAACCAAGTCTTCATAAATACCATTTTCCCGCCAAAAAAAAGTCAAATAAAATACCCGCTTTGATACGTACTAATGTGTATGTGTTCTCCCTCTCCCCCTTGCAGCTTGCAACATGAACGTGCACAAGCGTTGCACAGAGAGCGTGCCCAACCTGTGCGGCTGTGATCACACTGAGAGGAGAGGCCGCATTGAACTCCGGATCATCTGTCTTGGCAACAAGCTGACTGCTGAAGGTGAGGAGCTGTAGGGGTTCTCCCGCCCTCTTGAGTCTGCAACATGTCACCCAGCAAATCTTGAAGTGTATATTAGTAGAGTGCGACTAGAGCAACACTGTGGTAACGCTACCTTACCTTGAGGCTACCTTGAGGTGCTTCCGGGGCTTAGTGTCCCCGCGGCCCGGTCGTCGACCAGGCCTCCTGGTTGCTGGACTGATCAACCAGGCTGTTAGACGCGGCTGCTCGCAGCCTGACGTATGAGTCACAGCCTGGTTGATCAGGTATCCTTTGGAGGTGCATTGCCTCAACACAATGAAAACACTACGACGGCGCAATTGTAAACAAAGCAAAAAAATACAATCAAAATCGATTTGTAAGGAAAAGGCACGATCAAGGACAAACACACAGCAAGAAAAACACGAGCAGGAGCAAATACAGGCAAGAAATTGCTATAATTCATGGTGCTAAGGAAGTGTTTCGCTGAAACTCTACATGAAACCTTCGGAGGCAGAAGTGAACATAAACTTGGAGCTGTGAGAGTGTTCCATGTAGGGTGAGGTGAGGTGTTCCCTCCAGTCGTGGACACTGGGTAACCCTGCAGCCTCACTGGTCGCTGGAGGCAGTAGGCTTGTTGTGGTGAGTCTCCAGCGCCCTCTTGGTCTTGGAGGAGGAGGTAGCAGGCACCTCAAGCTGCATCTTGCTAGCCGGATGACCGCGTATATATAGTGCCTTAGCCTAGTGTCTAATACAACTACCATCCCAGCAAGCCTTGGTTGCAGGTTGGTGCTAGGTAGAGACACCTATGGGTGCTAGGTAGAGGACACCTGTGGGTGCTAGGTAGAGACACCTAGTGGGTGCTAGGTAGAGACACCTGTGGGTGCTAGGTAGAGACACCTATGGGTGCTAGGTAGAGACACCTATGGGTGCTAGGTAGAGACACCTGTGGGTGCTAGGTAGAGACACCTATGGGTGCTAGGTAGAGACACCTGTGGGTGCTAGGTAGAGGCACCTGTGGGTGCTAGGTAGAGACACCTATGGGTGCTAGGTAGAGACACCTATGGGTGCTAGGTAGAGACACCTGTGGGTGCTAGGTAGAGACACCTGTGGGTGCTAGGTAGAGACACCTGTGGGTGCTAGGTAGAGGACACCTGTGGGTGCTAGGTAGAGACACCTATGGGTGCTAGGTAGAGACACCTGAGGGTGCTAGGTAGAGGACACCTGTGGGTGCTAGGTAGAGACACCTGTGGGTGCTAGGTAGAGACACCTGTGGGTGCTAGGTAGAGACACCTGTGGGTGCTAGGTAGAGACACCTGTGGGTGCTAGGTAGAGACACCTGTGGGTGCTAGGTAGTTATTAGTTCCCGTTGAGTTATGTGTTACATAGCGCTTAAGGGTGACCTTCAGAGGTGTCAGTAAAGACTTACAATGATCTTAGTGGTGAACACGTCGAGCCCTCGGGAGCTGACAGGAACCTGGGCTCTACTGCACCTCACCGCAAGGGTCATGATGGCCTCACACTAGTGCCTCTTGCCTTGCCTTCTACCTTACCTTCCCCTTAACTTCCCCCTTAACGTCCCCCTTACCTTCCTTCTTACCTTCCCCCTTAACTTTCCCCTTAACGTCCCCCTTACCTTTCCCTTAACTTCCCCCTTAACTTCCCCCTTACCTTCTTACCTTCCCCCTTAACTTTCCCCTTAACGTCCCCCTTACCTTCCCCTTAACTTCCCCCTTACCTTCCCCCTTACCTTCTCCCTTACCTTCCCCCTTACTTTCCTTCTTACCTTCCCCCTTACCTTCCCCCTTACCTTTCCCTTACCTTCCTCCTTACCTTCCTTCTTACCTTCCCCCTTACCTTTCCCTTACCTTTCCCTTACCTTCCTCCTTACCTTCCTTCTTACCTTCCCCCTTACCTTTCCCTTACCTACCCCTTACCTTCCCCCCTTACCTTTCCCTTACCTTCCCCCTTACCTTCCCCCTTACCTTCCCCCTTACCTTCCCCCCTTACCTTCCCCCTTACCTTCCCCCTTACCTTCCCCCTTACCTTTCCCCTTCCCTTCCCCCCCCTTCCCTTCCCTTCGCTGTGTTGGACTCTCTCATGAACGGCCGTGTACCATGCTCTCCACAACGCCACCTCTCAAATAGTTAATCTAATCTCTAAGTACTTATTCAAGTGAGAGGGAGGGAGAATGTGTCAGGGAGGGGTGAGGGAGGGAGGGAGGGAGAGTGTGAGGGCGAGAGAGGTGAGGGAGGGAGGGAGAGTGTGTCAGGGAGAGAGAGGAGGGAGGGAGGGAGGGAGAGTGTGTCAGGGAGGGGCGAGGGAGGGAGGGAGAGTGTGTCAGGGAGAGAGAGGAGGGAGGGAGGGAGGGAGAGTGTGTCAGGGAGGGGCGAGGGAGGGAGGGAGAGTGTGTCAGGGAGAGGGGTGAGGGAGGGAGGGAGAGTGTGTCAGGGAGGGGTGAGGGAGGGAGGGAGGGAGAGTGTGTCAGGGAGAGAGAGGAGGGAGGGAGGGAGGGAGAGTGTGAGGGAGGGAGGGAGGGAGAGTGTGTCAGGGAGAGAGAGGAGGGAGGGAGGGAGGGAGAGTGTGAGGGAGGGAGGGAGGGAGAGTGTGTCAGGGAGAGAGAGGAGGGAGGGAGGGAGGGAGAGTGTGAGGGAGGGAGGGTGGGAGAGTGTGTCAGGGAGAGAGAGGAGGGAGGGAGGGAGGGAGAGTGTGAGGGAGGGAGGGAGGGAGAGTGTGTCAGGGAGGGGTGAGGGAGGGAGGGAGGGAGAGTGTGAGGGAGGGAGGGAGGGAGAGTGTGTCAGGGAGAGAGAGGAGGGAGGGAGTGAGGGAGGGAGGGAGGGAGAGTGTCAGGGAGAGAGAGGGGTGAGGGAGGGAGGGAGAGGGCCTCGGAAGGACTGCATGAGGACACAGGAACGTGAGTGTGTGTGTGTTTTCAGTCTCTTGATCTCCGGTAATCTTGCTAAGTAGTCCTCAAACTCTCGCTCCACTCTCCCCGCGTCTCTCCACTTCTCCCAGCCTCTCACACGCTCCTCCACTCTCACAGGCGGGACCAGAGAGCCAGAACTCAACCCCCGCAAGCACAACTAGATGAGTACCCTGGCGTTTGAAAGTGTGGGATTGAGAGTATTTAGAAGTAACTTTGTGATCGTGTTGCTGTTACTGGTGCTGCTGCTGCTGCTGCGAGGGAAGAGGCAGGCCAGGGGAGAGGGAGAGGCAGGGAGAGGCAGGGAGAGGCAGGAGAGGCCTGGGAGACCAAGCCACTCCTGCCTTAATCATCATAATAGCAGAAGACATCTCCGCAGGGCGCCTCGCACTACATCTAATATTGGCTCTCTTTCACCACACAACATCATATGTCCTTGAAGAGTGGAGCCCCGCCTTTGAGACAGACAGACAGACAGACAGACAGACAGACAGACAGTCTGTCTGTCTGTCTGTCTGTCTGTCTAAGAGACAGACTGAGAGACTACGGGAAGCGAGTTTTAGCTCTTTATGCTCTACACGTTAACCTATTTTTTTTGTACCTGTTGCGTGTTTTAATTTAATATTATTTTTTGAATTATTTATCAGATCTGGCCTAATATTTCAAGCATTTAAATTGTCATGTGTGAGTATATGGTGGCGGTAAATGACACCCGTGTCTCTCTCAGCCCTGATGCCTCGCCCTACCTGCTACTGTGTGCCCAGGTGTGGACACACAGTAGCAGGTGTGGACACAATCCAAGCAAACAGTGTCAGCTAGACAAATTATAGGATGGGTTATTCAAATCCAGGGGCCCCACAAAATCCAGGGACCCCACATCCCCACAAATCCGGAACCCCGAACGTTCAATCCAGGACCCCGAACGTTTCACATCCCCCACAAAATCCAGGGACCCCGAACGTTCAAATCCAGGGACCCCATAAAATCCAGGGACCCCGAACGTTCAAATCCAGGGACCCCACAAAATGCTAATACTATTTACATCACTGGTGCTGTCCCGTCTTGAGTAGTACTAGGGAGTTACTTCCGCTTTCAGAACAGGAGAGATTGTTGATTTAGAGGGAATACGGAGAATAATAATCAAATAATATATAAATGGGAGATACTTGAAGGCCAGGTTCCAAATTTGCACCGTAGAATATCAACATACTGGAGCGAGAGATACGGAAGGAAATGCAGACTAGAGCCAGTAAGGAGGAGAGGTGCCAGAGACACAATCAAAGAACACTGAACACCAGAGGTCCACGGCTGTTCAACACCCTCCCAGCAAGCATTAGAACTATTGCCGGAACAAAGGTAGACGTCTTTAGGAACCAATGATATTAGTTCTGAAAGGAAGTGCCGGGGCAACCAGGCTGAAGTGAATATGTGGAGCATATCCACTAAGAGATATACCCCACATATTCCTTAGGGCAGCAGCGAGCAACAGCCAGCAAGTTATCACAAGTTTAACCAAGTTATCGGGAAATAGAACAACTCCCGAGACCCTCTCCAGGTACGATCCAGGTAAGACAGAGCAACAGTGTTCTCTGGACTATTATGATAGACGTGGCAGCCCCATGTTTGAAGGTTCCTCCAGCGTGGAGTCCTTCTCTCATGTTCCCCTTCTCTCTCTCTCCTGTTCCCCTTCTCTCCCTCTCCTGTTCCCCTTCTCTGCCGCATCCACTGGTCCCAATCATCCATAATTACTCGAGGTGTTGTTGTACTGAATGGTTGTATTCACCGCTAACAAGCGCCTTCCTCAAATTGCTCGTTGCTTCCTTATAACTACCATATCGACTCTTGTTAAGCTAAATCACAGTTAATTTTTTTTTTTTAATATATAACTGTGATCTGTGATTTTATAATTAACAATGGTTAATTATACAGTACTTACCATTTTTTTAAATGGTTATAGAATTTCAAAATGTGAATTTTAATTATCAATCGTGTTTTATTATTGCTAGTTAGGGTACTTTAATTAGTAATTATAGGTAAGTGATGTAATTAGAAAGGGTAATTAGTTTAACTGTTGAGCTATTTGCTTGTGATTAGGTAATCCAATGATTAATTACCTTGAAATTAAGTAATGAGTAATGTTTACACAGGACTAATCCAGACGAAATTACTTTCTCCTATTTCCCCCTCTCCTCTCCCGTCTCTCTCACCCTTTCTCTCTCTCCGTCTCTCTCCATCTCTCCCTTTCTCTCTCCCTCTCCCTCTCTATTAAGCACCTACCAGTACAAACAACAAGGCTCTATCGGAGCTCACATAATTTCTACACAGCCCCGCTCCTGTGCCAGGTAAGTCCACTACGGGCTCACCATAGCCCGTGCTACTTGCCCCGCTCCTGTGCCAGGTAAGTCCACTACGGGCTCACCATAGCCCGTGCTACTTGGAACTGTTTGTTCCCAGTAGCTGAATCTAAAACAACACCATTCTACACATAAACTATCACAAGAGCTGTTCTGACCACCAACACCACAATAATGGAGAGAAACGATGGTAGTTGTATTAGACATAGCTAAGGCACTATATATATGGGGTCATCCGGCTAGCAAGATGCAGCTTGAGGTGCCTGCTACCTCCTCCTCCAAGACCAAGAGGGCGCTGGAGACTCACCACAACAAGCCTACTGCCTCCAGCGACCAGTGAGGCTGCAGGGTTACCCAGTGTCCACGACTGGAGGGAACACCTCACCTCACCCTACATGGAACACTCTCACAGCTCCAAGTTTATGTTCACTTCTGCCTCCGAGGGTTTCGTGAGAGTTTCAGCGAAACACTTCCTTAGCACATGCTAGGGCTGTTCACCATGAATTATAGCAATTTCTTGCCTGTGTTTGTTCCTGTTCGTGTTCTTTGTGTTGTGTGTTTGTTCCTGCTCGTGTTCTTGCGTGTGTTTGTTACAAGCCTGCATGTAAGGAGGCTAGCCTGCCTCCTTACCTCTCGCCCTGCTTGTCTGCCTGCCTCTAACCCTGCCTGGTTACTGACGGGACCCGCCTTATTTAATCAGTACATTTCATGAGCCGGACATACAATATGCACCAGGTCTCAAGAATGTTATCGACTGAGAGTAAACTCTTGCCAGCGCACAAGTGTGGGCGGCTGGGGCGGTCACCCGTCCAACTACTGGCCACAACACACCACTGTTCTCCCACCTCTCACCCTTCGACCTATGCTCTTATTAGTTACATTCCGGCTATGTATTTTTTTAGCATTAACAATGAAGCGTGGACGATATAATTCAGCTAAAGCTCTGACAATTTTCTTTTTAATTCATCGTGCAAATTCTTAATATGTTCTCAAGGTCTACTGACGCTGTTATGTTAAACCTTAGTAACGTTGTGTCTGGTGAGGGGAAAGGGAACAATGGTGAGTTGAAAAGAGGGGAAAAATTGGACTTTTCTCCCCTCATTTAACTACATAGTGAGGTATTCGTGAGTACCTTTGACGCTCTAATGCTGCCAAAGCTGTTACACATCCAGTTGTTAAATCTGAGGCTGACTTACGCTTATAAATGTTTGTAAACCTTATCTCTAAAGTTAACTCCTAAATTCTCACCAAAATGAGACATCCCAAGAGTACCGAGTCTGGTGGTACAGTCCTGAAGGGCAGCTGGTGTCTTCTCATAATTACTACCGAGTTTGGCTTCAATAAAATGGTATGTCAGAGCACACTCAGGTATAGCTCTAACTCTGAATGGTTCAGTATCTGTGCATCTGACTCGCAGATTCAATTAATATTTGTATATTTGTTCCCAATTTAATGTTTAAAATCCAGCAGTAACGCACACATATCCCCCATTGACACATTCAACATCAATACCCATCCTATTATTCAACCACTGCTAAAATGTAATATCATTCCCAATGCAAGTATCAATAACTACTAAAACTTAGCACAATACCGCCACTCAACACATCAATAACACCACTCAACACATCAATAACACCACTCAACACATCAATAACACCACTCAACACATCAATAACACCACCCAACACATCAATAACACCACCCAACACATCAATACCACCACCCAACACATCAATAACACCACCCAACACATCAATAACACCACTCAACACATCAATAACACCACTCAACACATCAATAACACCACTCAACACATCAATAACACCACCCAACACATCAATAACACCACTCAACACATCAATAACACCACTCAACACATCAATAACACCACTCAACACATCATTAACACTAACGCATGATTAACAGCAATTTTATTCAAGATTAAACATCATTTTTGGTAGCCAGTTAACATACAGAGATATATACACCGAAAAGTATTCGCTCCTTCTCGGTGTATATCCACTGAGAGTTGACGTTTAGTCCTGGGCCACGTTCAAGGCTAAATAATACTTACTGGTTAAGGTCAGTAAACTATTATGGTGGTGGTGGTAATGATTCATTATGAGGTTGTTAGGCCTTCAGCTCAATACCAAACAAGACCAATTAGCTGTTAAGAATAATACTAACTGTTATTTGTTGGAGGCAGTGCGCGGAGCCAAGAACCTCATCCCAATGGACCCAAACGGGCTGTCTGATCCTTACATCAAGATGAAGCTCATCCCTGGCACCGACAACATGAAGATGAAGACTAAGACCATTAAGGCTACTCTTAATCCCGTTTGGAATGAGACGCTGACATGGTAGGTGCTTGTGGTGTGTGTGTGTGTGTGTGTGTGTGTGTGTGTGTGTGTGTGTGTGTGTGTGTGTGTGTGTGTGTGTGTGTGTGTGTGTGTGTGTGTGTGTGTGTGTGTGTGTGTGTGTGTGTGTGGGTGTGTGTGTGTGTGTGTGTGTGGGCGTGTGGGTGTGTGTGGCTCGCTAGCTTTTTGTATGTATACGTGTACATCTTTGTATATGGCAAAACACAGACTCTAATAACTGTATCCTATATGAACGTTAATTCTTGAACATTCTTCCTCATTATCAAGAGGGTCTATTTTTGCTTTATTGACATATTTAGGTACATGTGCATTTGTGCAGCTGCCCTGGACTATATGAATGTACAGTGTGTGTGTCAATAACTAGCTACGTGATGCTAAATATCCCCATCACACAGGATGGTGAGTCATACAGGGCCATGCCATTGACAAACTCTAGATATGCATTTGTTTTTTACAAACGCATTTAGGAACAGATAGGCTTTTTTTTTTTTTATTAAGATATGAGGTACATCTGCATTAGTGCAGCTACCCTAGACTATATGAAGGGGAGTACAGTGTGTCAAAAAAAGCTAACTAGGTGATGCTAAAAAATCCCCATCACACAGGATGGTTAGTCATACAGAGGCATGTGATAAGCGGTCTGCACTGGCAGACTCCGGATGCATTTTGAGGATATCAACAACACAAGATTGAATAAGGTAGCAGTGGTAATACAAGTCCCCATCTCGCAGGATGGTTAGTCATACAGAGCACATTACGTAGCTGAAATAAGTCTACGGTGTTCTAACTCCCGGTTTAACTAGTGAATTTTCTCAGAATTCAGTGCAATTTCTTGATGGCAAATGATGATGATATCTATTACTTCTATATGACTGTCACGTTCTTATATATATATATATATATATATATATATATATATATATATATATATATATATATATATATATATATATATATACATGCATGGATATAATTATATTTGTAAAATATTGGCCTCTGGCATAATATTAGCGTTTTCTACTGCAGGAATTTTTCATTTTCTGTCACTGGAATCTCACTCCCTTTCATTATGTTCTGCTGTACAGGTCCTCTCTCTCTCTCTTTCGTTTGTATCCTCATAACCTTGCATTTGTATGGGTTAGAGTCAAACACACACGTCTCATGCCACCTCTGGAGTGTGTTAAGTACAAACTCCTGATCATCACTTTTCCCTCTGTTCTAATTTTTGTCACCCCTCTGTATCCATTTGTATAAATTAATGTCCTTTGGGGAAATATTGAATTAGTGATCATTGCAGATGTTTTAGTCCCCTCTTCTGTTATTGCCACAGTGTTGGTTGTCTCTCCAGTTGTTCTTGGTTTGTTAGTCTATCATTTCCACTCTATATGTTTAGGCTTTAGTGTGTGTGTGTGTGTGTGTGTGTGTGTGTGTGTGTGTGTGTGTGTGTGTGTGTGTGTGTGTGTGTGTACGTGCGCGTGTATGCATGCGTGTGTGCGTGGACCTAAGTATTGATAGATGAATTTTTCGTCTTATCGCATGATGTGATGGTGCATTAGCCAGAGCAGGATTACTGGGCATTAATTTTAGATAAATAATAATCTTAAATCATCTGTTGTTTTAAAGTGATTATAATTTATACTTAATTTTATGTGTTGCTTAATATGTACAAGTTGTTACTTGCATTACGTACTGTATTACCTTTTTAAGTTATATTATAACTTTAATTTCAGTATAAGAATTTACACGTTGCTACATTACCGGGTATATTGTAAAAGGTTAATTATGGGATTAGACAACATGATGACATGCATTACATAATTATATATATAATATCAAATCAAATCAAATGTTTATTTAGGTAAGGTACATACATACAAGAGATTTTACAAAGAGTGATGGGTTTATAGATAGGGCTAGTACATACAATGCCTAAAGCCACTATTACGCAATATTAGATTCATATAGTGCATATAAGTGATTCCTGCCTCTCCACCGTCCCTGCCTCTCCACCGTCCCTGCTTCGCCACCGTCCCTGCCTCTCCACCGTCCCTGCCTCGCCACCGTCCCTGCCTGGCCACCACCTGTGCCTGCCTACCACTGCGCCACACTACCACCTCCACGCCCCCCCCTGGCAGCGAGCTGAAGGCTGAGGACAAGGACCGCCGGCTCCTGGTGGAGTGCTGGGACTGGGACCGGACCTCGCGCAACGACTTCATGGGCTCCATGTCGTTTGGGATCAGTGAGATCATCAAGAACCCCGTCGACGGCTGGTTCAAGTTCCTCACTGAGGACGAGGGCGAGTTTTATAACGTGCCGTGTCCACCTGAGGGCGCTGACATCTCCGCCTTGAAGGAGAAATTCAGGGTGAGTCCTGACGTTTACTATGTTATATTTTGGTGGAGGGAGGGAGGGACAGAGAGAGAGAGAGAGAGAGAGAGAGAGAGAGAGAGAGAGAGAGAGAGAGAGAGAGAGAGAGAGAGAGAGAGGGTGATAAGAATAATGATGAAAGATGAAAGGAACTGTAGCATTAAAGAAAGGTATAAATCCAAACACGAGTGAAAAAATGGCATCACAACTTTGTTAATCTGATAGAAACTTCAGAGTAAAGTTTTCCATGATTTTGATATAATATACCTTGTACATGTTCAGACTTCCTGCAGGTGTTTTGATTAATTACTAAATCGTCACGTTTATGTAGACGATGAGTCACAATAACGTGGCTGAAGATATGACTGACCAGACCAAACACCAGAAGATGAGACGACCACGTTTCGGTCCGTCCATTATCAAGTCGTATTATCACATACGAATCAAATCGTATGTGATATCGAATCGAATCGGACCGAATCGTCTTCGTTTCTTCATCATGGGGTGTGTTGTTTGGCTATCATCACCTTTATGGTCTTAAGATACCTAAACTCAGACGTTCCTCTGAGGGTCTCTTGAGGGAGGAGGACTAACATAATTATTTAATTTGTGTAACAAGTTACTGGATGGCAGAGTGGAGGTGGGATTGCTGGATTGTTTCAAGCGAAGGTTGGACAATCCAGTACGTATGAGTACGTTTGGGGGGATATAAATAGAAAACCCTTCTTATAGACAAGTAGGCCGTCAGCTCTTTCATTTATTCTTATGTTCCTATATAATAATGGGACGTCTAAGCTATTGATCCTGTAAGAAATACTTAAGTAATCCCCCTCCCCCCCCCCAACAAATATAATAATAACTCTTCCACTTAGAAACCTGTCTTTGTGCTCAATGGGATTTGTTTGTAAAATATTTATTTTATGCGTTGTTTGTGATAATGGGGACGTGATGGGTTGGTGCGCCCTGTTCCACCGCCTCTCTCCCACCACCACCAGTTGACCCAAAATATATAAAACTGGATGAAATATATTAAGGAATACAAATTTACCCAGATGCTAGATAGTGGTAATGCGAAATATAGTTTCAGTTGCAGTATAGGAGAAAATGATTATATAATTTCTGTATATACACGTCAGTAGTTTATTGAAATAAAGGCTTATATCGCATATTAGGCAGAAAGGTTTGTTTTATGCACAATATTGATGCTTTAAATTTATATAATTTTTTATGTAATTTTTTTTTTTTTTTTTGCTGACCTAAGCACACCAAACTCTACTATTTTAAGCAGAATTATACTAGAATTGTTGACAATTTTATAATGACGACTTGTTGACCAATATATGAGACTCATCCATATTTATAGTTGCTGGAACTATGGTCATTCTTAGAGTTATATTGTGTCATGATAGTTTGACCTCTCAGAGGTCACCCCACCCCCCCTCTCCCATGACACCACCATACTTCCCATGGCCCAACCCTCCCATGTCTCTCCCATGATCCAACCCTCCCATGTCTCTCCCATGATCCAACCCTCCCATGTCTCTCCCATGATCCAACCCTCCCATGTCTCTCCCATGACCCAACCCTCCCATGTCTCTCCCATAATAGTCCTCCCACACAGTCACAGTGGGTGCCATTCATTACGGTGTTTGACACAACGTTTATAATTAAATTTTCCGGAATTGCATAAAAATATGTTGTTTGAACCATAAAATATACAATAACATGTGGCTTATGGTATGGATGATGGAACACTGTGTGTAGGGATGTTTATGGATGGTGGAACACTGCGTATAGTGATGTTTATGAATGGAACACTGTATATAGTGATGTTTATGAATGGAACACTGTGTATAGAGATGTTTACGAATGGAACACTGTATATAGTGATGTTTATGAATGGTATATAGTGATGTTTATGAATGGGACACTTCTTATCTTGATGTTTGTAAACGGGACACTACGTACAAAGATGTGTATGAATGGAACACTATGTGTAGTGTAGCGTATGAGTGGATCACAATGTATAGTGATGCTTAAGAATGGGACACTACGTTTAGTGACGTTGGTGAATAAGACCCTGTGTATTATGAGGTTAATGAATAGGACACATGTACAGTCATATATGTACATGTGTACATATATGACCCCTCACACCAGCCCTAGACCTCCTCCACCTCGACCTTGTACCACCAGCTCCACTCTCCTCCTTTCTCCACCCACTCTCCCCTATCCCCTACCCTCTCTCCTATCCTCCACCTTCCCATATCTACCCTTTTCATCAGTTTTCACAGTCCTTACCATCTTTACTCCATCCAATACTTTCTTCTTCCTCTACCCACTCCCCTAACCTCAACCCCCCCCCCTCTCCCTTACCTTCTCCATTCCTGTCCTCCTCCCTTCCTTGTCTACCCTCTCACCTAGCATCTTACCCCTCCCCCCCCCCCCTTCCTTACCTTCTACACCCCTCACGTTAATTACAGATAAGGTAATTGATGGCTTAAATGATGATTGGCCCTTGAGAAAAGTGAGAAAATTAGAGAGGCGGGAGGATGAGGTGCTGTAATGTTGGGGTGAGAGTCTGTCATGAGGGAGGGAGTGAGTGTTGGAGGGAGTGTTGGAGGGAGGGAGTGCTGGAGGGAGTGGAGAGTTGTAGAGGCGCGGGTTGGCGTGTGGCGAGCCTTCCCCCTCACCCTTCATCCCATACTTTGCAAGCTGCAAAATATAAAGGCTTAAAGTCAATAGATCTGGCAAAAAATTGTGTCATAAATAAGAATAAATAAGCTAATAGGAGCTCAATCTGAGAGCATTAGAATCAAAGGAGACATGATCACAACATGTAAGATAACGTAGGAATATACTAAACGAACAGGGCGTAAGCTTATTTCAAACGAGAGCCAATAGAATGAGCAGGAACTGCCGAATATTGGGTAAGGAGATGAGCCCGAGGCCCGTAATAGCGTTCATTTGCTGTAATAATGGTAAAGAAGTGTAACTTGAAATGGAGGCCACCTCCACCACAGTCATAATGACACAAAACCCAAACCACTAGAAAGTTAATTACACTACGTAATGGGCTGTTACCAGACGGTTGATGATTTGGACCTTACCTCATGCTTGCTCTCTCTCTCTCTCTCTCTCTCTCTCTCTCTCTCTCTCTCTCTCTCTCTCTCTCTCTCTCTCTCTCTCTCTCTCTCTCTCTCTCTCTCTCTCTTCTCTCTCTCTCTCCTCTCTCTCTCTCTCTCTCTCTCTCTTCTCTCTCTCTCTCTCTCTCTCTCTCTCTCTCTCTCTCTCTCTCTCTCTCTCTCTCTCTCTCTCTCTCTCCCTCTCTCTCTCTCTCTCTCTCTCTCTCTCTCTCTCTCTCTCTCTCTCTCTCTCTCTCTCTCTCTCTCTCTCCCCCTCCCCCCCTGTTTGAGATAGTTCTCCCTCTCAGAGAGCCAGGTCCCCATCCGCCACTGAGAGGCAGGTCCCCCCTCCGTCTTGAGAGGCAGGTCCCCCCTCCGTCTTGAGAGGCAGGTCCCCCCTCCGTCTTGAGAGGCAGGTCCCCCCTACGTCCCCGAGAGGCAGGTCCCCCCGCCCATAATGACAGGTGACTGTAACAAGCAGTGACCCAACAATGCTTGGCAGTAATATGGCGGGATTATGGACCTGGTGGAAGACATTATAGGCGGGACTCGGGGAACATCGCCCGCCTGTTTTTGTAATTGTGGAGAGCAAGTTTTCTGAATAGGAAATGGGGCTATTTCGTGGGCCTGTGACACAATGTGAAAATGTAACACAAAATAGGGATGAAGGTTGAATGTTTGCATGGTAAAAAAAAATATGAAATTAAGATTTGAGTAGATAAGCAGAGGACTGATTGGATTAAAATGGGTCTGAATATTCCGAATCATTTATTTAGAAATAGGCATTTTAGATTTTGCTGCGGTTATTGTAATGTTGATAGTCGGCTTGCTCGTAATGGGAATCATGTAACGATCTTTTAGAGTCATAAATGTCTCCGTTTTCGATATCTTAATTTATAGAGGAAGATTAAAAATATTTTATACGATTAGAATTGATAACAAAATATCACTGTTAAGCGTAACTAGCCTCGACAGCTTGTTTTAATTGAAGGACTTAAGTGGGTTTCCGATACATATAATCCTGGGCGTTATTTTTTCCCCCCACCATGGAGTTTTGTCATTGTAATCCATGGTTTAAACGACTCATTAACCTCAACACAAAGTCTGGTAACAAACTTTTTATCCAATAATATTTGTCATGTATTAACGTGTGGAAGTTTGTGTGATGCCATTTTTCCTAGCCACAGTGTGGTAGGGACTGTGGGGGGGGGGGGGGTGTGGGGGAGGGGTGTGTGGGGGGGGTGTGGGGAGGGGGGTGTGGGGGTGTGGGGGTGAGGACTTTGGAGCCCAGCTGTGAACTACGTGAAGGTTTGTACACACATGAATTTGGTGTATTTGTGTGAATGTCTGGTCGTTTACATGGTGGTGTACATGGTCGTGTACAGGGTTGTCGACATGGTCATGTACATGGTGGTGTACAGGGTCGTGTACAGGGTCGTGTACATGGTCGTGTACATGGTGGTGTACATGGTCGTGTACATGGTCGTGTACAGGGTCGTGTACAGGGTCGTGTACATGGTCGTGTACATGGTGGTGTACATGGTCGTGCGCCTGGTGGTGTACATGGTGGTGTACATGGTCGTGTACATGGTCGTGCGCCTGGTCGTGTACATGGTCGTGTACATGGTCGTGTACATGGTGGTGTACATGGTGGTGTACATGGTCGGGTCACCACTCCCGTCAACGTGTTCCAAAATCATCAAAATTTTGTTAAAATTAGTCTTTTTTTATAATGTATTTTGCACCTAGTGATTGTTGTGAGTGATGGTGATGAGTGAGGAATGTTGGTGAAGTGGTGGTCATTATAAACCCTTGTCACTATATTCTTTACAACACGTTAATAGTGCATTATTGTCTGCCCTTCACAACCACAACTACCCCGCCACAACTACCCCGCCACAACTACCCCGCCACAACTACCACACCACAACTACCCCACCACAATTACCGCACCATAATTTACTCGCCACAATTAACCAACCACAATTTCCTAACTACCACTACCCCATCACAACTACCACCACAATTACTACCACCACCACCTCATGCACTACCCCGACAACCACCTCATCCACTACTACCACGACCGCATCAACCACCACCACACCGCTGCCGCCCCATACCGACGTCCACCTCTCACGACGGCGCCACACGGGGCGCCTTACCCGGCCAAACACACCCGTATACCGGCCGGGGGAACACCGGGTCCCGCGCTGACCCGCGGCGCCCTCCGCACCACCTTCACGACGGCCCGTCCTCCCGCCATGGTTGGTCACCAGCAACATGTTGTCGTCTCCACCACTTGCTCTCACACTCCCAGCCTCCTCCTCCCTCTGGATGCTCTCAGAGATGAATGATGCATGATGCCTCGCATCTCACCCGATCCCAGTGTTTCTTGTGCGCTCTCTCTCTCTCTCTCTCTCTCTCTCTCTCTCTCTCTCTCTCTCTCTCTCTCTCTCTCTCTCTCTCTCTCTCTCTCTCTCTCTCTCTCTCTCTCTCTTTCTCTCTCTGCCAGGAGACGAAGCCACCTATGAGCCTAAGTACTGTACCAACAATTAGGAACTCGTGGGGCTCTAGTGTGCGGGCGTTGTGTCCTGTTGACCTCTGCTTACACCAAATTTAATGACGCAAAAACTGAAATAGACATTCATGATTTGACCTGGCCAGCCCCACACATGGCCTTGACCTGGCCAGCCCCACACATGGCCTTGACCTGGCCAGCCCCACACTCGCAGCCTTGACCTCACGAAAACCACATATAAAACCCTCCTTTCTGACTCTCACTCTCGACCTGCCAGATAAACAAACCACAGAAGATGAAGATAATATAACTTATTGTTTGCTATGAGTGTAGCGTGTGTTAGTGAGGGCTCAAGGCTGGGTGAGCGGTAGTAGAACTACTCTGGAAACTGATCACAGGTAAACATTAGAAAGATGTCTACTAGTGACTGTCCCTCTGTCTTCCCTCCCTCTCTCTCTCTCTCTCTCTCTCTCTCTCTCTCTCTCTCTCTCTCTCTCTCTCTTAGGGTTGTCTTGCCATATAGGTACACTGTCCTCCCCTGAGGTGTGGTATTGCTAAATGGACTTTTGTGCATAGTTCTTAGTTCTTTTCTTGGCGGCATCTTCTGCACAGTTCAGATACTCTTACCTCACAGTGTATCATTCCTCAGCCTCTGCTTGAACTCATCATCTTCTTGAAGGGTCACGGTTTCTCTCAGTCTCTCCGTCATTTGGACGTTTGAACAATCTGTGACACACACACAAAATAGCGAGTTTTGAACACTTTTGACAACTTTTTCCAGCACATCTTTGAACAGTTTTGAGGCGTTGTTCACTATCTCATCATGTTTAGTTTGAGACACTGTTCATCACCATCTCTTCCACAGTCTTGAGATGCTGTTCACCATCATCTTTTGAGCTATCTTAAGACGCTGCTCACCATTATCTCTTGCACAATCTTGAGACATTTTTCACCATTTCTTGCACAGTCAGGAGACACTGTTCACCATTACCTTTGGGCGATACAGATACCGCGCTCCGACCATCACCATCCTCTCACCATTCGTCAACACCGGCGGCCTCAACACATTGCTTTCCGTCACCCAAGTGACAATATTTGTTTATGGCAGCCCACTCTGCTTTTTCTTGCCAACTTCAGCTATAATTGTGTTTGTGGAGCCTTGACCAGACCAGCTGGTGTATGGTGTATGGTGGAGCCTTGACCAGGCCAGCTGATGTATGGTGTATGGTGGAGCCTTGACCAGACCAGCTGGTGTATGGTGTATGGTGGAGCCTTGACCAGGCCAGCTGGTGTATGGTGTATGGTGGAGCCTTGACCAGGCCAGCTGGTGTATGGTGTATGGTGGAGCCTTGACCAGGCCAGCTGGTGTATGGTGGAGCCTTGACCAGGCCAGCTGGTGTATGGTGTATGGTGGAGCCTTGACCAGGCCAGCTGGTGTATGGTATACGTAAGCTGTTCCTCGTGTGTAATCAGCACAACATTGTATCTCTCGCTTATAATACAGTGTTAACGATAATATGTCAATACTATAGAACTCAAATTGTATATTGTAAAATACCCGTTCTATTTAATTTTAGATTCTAGATAATTTTGCTCTTTTATATTATATATATTTCGACATGTCATAAATATGGCACAGTTTTCCGAATTACTGCTCTTGTTGTTCCTTATAGTTAATATTTTTAAAAGTCTCGCAAATTCAATTTACATTAAATTTTCAAACTCTTTTTCAGCGTGATTGAAATGGAAATTCTAAATATTTTATCTAAATTTTTGTTTTGTCACTTTGTCTATAGTTTATTCCCATATTACATATTCTACTGCTCTACTATTTCTCACATACAGCCTCCAAATTCCCAAACTGTTTCTACTAATTCTCACATTTTCACATTGGCACTAAAAACCGTACATTTTATCGACAAATACCGACATCTGTTCTTTTAATCCCCCACATTTGGCTAACAACTTGGCATGCTCTCCTCCTACTAATTCTCACATTCCATCAACAATTTTCCCAATTTATCTTTATCGTATTGTCCTTCTTTTAAATTTGCACATTTGTCCCTGTTTAAACATTATACAAAGAACTGCCCAAGTTGTGGCAGTAACTGTGGTACTCGGAGGTGAGAGCCTCAACTCCCTCGCGGTCATTCTTACACTCGTCCCACTCCTCTGTGACCTTTGACCTCAGAATGAAGTCAACTGTTCCGTCAGTGCCTTACGGTACATCAGTCTCACTGGTCACCGTTTTTATATAACCGATATAATGAAATACTTGAAGCGCGCCTCGGTCTGGGGCCGTGTTTATGGTCCATTATCTGCCGCCCAGCTTAAACACCGTTGGCTCTCCCACTAACTGGATTGGTGACCATACCACGTCAGAATATATATATATATATATATATATATATATATATATATATATATATATATATATATATATATATATATATATATATATATATATATATATATAATAGGGTATGAGGGTACCACCTCTGGTGCAATTGTAGGGACTCATAGCCTCGGAGAAGAAAATAAAGGTCTTCAGAGAAGACCTTGTGGATTCTCACTGAACATACACACACACACACACACATACATACACACACACACACACACACACACACACACACACACACACACACACACACACACACACACACACACACACACACACACACTATAATATATATATATATATATATATATATATATATATATATATATATATATATATATATATATATATATATATATATATATATTATACCATGTTTAACTGTGACGAATATGTCCGTAAATCGCCTAACGAATTTACATGGGTTAATCACTTAACGAATTACCGGTCAAAGACTTTACAAAGTTTGAATTTAATGCGTCTGTTGTTTCTGGTAAAGAAATATGTTGAGAGTTTATTACTATAGTATTATTGTTCATATTGAATAGCCTCAGTTTCCTCCTTAATAACCCCAAAGTCCGTTTTCAAAACATCTTTCTGGGATTTTAAGAGAATGCCAATATACGTCAACTTTCTGAAGGTAAAGAACAATATTAATTTTGGGGTTTCACCTCTCCGATTGAACACATTTCTGTGTCTTTGTTGAACCCCTGAAGTAACTTTTGATTCAATATGTTCGGGCACATAGTCAATATGCAACTTTCCCAGCTTACGTGAAGGGTTACATAGTTTACGTTAAAAGCTGTGATATAGACTGCCCTAGACTATATGAGGGTCATGTGACCCGTAGCCTGCACTAGGGAACTTTGGATACCCTATGGTAGTGTATACCATACCATACACTATGGTATGGTCTTGACTTATATAGTCTAGAACACAGGAATGGTTGAAGTGATTGCCCAGCTGTGTGTGCATACCTCGTACCGGTGGGTCTGAAGGATCAGATGCCTAGACATTTAGTGATGTAGTGTGCGAGATGATGACCCCTCCTCCTCCTTCTTCTCACAGTCCACACGAGGAGTGCTCATGGGTACCAGATTCATCACTTCCCCTCTTGTTTTTCGTTTTTATTGACACATTTAGGCACATGTGCATTTGTACAGCTGCCCTGGACTATATGGAGGGGCGTACAGCGTGTCAAGAATTAGTTGCGTGATGCTAAAAGTCCCCATCACATAGGATGGTTAGTCATACAGAGGCGTGTGATCAGTAGGCTGGATGCATTATCACTTGACGGGATTATCGTGCAACTCTACGGACTCCGCCCGCCACGTTCAACTTGCTTTACTCGCTCGCACTTGTATTATATAATGAAATAATATAACGTGCTTTATCGCGTCATGGGGTTAAAATAAATTAATTTTAAATAAATGGATCACACCAATCTAATTATTTTTACTGTTTTACAAGAACAAAAACTTCAGTCTGAAACATACGTTATCCTAACATATTAGAGTTGAATAGAGATTCGAAATTTCGTATGGTAATTAGTGAATGCGAGAGATAAATAGAGAAGAAGGGAAGAGCGTGGTAGTACGTAGGCGAAATTGAAATGTCTGATGGAATCGGTTCTAGAAATTCCCAGCACTTCCCAATGATCCAACAGCATTAGCATACCTTAATTGCTCACTAATTACTACTTGCCACAAGACTGATAAACGTCCTCCAGGATCTACATACACCTTCCAAGAGATCCGCTTTTAATTGAATTTGCCTGCAGTTGTTTCCCTAAATGTTAGAAGAAAAACTTGTACAGAGATTTGTTAGTTGTTTTTGTTGGCAAAAACACCTGTTTATTACCAGGTAAGTTGGTGTAGTATGTTTGTATGTGTGAGTTTGTATGTGTGTGTGTTTTGGCTCTCTCAAGTGTCATGTGTATGTGTCGTGGCTCCAGCAAGTGTATCCTGAGGAACAGACAGACGTGTACTCCTCGGTGTGTCCTTAAACCCACACCTCATGATGTGTAGAGTTGGTTTGTTATTATTAATCCATACCAGTTTCCTCTCTCTCTCTCTCTCTCTCTCTCTCTCTCTCTCTCTCTCTCTCTCTCTCTCTCTCTCTCTCTCTCTCTCTCTCTCTCTCTCTCTCTCTCTCTCCCCCTCCGTTCTCTCCCCTTCTCGACCCCTTGTTGATCTCATGAACGAACCCCTTTATGTCTGTTCACTCTCTTGTCTCCCCTCTGTTATTATTATATGCTGCATATATATATATATATATATATATATATATATACATATATATATATATATGTATAATGTAGAGTTTTCACCCTTTATTTAGTCAGAGTTTGAAATGTGTAGAGAAACGTTTACCTTAAATTGTATACTATCTTGTTCTAACCTTTTAATAGTTTATATACTTTAAAAGTATTATGATAAAATTTAGTCTAATAATTAATTCAAACATTTTCTTTTTTGACTAAGGCTCCACTCAAGATGCAAATTTGTCCTTTAAAGTACGGTCTCTTGAACTTGACTTGTACTCTTTAAAACACCTTCAAATAATTGTGTTTGTGTTCTAATTAAAGAATTAACTTTTAATATTATTTACTTGTTTTTTTCAGATTCTGATTTTGTACATCACTCTTACTTTGAAATGTTTCCAGTGAAAGTATTATTAAGCTGTATATTTTCTGTTGTTTTTTTGCTGCTGATTTTATTATTATTATTATTATTATTATTATTATTATTATTATTATTATTATTACCTGTGTTTATGTGCAGGATTAGTCTAATTATTTGTTTATTTAAATAAAGATATTTAGTGGTTTAAACAACATTTATTTACATATTGCAATAACTAATGCTATTGATAGTTGCCATTAGGGACTAACAATATAGCCACTTAGCCGTGTTAACTATCATTATCTAGTCTTCTAACTGACCTTTTATGCAGCCTTAGCAACTTTATTACCATGGGTATCAAGTACTGTCTTTTTTAGGTTGCCATTAGTTACTAATAGTTAGCATGGTAACCATTAGCATAGTAAGCATTGTCTTAACCACCACTGTCATCATGACAACATTCTGACATTAGATATCACCATGGCAGCAGCTATCATTCATCCCATTATCATTCATCATCTTCAATAGATACTGTCTTCAGGCCTTTGCTTACCATTAATGTTCCCCATTGACTGGCACGCACACACACACACACACACACACACACACACACACACACACACACACACACACACACACACACACACACACACGCACACACACTCACACGCACGCGCACATACATACACACACACGCACGCTGGCACACACACGCGCGCACATACACTCAGGCTACGTGTACTATCTTCTTAATCATATCAAGTCATACAAGTTATCATATCTAAATACCTCATTAATTAGACCCTGAGTTAGGATGATTAGTTAATCAATTATTTCTGTGGGATAATCACTAGATTCTTATAGGATTGATAGGTTATAGCAGTGCTAATGGCAAGATTCTTACAGGGATAATAGATTATAGTACTGCGTAAATTATTATACAAATTGCAGTGAAATTCTGCAAGAAAAAGCAAGATCAGCCCCTTATGCATTTTCTATTATGATATTTTGATTTTCAAAGTAACTTTTATTTTTTTATTGCATTCTGTGGTGGTAAAATGATAGTTGTAGCAACTATTTTTGGCTTTATCATTGCAGGATGTTATTAAGTTTTGAGATTATAAATAATTACCGTTAAAGTAACTTTGCAGTTATAATGTAGTCATGGTTGCAGAATAATAATTGCAGTTTATAGATAAATATTAAACTATATATATCGGTACTATGCTAGTTATTAAGTGGCTGCAAGGTAGCATAAATAGTTTTTATGTGAGAATAATATTACTTCTGTTATTTATTGTATAGCAATTAAAATGTGGCGTAGAAAAATAAAAGGTTAATATTGTATTGTCTTTATGTGAATCATAAATTATTTGCTCTCTAGGGATAGCATATATATTTCCCTCTTTATAATATAGTATTTTCTGCCTTCCTAAGATGTACTAGCTCCTTGGTATGATGTAATATTTACATGTTCTCTTAATATGGCACCAAAGACGACATCTATCACGAAAAAGACGGCCAGCACCACCGACAACCACATTCCTCACAACATGAACAAGAGAGACATCATTCGTGCCACTGACTTCAATTACCTCATGGTGCTAGGCAAGGGGTCCTTTGGTAAGGTGCTCCTGGCAGAGAGGAGGGTAAGTACACTTAATCCTGTTGCATGTGTGAGGCTGTGTGTATGTTAAGTTGATATGTGGGGCTGTGTGTATGTTAAGTTGATGTGTGGGGCTGTGAGTATGTTAAGTTGATGTGTGGGGCTGTGTGTATGTTAAATTGACATGTGAGGCTGTGTGTATGTTAAGTTGACATGTGGGGCTGTGTATGTTAAGTTGATGTGTGGGGTTGTGTGTATGTTAAGTTGATGTGTGGAGCTGTGTGTATGTTAAGTTGATGTGTGGGGCTGTGTGTATGTTAAGTTGATGTGTGGGGCTGTGTGTATATTAAGTTGATGTGTGGGGCTGTGTGTAAGTTAAGTTGACATGTGAGGCTGTGTGTATATTAAGTTGATGTGTGGGGCTGTGTGTAAGTTAAGTTGACATGTGAGGCTGTGTGTATATTAAGTTGATGTGTGGGACTGTGTGTATGTTAAATTGACGTGTGGGACTGTAATATAAAGCGAACCTTACTAAAGTACAATAAAGGGCAGTTGGTCTCGTACCAGCGCTTCGAGCATCATGGTACAGTAATTGATAAGGTCGGTAAAAATTAAAATGGTGATTATAGTGCAGGGTAGAACAAGTGGAAAATGAATGGAAATATGTGTCACATAAGAGTCACAGGGCTGTTATGAAAAACATTTTTATCATGAGGTTAGTGAGCAAATGGTGTATAGCTCTCTGGATATGACAACAAATACGGGAGCTGCTGCATTAGACAGTAAGTAAGGACTCAAGAGCTAGGAACCGATCATACAAACATGTATAATCAAATGAGCACAGAATTTCAGGTTTCAAAATACGAAAAATACGGAAATTCCGTAACAGGAACCATTATTTTTTGTTACAAATTAATTGGCAGAACATTTAATTAAACGTGCAGCGTATTTGGTGCGTGTGTGTGTGTGGTGGTGGGCTCGTCCTGGTGATGCAACATCAGTGTTGTGAGTGGTGGTGGGCTCGTCCTGGTGATGCAACATCAGTGTTGTGTGTGGTGGTGGGCTCGTCCTGGTGATGCAACATCAGTGTTGCAGCTGGTGATACAAACTAAACAACCACTAAAATGAAGTAGATAATTGTGAGCCAGTTATTTTGTTATTATAATTATTATTGTTGCTTATTGTCAGTTGTTGCTTCAACCTTGTCTTAATAGAACCTCAACATTGTTTTTGTTTTGTTAATACTAGTGGTATTATGTTATTACGTGTTCAGTTTATAACTGTGTGTGTGTGTGTGTGTGTACTCACCTAGTTGTGCTTGCGGGAGTTGAGCTCTGGCTCTTTGATCCTGCCTCTCAACCGTCAATCAACAGGTGTACAGGTTCCTGAGCCTATTGGGCTCTATCATATCTACACTTGAAACTGTGTATGGAGTCAGCCTCCACCACATCACTGCCTAATGCATTCCATTTGTCAACCACTCTGACACTAAAAAAGTTCTTTCTAATATCTCTGTGGCTCATTTGGGCGCTCAGTTTCCACCTGTGTCCCCTAGTGCATGTGCCCCTTGTGTTAAATAGCCTGTCTTTGTCAACCCTGTCGATTCCCTTGAGAATCTTGAATGTGGTGAGCATGTTCCCCCCTAACTCTTCTGTCTTCCAACGAAGTGAGGTTTAAATCCCGTAATCTCTCCTCGTAGCTCATACCTCTCAGCTCGGGTACTAGTCTGGTGGCAAACCTTTGAACCTTTTCCAGTTTAGTTTTATGCTTGACTAGATATGGACTCCATGCTGGAGCCGCATACTCCAGAATTGGTCTGACATATGTGGTATATACTGTTCTGAAAGATTCCTTACACAAGTTTCTAAAGGCCGTTCTTATGTTAGCCAACCTGGCATATGCTGCTGATGTTATCCTCTTGATATGAGTTTCAGGGGACAGGTCTGGCGTGATAACAACCCCCAAGTCTTTCTCTCTCTCTGACTCTTGAAGTATTTCATCTCCCAAATGATACCTTGTATCTGGTCTCCTGCTTCCTACCTCTATCTTCATTGCATTACATTTGCTTGGGTTAAACTCTAACAACCATTTGTTCGACCATTCCTGCAGCTTGTCCAGGTCTTCTTGAAGCCTCAAGCTGTCCTCCTCTGTCTTAATCCTTCTCATAATTTTGGCGTCGTCAGCAAACATTGAGAGGAATGAGTCTATACTCTCTGGAAGATCATTTACGTATATCAGAAACAGGATAGGTCCGAGTACAGAGCTCTGTGGGACTCCACTGGTGACTTCACGCCATTCTGAGGTCTCACCCCTCACTGTAACTCTCTGCTTCCTATTGCTTAGGTACTCCCTTATCTACTGGAGCACCCTACCAGTTACTCCTGCCTATTTCTCCAGCTTATGCATCAACCTTTTATGGGGTACTGGGTCAAAGGCTTTCCGACATAGTACACAGTGTGTGTGTGTGTGTGTGTGTGTCTGTGTGTGTGTGTGTGTGTGTGTGTGTGTGTGTGTGTGTGTGTGTGTGTGTGTGTGTGTGTGTGTGTGTGTGTGATTACCAATGGTAATAATAACACTATGAGGGCTGCACTTGTGGTGTCCTGTCTTCCCAGTTATATATGTGTCATGTGTCACTTTCAAATTACTACGGATTGGCAAAACCACCGCCTTATTACTTACATTGTTCCAACCTTCAACAACTCTTGTACCACTACTACCACCACCACCAGTACCACTACTTCTACAACCATCACCACCACCACCAGTACCACTACTACTACTACCATCATCACCACCACCAGTACCACTACTACTACCACCACCAGTACCACCAGTACCACTACTACTACTACCACCACTAGTACCACTACTACCACGACCACCACCACCACCAGTACCACTACTACTACCATCACCACCAACATTACCACCACCACCACCAGTACCACCACCATCACCACCACCAGTACCACTACTACTACCATCACCACCGCCACCAGTACCACTACTACCACCATCACCACCGCCACCACTACCACTACTACTACTACCACCACCACCAGTACCACTACAACCACCACCATCATCACCAGAACCACTACCACCACCACCACCACCTGTACCATTACCAGTACCACTGCTACCACCACCACCACCAGTACCACTACCACCACCACTATCACTACTACCACTACTAGCACCACCACTAGTACCACTACTAGCACCACTACTAGTACCTCTACTTCCACCACCACTAGTACCACTACTACCACCACTAGTACCACCACCACCAGTATCACTACTACCACCACCACCACCACCACCAGTATCACTACCACCACCACCACCACCACCACCAGTATCACTACCACCACCACCACCACCACCACAAAATGCTACATCCTGAACCATTACTCCAGCAGTCACTAAATCTGTTACCACCACCAACCACAACACTCCCACCATCAACCACAACACTCCCACCACCAACCACAACACTCCCACCACCAACCACAACACTCCCACCACCAACCTTTGTGGTAGGCCTATGAGTGAAAGATATTTAACCTCTTTCATCCTATTAATGGACAACAGAATCGCTGCCCTCTGCCCCTTTAGCTGACATAGCCTCATGACTGATGGCCTGATCAGCCAAACTGTTTGTGTCGGCAGCGCCCCGCTGACGTAAGCAACGTGACCGGTTGTTCAGGCATTCCCGTTAGGAAGGTAGTTTCCTCTGTACAAGGGGACTGTTGGCAGTTCGCAAACGTTCAGCGCAGTTATTCCACATTATTCCATTTATACATTAAGTTGCTAACTATGTGTGTTATAAACGATAATAATTGTTAATGACCACCTCAAAATTATTAACGCGGTATGATAAACTGTAATACATGCATGCAAAAAGTGGTGACATTAGAGTAGCGGTACAGAGGGGGGAGGTATATAAGCATGTGGAGGGCAGGAGAGAGCTGGACATGAGTGGCTAGGTAATAGAGGGTCAGTGTGGGGTGTGAGTGAGTTGAGGCAAGCCAGCCCGCACACCATCCACTTTAACTCTCCAATACACGCCTCCATCTTTCCACATGCTCTCCCTCTCTCCCCTCCACTCTGCTTCCCTCCCTCTCGGCCCTCCACTCTACTTCCCTCCCTCTCTTGTCCTCTTGCTTGCTGGCTTCTCCCATCTTTGGCATTTGAGATTATATCTCCTTTTTGTCAAGTCTCATTCTGCAATTTGAAACCCTAATCTGGGCCTGTAGTATGTGTGTGTGTATATGTACATTATATATATATATATATATATATATATATATATATATATATATATATATATATATATATATATAAATATATATATATATATATATATATATATATATATATATATATATATATATATATATATATATATATATATATACATACCAGCGATACAAAGATGCGAGAAACAACTATACGACAGTAAGGAGAGAGGCAGAAAGAAATTTTGAAAAATGGATAGCGGATAAATGTAAAACAGAACCGGGCCTATTCTACAAATTCATAAACAACAAATTGCAGGTGAAGGATAATATCCAGAGGTTGAAAATGGGAAACAGATTCACAGAAAATGAAAAGGAAATGTGTGAAACATTAAATGAAAAGTTCCAAAGTGTGTTTGTACAAAATGAAATCTTCAGAGAACCAGACAATAAGAATTCCAGAGAACAACATAGAGCGGATAGAGGTGTCTAGAGATGAAGTGGAAAATATGCTAAAGGAGCTCAGTAAGAACAAAGCAACTGGCCCAGATGGAGTTTCACCATGGGTTCTGAGTGAATGTGCATCAGAGCTCACCATTCCACTTCACCTGATCTTTCAGGCATCCCTGTGTACAGGAATCGTAGCAGATGTGTGGAAACAGGCTAACATAGTTCCAATCTACAAAAGTGGCAGCAGGGAAGACCTCCTCAATTATAGATCTGTATCATTGACAAGTGTAATAGTGAAAGTATTGGAAGAACTAATCAAAACTAAATGGGTAGAACACCTGGAGAGAAATGATATAATATCAGACAGACAGTATGATTTTCGATCTGGAAGATCCTGTGTATCGAATTTACTCAGTTTCTACGATCGAGCCACAGAGATATTACAGGAAAGAGATGGTTGGGTTGACTGCATCTATCTGAACCTAAAAAAGGTTTTCGACAGAGTTCCACATAAGAGGTTGTTCTGGAAACTGGAAAATATTGGAGGGGTGACAGGTAAGCTTTTAACATGGATGAAAAATTTTCTGACTGATTGAAAATTAGGGCAGTAATCAGAGGCAATGTATCAGACTGGAGAAATGTCACAAATGGAGTACCACAGGGCTCAGTTCTTGCACCAGTGATGTTTATTGTCTACATAAATGATCTACCAGTTGGTATACAGAATTATATGAACATGTTTGCTGATGATGCTAAGATAATAGGAAGGATAAGAAACTTAGATGATTGTCATGCCCTTCAAGATGACCTGGACAAAATAAGTATATGGAGCACCACTTGACAAATGGAATTTAATGTTAATAAATGCCATGTTATGGTATGTGGAATAGGAGAACAGAGACCCCACACAACCTATATATATTATGTGAGAAATCTTTAAAGAATTCTGATAGAGAAGGAGATCTAGGGGTGGTTCTAGATAGAAAACTATCACCTGAGGACCACATAAAGAATATTGTGTGAGGAGCCTATGCCACGCTTTCTAACTTCAGAGTTGCTTTTAAATACATGGATGGCGATATACTAAAGAAATTGTTCACAACTTTTGTTAGGCCAAAGCTAGAATATGCAGCAGTTGTGTGGTGCCCATATCTTAAGAAGCACATCAACAAACTGGAAAAGGTGCAAAGACATGCTACTAAGTGGCTACCAGAACTGAAGGGCAAGAGCTACGAGGAGAGGTTAGAGGCATTAAATATACCAAAACTAGAAGACAGAAGAAAAAGAGGTGATATGATCACTACATACAAAATAGTAACAGGAATTGATAAAATCGATAGGGAAGATTTCCTGAGACCTGGAACTTCAAGAACAAGAGGTCATAGATTTAAACTAGCTAAACACAGATGCCGAAGAAATATAAGAAAATTCACTTTCGCAAACAGAGTGGTAGACGGTTGGAACAAGTTAGGTGAGAAGGTGGTGGAGGCCAAGACCGTCAGTACTTTCAAAGCGTTATATGACAAAGAGTGCTGCGAAGACGGGACACCACGAGCGTAGCTCTCATCCTGTAACTACACTTAGGTAATTACACGAGTTGTTGCATTTTTGTACAGCCACTAGCAAGCATAGCTTTTCAGGTCCTTAATCCTATGTTTTCCCAGAATATGACCCTGCCAAACGATTTAACAAGCAGGTACCCATTTTATTGTTGGGTTAAACAGAAGCTACAGTTAAGCTACAATTTGCGCTGAGCAAATCCTCCCCGGCCAGGGTACGATCCCAGGGCAAAGTGCTCACAAATCGCCAGGCAATCAGCTTACCACTCTGCCAAGGGGACATTCTTGAGAAAGGCACTTCCAGCATGAGACTATTGAAGTTTGAGACCCCAAGTGCTATGGGTGCCAACTACTGGTTGTCCATGGAGTTGGGCCAGGTGCGGAACTTTGAGAATGCTTGCCTTGTATGTACATAACAGTAAGTCCACCAATGTCATGACGATGTTGCAAGCTCTGATTTTCAGACCATTCCCACCAGACTTGGTTAAGACTAGAGATGAGCCCTCTTGCACAGCTCTCCACTTTATCCAAATGTCTGATGAATGAAAGGGGCAGGCAATCCAGGAGAGGGGTGCATACTGTAGATGAGAGCAAACTGCTTCCTTTAAGGTTTTGCAATCTTTGCTGTCAAGAAGGTGTGAGATGCGCCATAGGGCTGTAAGTTTCCTGGCTGATTTTGAGCTAAGTTGTCATTCATATTGTCATTGAAGTGTCAAACTTCATTCCGAAAATGAAATTTGCAATGTGTAGTCTAGTTATCATTGTTACTAGTCTAGTTATCATTGTTATTTCTCAGCTACAAATGTGACCTGCCATCTCCTACCTCAGGTAGAAATCGCTGAAAGTGATTAATGAGTCTTGTAGTAGTTGGCATTTCTTCCTTTCTCTTTTTTTTTTTTTTTTAACAAACTATGGTTCATTATTTTCTCTTTTGCACACTCTCCTCTCTTCTTCCTGTCTTTCTCCTTATAAATTTATGAAATGCAAAATTTTAATTAATTGTGTGGTTGTTCGTGAGTGTATGCCAGTTCTCAGGTTGGTGTTGAGAATCTGGACTATAATTTCATATGGATATTTTTATACAATAAATATTTTTTAAATATTTATATTTAAAGTTTACCTAAGGTAAAGTTTACCTAATGTAAATAAAGTTTACCTTAGAGTTTCTCACTATTTAAAGTTCATTTAAAATGTCTAAAGTAACACATGCACATTCTTTTAACAGGGAACAGATGACCTTTATGCCATTAAGATATTGAAAAAAGACATCATCATTCAAGACGATGATGTAGAGTGCACTATGATAGAGAAAAGAGTCCTTGCCTTGGCCAGCAAGCCACCCTTCCTCGTTCAGCTCCACTCATGCTTCCAGACTATGGTAGGTGTTGTTAGTAGCATCACTTTTGTTACCATACTGTAGGTCTTGTTGGTAGCTGCACATCTGCTTCCAGATTATTGGCTGGAATGCTGATAAGTACACTAAGGCAATGTTGACAGCTACAATTTTGCTTCCTAATTATATTTGGTCATAAGAACATAAGAATGAAGGTATCTGCAAAAGGCCTATTGGCCCATATGAGGCAGCTCACATTTATACCCACCCAGTCTCATTCATATATATGTCTATCCTATACTTGAAACAATCAAGTGATCCTACTTCTATTATGTTATGTGGTAATTGGTTCCACAAATCAACAACACTGTTACCAAACCAGTATTTCCCAGGTCTTTCCTCAATCTAAACTTATCCAATTTATACGCATTGTTTCAAATTCAAAATTCAAATTCAAATGTTTATTCAGGTAAAGTACATACATACAAGGGGTGATACAAATATTGCTGAATTTATAGATAGAGCTAGTACATACAATGCTACTACGTTTCGTGTTCTATTTTGTGTTGATACTTTTAATACCCTATTAATATCCCCTTTGTTATGCCTATTCATCCACTTGTACACCTCTATCATGTCACTCCAAATTCTTCGCCTTCTAGATAATGTAATTTAAGCTTTGTCAATCTTTCTTCATATGACAGGTTTCTAATTTACGGGATTAACTTTGTCATCCTACACTGGACGTGTTCTAGTGAATTTATATCCTTTCTATAGTATGGCGACCAAAATTGAACTGCATAATTTAATTCGGGCGTAACCAGAGCAAGATATAGGTGAAGAACAACACCAGGTGTCTTATTACTAGTGTTTCAATAAATAAATTCCAATGTCCTATTTGCCTTTTTTTGAACATTTATGCATTGATTTTTTGGTTTTAAATTCTAATTAATCATAACTCCCAGATCCCTTTCGCAGTCCGACTTTGCAATCTCAACACCATCTAGCTTGTATCTTGTAACTCTATCATCATTACCAAGCCACAAATCCTAAATTTAGTCAGCTTTAAACTGCATTTGCCAATCTTTTGACCATTTCAAAACCCTATTTAGACCATATTTTGACCATTTCATAACCCTATTTAGATCATCCTTTGACCATTTCATAACCCCCTATTTTAAACCATCTTTTGACCATTTCATAACCCTATTTAGATCGTCTTGTCAGCTTCACTGAGACTTATTGACTGTTAAATGTTTATTGCTTATGTTAGCAATATTGTTAGTATTGCTTGTAGATATTGTTAAGTATGTTGCCCTCAAGTAAATCAGGTATTAATCAGGTGTAAATCAGGTTCCAGTATACTTAGGCTTGATAGCTCCGTCTTCAGCTTTCCCTTGGGCCTCCAGCTTTGGTTGCAGTTAATCTCAAGGCACGGTCTTGGTCAGTTGCACTCAGACAATGCACTGGTAGTCTATTGCTTAAGCCCGGGAGATTCAATTCAGCTACTTCCTTTGTGGTGAAGTATTCTGGCCATATCCTCTTTTCTGGAATCTCTGGGTTTAGTACCCCAGGTACTAAAGGTACCAGGTACCAGGTACTAAAACAGGTACTAAACAGGTACTAACAGGTACCAGGCACTAAAAACCCATATCCAAGGTTGTATCAAATGTCTTGACTAGAGCAGGTGGGCCTTTATGGTTATGCAGGTATACGTACTCTGTGCTGTACAGTAAATATCTGCTTTGTAAGGAGGTGTGAGTACTCTTAGTTGATTTTTATGCTTTGCCAGGAGGTGTGATAACTTGGTTGATTTATGGACTGCATTATTGTAAGTTTACAGTGTTTTAACCCTTGCACTGCTCACCTATTTTCGGCAAAAACGTCTTGGTGCAATTGTCAAGGACATATTTTTGTTATTTTTACAAATGTTCAGGTAAATTTAATGTCAAAATGTTTCCAAAGTCAACTATTTCCATTTCAAAACACAAATAGTAATGAAAACATTAAAAAACATTAAAATATAGCCAAATTAAAAAACAAAGAGCACAACTCTCTGAGCGCCTAAAGGCGCTTTGCGCAGTGCAGTGGTTAAGTTGATTTAATTCAGTTAAAGTTTTTTTTCAGTTTGGGTAAGTTTTATTTATTTAAAATAATACACATGGTTTTGTCTACAATTATCTTTAACATCACAGTATGTATATAATCCAGAATGAATGTCTTGACAGCACTGAAAGTGAATTAGTGAGTGTTCATGGGATAATAGAAGAGGCAAACAAGAGAGAGAGAGAGAGGAGACATTTACATTTGTTATAAAATTTTACAATTTTGTTTGTACAGTACAGTAATGTAAAATATTCCAGTTTAGGAGATCAGAAATACATTCTTAATCATCCTCATGTAATTAATTCCTCTCCAGTTTCTAATACTATATATTTATAATAATTTAACTGATATTAATAATTCAATGGGTAATCTATGAGTAAAAATTAATAAGTTCCAGAAGTAATCACTGTGATATGATGATTTTATATTGTGTGTTTTGCAGGACCGATTATACTTTGTGATGGAGTATGTGAATGGTGGCGATCTCATGTTCCAGATCCAACAGTGTGGCAAGTTCAAGGAACCTGTTGCTGTGTATGTACCTATTACATATTGCCTCACTTTCCTCATAGGCTTGTAATTCACGTTGATCATAAATACTGTATGTAAAATGTATGAAAGTATCTCTTTCCATGCTAAAGCATTTACTTGCAAGCTTCTTATAATCTCTGTATATTTGTCATTTGCAGTGCCAGATTAGTTTACATACATATTAATTTCCTTTTTTCAGCTGAATTTGCATATATATATCTTATGGAAATCTATGTGGCTTACTATCTAGGTTTATACCATATTTTAATTTGTCTTATTCTATTAGATTATAGATTATAGTCATAATCTTATTTTGGATTTGAATTTTATTTTCTTGCCTCAAATTTAAAACCTATCTTTGGATCTGTCTTGAGGTCATCCTGAGATGATTTCGGGGGCTTAGCGTCCCTGCGGCCCGGTTCTCGACCAGGCCTCCTTTTTGTTACACACTCCCAGGAAGCAGCCCGTAGCAGCTGTCTATCTCCCAGGTACCTATTTACTGCTAGGTAACAGGGACATCAGGGTGAAAGAAACATTTTGCCCACTTGTTTAGCATCTATGTCAGGTGCTAAATCTGGAATAAATGGGATTAGATTCCCACTCAATAGGTCATGTTCAAATATAAAGTGAGCTTAGTATCAAGAGGAAAGAAAATCATTCATTGCCCTTGAAAAGCTTCTTGCTGATCTTGACACTGTTTCTTCCTAAGCCCGAAGGTTAGTTGAGATCCTAATGGGTGCATAGGTCAAGATATGAAGCCAGGACAGCACTTTGCATCTGTACAGCAAGGTCTATTTGAATATCCTTTTGTGGTGTCAAACTGGTGTAAAGGTTTCTTTGTGGTTGTTCAATGCAGTGCATGGTGTCAAGCAGAAAGGCACTCTCATAGCACTCAAAACCCCTTTAAATCATGTTTGAAAACAGTCAAAACTATCAAGTAGCACTCTGTAAGAGAGTCCCAGTATCTGCAGTAAACTAGTGATTGCCTTGAGCAAAGTACAATATTGTCTAACCGTGCTTTTCTAATACTGTAGTGACTATGGGTGAGTGAGATCTAGCTCTGTGCCCTGCCTACTAGCTTTGTTGTACCTGGGTTTTACTTTTTTACTTTTACTGACATTCAAATTCATGTCATTTCTGGCTTTAAAGTTGTGGATGGAGTGGCTTCCATGATTTATTTCAGTGCATTTCACTTCTGTATCACCTGTACAGGATACTGTACAAGTATTTTCTTACATTATTTTAACTCATTTGAGTTTCCAGTTTGTCTCCATGTCTTCTTCCTTTATTTTCTTTCACTTTAAAAGGCTGTTCCTGTCCACCTTGCTTTTTATCCCAATATCTGCTATTTATGAGTCCATCTTAACAGCCATTGTAGGCCCCTGGGCAAAGCAATGCTTTGGGCCTGGGGCCCCCTACCCAGATGATGGGCCACACCCATCTGCTAAAGTACAGGATTACAGTCAGATAGTTATGCACAAATTATTTATATTTTAAATACAATTGAAAAGGGATTTGAATCACAGGCCTTTACAGTAAGATCAAGTAATTATCCACTCTGCCAAGAGATCTCTTATGAACAATATGGCAGCACTGGGCAGCAGTGGAGCCCCCTAGAATCATGGGGTCCCTGGGCAACTACCTACTATGCCCATGTGTTAAGATGGCACTGCATATGTAATGATCACATCACTCCTGTTAGAGGTGCGAGACTGAGTTTCTTAACCTATTCTCATAGCTTTTGAGGATGCAGCTCGCAATTTTCAACTAAACACTGGTCTGTTTTGATTCGCCTACCTTTCTGGGCACCTTTCCCAGTTGATGGCAAGTATGACATACTTTAAATGTAAAGTGCTCATAGGCCATTGAGCCTCCTTGGGGCTCTCTGAGGGGGGCCAGGTTCTGGCGCTGGTCCCTGGTAGGTAACAAGAACTCTGTGACTGATGACCCCAAATAGGATAGCACTATACAGTATCAGTGGGATAGCTTCAGGGAACCTCCAGGGCTCACCCAGAAACTAGCATTTCATTACATTCAATGTTGGGTTTTTAATTATATGTACTGTGCTGAATATGCAAAAATATGTTGTCTTTATTTTTTTTTTTAGATTTTTGTTTCCTTGATGCATTGTATCGAATATTAAGGAAGTGGTTCTGCTGGCAGGTTTTATGCAGCAGAGATTGCTATTGGACTGTTCTATCTGCACTCCCGTAGTATTGTGTATCGTGACCTGAAATTAGACAATGTACTCTTGGATCAAGATGGACACATTAAGATTGCTGATTTTGGCATGTGCAAAGAAGGTATTACAGGAGAAAAAACTACAAAGACTTTCTGTGGAACTCCAGATTACATTGCTCCAGAGGTTAGTATCTCAGAGGTTCATTTTGAGGTTTATCATAGGTATCAACTTGAAGTATACATTACTTTTGAATCTCTTTTAGAAGTTGTACATGCAATGATAAACATTACTTTCAATAGACATACATTCTGAGGTTGTATAGATTATTGAAACTTAATTTAAGTAGAAATTTGTTTAACTAAACTCATTACTCTATAAAATATTTAAAAGCCTTATGTGATCAAGGTTCTGATGTGGTTTGCAGATTATTTTGTATCAGCCATATGGGAAGAGCGTAGATTGGTGGGCGTATGGTGTCCTGCTCTACGAGATGTTGGTCGGCCAGCCACCATTTGATGGAGAAGATGAGGAGGAGCTTTTTGCTGCCATTACTGACCATAATGTTTCATACCCAAAGTCACTGTCCAAAGAAGCTAAGGAATGCTGCAAAGGTGTAAGTTTACATCAGAATACTGTACACTTGATACTAAATTTATATTCTGTACAATAAATACATTATAGATATGATATTTTTATGTACTTGTGTTTGCCTTAGTGTGTTTCCATTGCAAATGAATATAAAATACAGGAATTGTTTAAGTGTTTCATATGACTTAAACCCATAGCATGTACTGTACATACCTTATTATAATTACAAGAGGAATATTATGCCCAGGGACCATTTTCATTATTAATTTGGTCAAATTTAGACTTAAAACTAGTATTAGTTTTGACACAACTTAATTTAAAAAGTTGTTCCATCCCCAAACCACTCTGTTACTGAACAAATATGTTATGATATTCTTTCTACATTGGTATTTCTTGATCTGATATGCAGAGAACATGATACTTTTGAAATTTACTGTATTTAAAAACTTCCTTGTACTAAATTATAATTACTGTTCAAAATGGGTAATAATAATAATAATTAATACCTATTCTCAAAAAGGCATTGAACAGAAAACTCAGCATTACTGTTAATATTATTTTAAATTTATCAAAATTGACCTTAATTTTATGGAAGTATTTATATCTAAGTAGGCACTAAGAAGTAAGGGCATGTGGTGGTCACTAGAAACAAAAGGCCATTTCTCTCTCAGTTCTTGACCAAGCTGCCCCAGAAACGACTAGGGTGTGGCTACAAGGGTGAAGAGGATGTTCGAACACATCCATTCTTCAGAAGACTCGACTGGGAAAAGATAGAGAACCGAGAAGTTCAGCCGCCCTTCAAGCCTAAAATTGTGAGTGCCTATTTTCTGAGATGTTTTGTTTACATTGCCTACTTGGACTTCAGTTTGAAACCTTGATATATGGTGTTGGTATTGCATGGATACTGATGAACACCTTTGATGAGTGTTGATTAGTGCTTTTGTAAGCTGAACACCTTTCAAGCACTTCTATGAAGGATTTACTTGTTCCTACCTTTAAGTATCACAGTGCAAGTTGCAAAACACAATTTTAAAAGTATATCAAATATAGGAATACTTACAGTACTCACTCGAATAATTAAAATAATTAGTATGTTTTTTCTGGAGGGAGCCCCTTGTGGCTCCCTGAAGCTCCTATACTGATATAGTGTCAGACAGACAAGGTGCCATCAGTTTCCTAGTTCTTATTGGTCTACCGGGGACCACGAGCCAGGACCTGCCCCCCCCCCTTCCCTCAGAGAGGTGCAGGGAGCAGTGGCTCTATGAAAAACTTTATGCAAATTTATTCATATCAGCCGCCATCAAGGGAAGGCACCAAGAAAGTCACAGAAAAAAAGACCACTGCTTGGTTAGAAAACCAGACTGCAGTCCCAAAAGAATCAAAAGAACTCCCCCAACAATGTAAACAAATGGGTGAAAATTCATGAAACTAGTGAAAGCTAATTTGCCCCTCCTCTCCCCCCTTCATTTGTGGGGGAGGAGGGAGGAAGACTGGGTCAGTCAGCTGCTCCACCACCAGTTCTTGTACTGATGTGTTCATGCCTGGTTGCCTGCTCAGTTCACTCTGGCTCCAGTCTCCTGTTGTCAATTAAGTGGTGTTTTGCCTTTAGGGCCTTTCCTGTGCCCATTTGTGCAGTGTGAGCCAGGACTTTAGCATGCATGGAGCTGCATGTACTGAGGGTTTACCTCCCTGTGCACTTCTTGAGTATTGTATTTGCACGGTCAGGGTTCCCTGGATGGGGCGTGGCCAGTTCCAGCATTTGCCCCTTCCAACTTGGGTGTGGAGAGTGTGGATAGTTGAGCCTTCTCAAGTAACCAAGTTGAGAAGGCTCAACTTGGATAGTTGAGCCTTCTGGTACTGCTGAGGTTTCTGGCTGGCCCCCCCTCTTCTGAGGCCTCTCCCTTAGACTCTACTTTTCTATACTGGATTGTGAGCATGGACGATTGCTCTGCTCCAGGGCCCTCTTCTGCAGTTCCCGGGTCTTGGGAGTTGGGCCCCTTGGGCTAGTCGGAGTTGGGCCCCTTGTGTCTCGTTTGACCTTTCATGGGCATTGGTGTCTTCTGCAGAGGATCTTTTGTGTCAGGGGAGGGGTTTTCCTATCCCCTCTCCCTGTATAAGTTCGATTTGGGTGTGGCTTTCCCCAAGGTTCATTTCCTTGGTGGTGTCTGATATGAATAAATTTACATAAAATTTTTCATAGAGCCGCTGCTCCATGCACCTCTCTGAGGGAGCTTGTGGTCCCCAGTAGGCCAATAAGAGCTCCATGACTAATAGCACCTTGTAGTCTGCAACTACTGTATATCAGCTAGTAGCTTCAGGAAGCCACCGGGGCTCACCCAGAAATTGGCTATCATTACAGTTCATCGCTGGCTTTATGCACTCTAGAATTTCACCATCCAGCATTATTTTATTTTAATATTATACTCTTCCTAAAATATAAAAATTTTAAACCCTGAGAGATAAAAAATTATTGTAAATTCTTCATCTGTCATATGTTAAAGAAGTCCAAGTTAGTTAAAAATATAATCTGGTGCTCCTAGGATAGAGTGCAGGTGGTAACCAAGAAGAATGCTTTTATGCCATTTTTGACTTGCTGGAAGTATGCATCGTAAAATGTGACTTACTTTAAGCAATTGTAACAAATTGTGACTTAAATGCTCCCCAAGTCAAGATCATTCTGATCTCTGAGTTAGGATCGGACACATTCATGGGTTAACATTTTATGCAGCTGAGAACTAGTCAAACTGTTCTCACCATGTCATACTGGTACTAGGGTGACACTGGAGAATACTTAATCCAGCCTAAACTGTAAACAAACAAGTGTATAACACATACTTAAAAAGACATCCTAAGCAAAATTTGGCATCAAAGAGACTAACTATCAAACAGCCAGTTTGGTTACTACCCTCGAGTGCCACAAAGAGGCAGCACCTACACCACAACAAAGCCCTCCAGCACAAGCTAACCACAACCACAGTCCACCTACATCCTAGGCTAAGAAAACATCTCCAATAAGTACAAGATAGGCTGAGAAGGACGGTCTTGAATGTTTACACTTGATTGTATTGGGTCTTTTACATATTTTAATTACCTATATGGTGGTATATGGCCTCCTACACTGAGAGTTTAGGTGTGGGAGTTTAAGCTCTCCACTGATTTTAGTGTGTAAAATTTCTAGATCTTGCAGCTTGTATGCTGTATGATTGGTATGGATGCTAGGAAGCAGACCTCTTTGTTTCATGTTTGAATACTTCTTTGTGGCAACAGGTGGCTTGGCAGGCCTTCCACTTCTTCCTCTCTCTTCAGCATCTGCCCCTCTGTGTCAGTGGCTATGGTATTGTTTTTCTGCCCTTGCATTTTTTGGATCCTCAGCTGATACCTGGTACTGTCACCTCATATCATTTTGCCATGGCAGAACCTCTTTCATTATCTTTTTGAAATGGTTTTCATCTCACCTCACCCCTCCTTTTTCAGTTGTTTTTTACTTTTCTGACCAGTTCCCACTACTCTGAAACCATCATGGTCTTTGGATCACGTGTTGGAGATCTTGTCCAACCTTTGCTTGCAGATTTCTCTCTCTGTTGGAGTTCGTCTTTATGGCAACTTTTCTTTTGATACCACTGTAGGATTGGGGAGCTTTGCTGAGGGCATGTAATTTGCTCTTTTGGTGTCGGGGGTCATTTTCTTCACTTACAGCCTTTTCTTTTTTCTTGGCTAAGAATGAGACTTTGGTCATTCCTTTGGTCATTGACATTTGGTTTGTTCGGCTGGAGGTGTGACTTTTTTGTTTACTACTTATTCTGAGGTTGTGGGTACATTGTTGGTTACCCAATTCTAAAGTTCCTTGTTTCCAAGTCCATGTATCACAGGTGGTTCACTTTAGCTAGCCAATTGTGCATCCTCACATTTGTGATGTGGGCAAGTTTACTGCCTGGATGGCTTTTTTGCTACTGTTACCATGGTTAATGTCCACAGCCAGGGCTGCTGAGAGTTCAACATAGTGTTAGTTTTGCATTCCTTGTTGGACTTCCCTTGGTCTCACTGTCCCTACGTTGCACTTAGGCATTTTGAGGACACCTAATATCTTCTGCTCCAAGTCCTCATCTTCAACCATTCTTTTTCAACAGGTAATCCCAGTTTTCCAAAAATATAACATTAAATGCCCTTTTCTGGTGGGCCCCCAATAGTTTCCCATCCCTGCCTTGTTCCTGTCTCTTCCATGAGGTTAGAGTATAGGTAGCTTCCAGGTGAGGGAATGAGCTGGCTGGGAACCTGAATGACCCGGGCTACCATCTCATGGCAGTTGAGCACATCAAAGTTGAGGTTGTTTACTTCCAGGTAATGATCATTTACCTTGGTTATTTGGGGTCTCTATTTTCCTTCAACCAGTCACTTATTTTCTTGCACCCACACCTTCTGGTTATTGTAAGATATTATTTCCAGGCTTCACTTACCTCATTGAGTGAGTCAATAGGCAACAGATGGGTCTTTAAGGTTTGGAGTGTGAAGTTAAGTCTTGCTAGTACATGTGTACTGTGTAAGCTCGGGTATCTACTGGAAGCTCACCAGAAAAGAGTATTTCACTGCATTCAATGCTTAATTTTTTGTCAGTCATGTAATCAAGTACAGTTCATTACTACAACTCTTGAAATCCTATACTGTATTCAGTATAATGTACATTATTCCCAGCATTTCTAGATTACTTGTTTTGAAAGAAAAATTCTTCCAGTGTTAGTAAGGGAAAAGTTATCTTACAAAGTTATAGAAGCTGTATTGAAATTATCACAGTGTTCTTCTTGAGTTACTGCCTGTTTTTATGTATAATGTTGTTAGGTAAAGTAGCCAGCTGAATGAACTGCAAAGTAATAAAGTAGAAATAATGTAGAACCACTGCTAGTATTGTAGTTGAGACTGCTAGTAAAGCCATGTTAATTATTGCAAGTAGTGTGGCATATTTTGCATCATGTCAAAAGTATTTTCTCTGCACTAAGGAGGAAAACTTTACCTAAATGCTTTCATGTTTGTGAAATAATTACTCATGAATAAATAATTCCAAGGAGGACAGGATATTCTACAAACTTAAGTATCTTGTCTCCAAATTTTCTTCTGTTACCAATCTTATATTTCATATTCATTGCTTTCTCCTGTCACCTAATCTGTCAACTTGACTCATGTACCATCTTCCCTCTCCAGCCCCCACACTTGCTGCTTATGTTAACACATTCTCTGTTTGTCCTTGGTCTCTTATTTCTCGGGTGATGGCCATTGTCTTAGAAGATTACTCTACTCTCTACAAATTCAAATATTACATCCATCTGTGTGACAATATATTGCTTTTCTATTCTTGTAACTATCTAGAAGCTTGATTATGTATATACTGTACATTATTTTCTGGATTCACTTTTAGATGCATCTAATACAGGATTTTGTAGAGAATGGTTATTATTCTCAATACTTTTGCTTTATGCTTTCTTGTAAAAATCACTTATTACTCTATGATATGTCAGTTGAACGAATGTCTGGGACCTCTGGTACAGCTGGGTTTTTTTTTGTTTGTTTGCACAATATCAATATTGGTTACAGTTTCATTGAAAAACCTCTGCACAGCCTCTGTGTGTATCAACATATCTGAGTTACTGTACTGTATAATAATTATAGAACAATGTAAAAAATATATAATGGTGAATTACTCTGCAAATCTTTGTGCATGTTCTAAGATTTAATCGGAGCATGATGGCATGATTTCTTCGATGCATGTAGATTTTTAGAAATCATTGCTACTGAGGCAGTTTTACTCACAAGAAACTGTTGACCACAACCCTCAATTTGTTAGGATTTTTTTGTAATATTACTGTATATCCATAATATCAAACCGAATAGATTGCCATCTTTAACCAAACTTTTGACTTTGTACAATATACCATTTATGTATGTAAAATTAGCAACTATAACTCAGGGATTGATGACTTAGCTTTGGTTGAGTCATTTATATTAAAGAAATAAGTGTGCAGCCACTGAGAATACAGTGGCTTGTGGGTGCCAGAGCTCTGATGATGTGTGTGATAACCAGCCTAAGAAGGCTCTTGATGTTGATGGTTCTTGTTTCAACCCTTAAGAACCCTGCCTGAGACCAGGTATACTCCCTCTCCCCGATATTGAAAAGTGCTCCAGTTTTGTCCTGTGTATGTAGCACTAGTAGTTCTACATGTCGACCATTCCAAGTCTACCAGTTTGATATACTGTACTGTATTGTATTTTTTATTTTTTGGTTCTAATTAATGGATCTTGGATGCCAATTTCTGTCATCAGAGCCTCGACTTCAACTTATGTAACTCACACTATAGTACTTAAAAGGCTTGATTTTTCACGTGCTATTATATTTCAACACATCATATAGCGCTACTTCATTACATTTTAAATGCTTATTATTTTTATTTCATTTAACTTTTTTCTCAATTTTTTTTATTGGAGACCATTTTTGAATCTCCTACCTTAAGTATACTTAGAAGTCAGTTATCAAATACATTTTTTTTATCATTGAATGTTTTGCATAAATTCCTCAAGTGACTTTATTTTAAAACTCAATGAACCTTCGTACTGTAAATTGTTTTTGATCATTGTAATACCAACATCATAATGAAAATCCAATCACTACATCTCTCATTAGCTGGTCTTTTGTGGCTTCTTATATCAAGTCAGCTTTTCCTTTATTGGAATTTCCAGTTTTGTTTTCGGCTTGATGAAATTTTTTCCCAAAATATTGCTGGCTTTATAGTTATGTCCAAATTTGTTACAGCCTACCTTGTTTTTTCCTAGATATCCTTATTTTTCTCTAGATAACCTTATTTTTCCCCTAGATAGTCTTATTTTACTTTAATCTCTTTGTATAAGTTCTGCGCTGCTCAGCATGTAATTTTTTATTCTCCTCAGTTTTTGTCCATCATAGTCCTAGCGTGTTCTCTCAAACCTCTAAATTATTTTCTTCTGTAGTTTTTATCTGATATTTATTTAAAGTATAATATTTTTGCTGCTATTTTGTTGCGAAGTTAATCAAGGGCTTATGTTTCTTTCGTTAATTATAGATTATTTTCCACTTCCAAATTATCTTTCAAATCCAAAGATTTTTTGTAACAAATTTAATGCTTTCCTCATTACCATAGTTTTAACAATTGTGCCACCTACTTTAAATTCATTGTCACCTCAGTCCCAAAAAATTCACAAGTTTTTTCCAATTCATATTAATTTTTATTATTATAGTAATATTATTTTCCAAATTTCATATTAGCAACAGTGTAATCTTTTGAGTACTGTACCAATTTTTTGGCTAATTTGTTAGTCACTTTCCATGTTATGCAAATGTATTAGATTGTCCCCCGACTCGGAATATCCCACTCTATTCCTTGTATTTTTGTAAATTATAAATTTTTACCATCATTTGGTTTGTACACCTGAACCCATTGCCATCTACTTCCAAACCTAACTCTTATGAGCCAGAGTAATCCAAGTGAGTCATGACTTTTCTTTTTCAATATAACCAGGCCTTTGATGTAAAAGTTTGTAGATGTTTTTGCACTTTATGAACTCTCTCGTTGTTCTTGAATATTAAAACTATTATTGTACAGTTCAAATGCTCTTGCAGTTCTTGAGTACAATGGTCCTAAAATGCGTGTATCCTAAAATTATTATTGTAATGTGTATGTAAAATGTGTGTGTGTGTGTGTGTGTGTGTGTGTGTGTGTGTGTGTGTGTGTGTGTGTGTACAGTTTGCCCTATGTAGTTCTTCCCAAAAGTGTGTAGTACAGGTAGTAGTGGTAAATCAACTATACATTTGTGTTATATCTTGCCATAACTCCTCATTTATGTTCTGCTAAAAATAATGTTATGTATACATTATACCAGATCTCTCTCTCATAGTGCTAACGAGTGCTGTGTGGGTATCACAGGTCATGAAGTGATCTCCTGTGCAAATAATTAGTATAAGTAGTAGTTCATGGAATCATGAATACAGATCCAAAGCAAAGCAAACTTTCAAGCATTCATTGAAGGCTGTAACCATTATTCATTGATGTGACTTTTATTTGCTGATAGGAATTTCATTTAATGATACAACAGATTTGGTTAATGACGAATACTCCAAAAAATTGAATTGAAAACTTGTTTAGTTTTACAAAATTACAAAAAGTTATGAAATCAGTGGAAGATTGTAGATTGAAATGACAATCTTTCCAGTAAAACATTTAATATGATTAAAATTATATATCCTTGAATGGTATTTATGACTTAACATATTTAGTTTAGTTCATTTATTATGCACCCCATACCCATCTTGTGGGCATTAGTGGAAAGGGTTACAAAGGCACATAATGGGCTCAGGGACTGCACACCACAATTCATTTAGCTAAGCAAGTTACAATCTTGATGAGCTAGTTACAAAATTCGATACACATTGCACATCATCAATGGCTTCGAGAGCGTACATCAATATGTACTAGCATGTAACTCCACACTTTGTGAAGCATAAACAGAAATTTGAGAAAGTTCAGAGGTTTACAACTAATTTAGTACAAGAATTGAGAGGCCTAAGCTATATTATTCACTTTTGCAAACAGAGTAGCAAACCATTGGAACAAGTTAGGTGAGAAGGTGGTGGAGGCTAAAACCGTCAGTAGTTTCAAAGCGTTATTTGACAAAGCTGCTGGGAAGACGGGACACCACAAGCATTGCTCTCATCCTGTAACTACACTTCAGTAATTACTCAACCTCCACAATAACCACAACCACTGCTATAGCTATAACCACAACCACCATGATAGCCACACCCAACACAATAGTCATGATAGGAAGACGGGATACCACGAGCATAGCTCTCATCCTGTAACTACACTTAGATAATTACCCACCACAATAGCTACAACCACCACAATAGCCACACCCACTATAATAACCACGAACATCACAATAGACACAACCACCATAATAACCACAACCACCACTATAGACACAACACTATAACTACAACAACTACCACTATAGGCAACCACCACTAGAGGTAACCACCACCATAGCCACTACAACCATCACTGTGCAAGGGCATGAGTAAGGATGAGCGTGAGAGACCCTATATAAGGATGGGGGGAATGAGAGACCCTGTGGAAGGGGGGGGGGGGGGAATGAGAGACCTGTGGAAGGGGGGGGGGGAATGAGAGACCTGTGGAAGGGGGGGGGGAATGAGAGACCCTGTGGAAGGGGGGGAATGAGAGACCCTGTGGAAGGGGGGGAATGAGAGACCCTGTGGAAGGGGGGAATGAGAGACCCTGTGGAAGGGGGGGAATGAGAGACCTTTGGAAGGGGGGGAAATGAGAGACCCTGTGGAAGGGGGGGAATGAGAGACCCTGTGGAAGGGGGGGGAATGAGAGACCCTGTGGAAGGGGGGAATGAGAGACCCTGTGGAAGGGGGGAATGAGAGACCCTGTGGAAGGGGGGAATGAGAGACCCTGTGGAAGGGGGGAATGAGAGACCCTGTGGAAAGGGGGAATGAGAGACCCTGTGGAAGGGGGGGGAATGAGAGACCCTGTGGAAGGGGGGGGAATGAGAGACCCTGTGGAAGGGGGGGGGAATGAGAGACCCTGTGGAAGGGGGGGAATGAGAGACCCTGTGGAAGGGGGGGGAATGAGAGACCCTGTGGAAGGGGGGAATGAGAGACCCTGTAGAAGGGGGGAATGAGAGACCCCGTGGAAGGGGGAAATGAGAGATCCTCTGGAAGGGGAAATGAGAGCCCCTCTGTACTCACCACCTAGTTGTGCTTGTGAGAGCTGAGCTTCGGCTCTTTGATCCTGCCTCTCAACTATCAATCAACTGGCAATTACCTAAGTGTAGTTACAGGATAAAAGCTTCGCTCCTGGTGTCCTGTCTTCCAAGCACTCTTTATCATATAACAAAAAACAATCGATTCGCCTGGACTCTAGGAGAGACAAACTGTGGACCCCTCATGTGTTAGTGTGAAGCACGTGTGTGCACAGTACAGGTTCCTGGGCTATATCATATCTACACTTGAAACTATGTATGGAGTCAGCCTCCACCACATCACTGCCTAATGCATTCCATTTCTTAAGTACTCTGACACTGAACAAGTTCTTTCTAATGTTCTTGTAGGTCATTTGGGTACTAAGTTTCCACCTGTGTCTCCTTGTTTGCATACCACCCATGCTAAATAATTTATCTTTATCTAGCCTGTCAATTCCTCTGAGAATTTTATAGGCAGTGATCATGTCTCCCCTAACTCTTCTGTCTTCCAGTGCTGTGAGGTTTAGTTCCAGTAATCTTTCCTCGTAGCTCATACCCCTCTACTCAGGGACTAGCCAGGTGGTATACCTCTGAACCTTTTCTAACTTCATTTTGTGTTTGACTAGATATGGACTCCAGGCTGGAGCGTGGAGTCCATGTTGTGTAAGGGGGAGAATGAAAACCCCTGTTATATTACCCCTGAGACCCCTCTCAGAGGGAATAGGAGGCCCTATGTAAACTTAGGAGGTTATTACTTAAAACAGTGGGTGAAGGGATGAATCCAATACTCAAACTAATAATATTTATATACAAAATTTAATTACATCTGAGACAGTTATAGTAATTTGCAACAAATTGAAAAAAAATAGTGTGCAAGCTAATTGTTTTGCATTTTGTCTGTTGGGCACTATTATGTAAATTGGCACCAATGTGAGAACAATACCAAGTAAGATTTATATAGTTGATTTCTTTGTTGATAAAATACACGCTGTGCTTTGAATTATACACTAAGGTGTCAGATATATTGATAAATTGACAGTACTTGAGGAGTTATGTTAATTTTGGATACTATACTAAGGCTGTATGTAAGACAAACCATATATTAACTAGCCACCATTAATGTACACAAATAACACCAAGACACTAGATCATACGTGAGTCATTTTCAAGCATGTTATAAATAACATGCTTGAAAATGACACTTTATTGCTCATAAAGACACTTTATTGCTTGAAAGTTAGTGGTGTCTCTTATATGGTGGCAAGTTTTTCAATGGTTTGATTTGTGTGGGAATGTTATTGATAGTTCCCTGTTTACTGTGCCACAGAGTGATGCATGTAATGTCTAGGATGACTAACCTCCACCACTAATGCTGCAGTCAATGTCCAAATCTCTTCACTATCCTCTAATTATTCTTCAGATGTTATGTATAGAGCTAATACTAACAATTTTAACTTGTTGCTTGATTTCTGGCTTTTAACAGTTTTCTTGTCACTCTTGGGTGAGGTGTTGTTAATTATAGCCACGACCTTCACCACCATCAGCTCCTCTGCTGTGTCTTGCTCAATGATAATGCTGTGTTATGCAACCTCCCAGCCTCCGTGCCACCCTTCTCTCTGGTATACCTTCATCAGTGTCCCTCCCTCCCAGTATACCTTCATCAGTGTCCCTCCCTCCCAGTATACCTTCATCAGTGTCTCCCTTTCACCCATGTATACTTTCATCGGTGTTCCTCCCTCCCAGTATACTTTAATCAGTGTCCCTCCCTCCCAGTATACCTTCATCAGTGTCCCTCCCTCCCAGTATACCTTCATCAGTGTCCCTCTCACCCTTGTATACCTTCATCAGTGTGTCCCTTCCTTCATTACAAATGTCAAATTTTGAATTATGTATTTTTCAGTGTCTAATGGTTGTTTTGTTATTGTGACCAATCATCATCAGTGTTTCCTCACTATAACCTTGATAAAATGTAATATTTCCTCCCACCTCACACCACAAACCACAATTCAGATAGATGTACTGTCAACATCTTGCTGGCTGTTATATCCACCTCCCTCTGGCTAGTGCTGTGCGTGTTGTCCTTCCCAGCTTGGGTTACTTGTTTTGGACATGCTAATGTGGTTACTTGTTGTTCCATGGCCCCATTGTAGATATTTATAGACCTGGCCATTTTGCACTCTCTTTCTCACTCCTGTTTTCCATGTATGGTGTCTAATGGTGGCCTTGTCTATTTTCTCATTAAAATGGTTTGTCCTTTTATTTCATCTATTTTCCTCAATGTCTTAACTCTTTATTTTCATATCATTTTTATGATACATTTATGACTTTTATAGGGTCACAGTTAATTTAGTGTTTGCACGAATTTTATGACTAGGAGTTATTAAAATCCTATTAATGACTTCATTGTGCAAGTCAACATGTGCTTTACAGGTCTCCTCCCTCCCCAAGCCAGATCATAATTTTGGAACATTATTATTTATGTGATAAATTCTAAATTACTGTACTTTCATTCTTTACATATTAAAGCTCACCAAGCATTTAATATTTCTCATTAATTTGAAATAATTCATCCAAAAATTATCTTCAGTATTTAATTACGGTTTTACATCAAACAATTTGTAGACATTTTCTTCTTAAAATTATTAGTTTCACAAATTATATGTGGAAATGTTGCATTACAATTTTTTCAAATTATTTTAATCCCCAATTATATTTTGTCATAAGATGGAACATTTTCATCAAATGAATCACAAAATGTGCCCATTATCTAGAAAATACATACATTTTATTTTTTCATCAATAATGTACCATATATTTATTTTCTAAATAATAATGTCTCACCATCAGCATTCACATCACATTTTCTTCTGATAATTACTTTCCATACTTTCCTCTTTTGCACCTGTTGTATTGACACCATTTTCTGTTATCAGTTATGGAAGCACATGCTCCTGACTTTAGTCAGATGTTCACCAAGCAGCCTTTCTCTCAATAGTTATGACTCATTCATCTCATACATCACCAGTCATGAACTGCCTACGATGCTAGTGACCGGGATAGTTCATTTACTTCTTCCATCACCAGTTGCACATTGTGTTCCCTTTTAAAAAGGAGATATGCAGATGAAAAGTCACTATAATGGGGCTGAAAAATGTTGACCAAACCCACACATTAGAAATTGAAGAGACGATGACGTTTCAGTCCATCCTGGACCATTATCAAGTCGATTGTGGACAATCGACTTGATAATGAACCAGGACGGACCAAAACATTGTCATCTCTTCAATTTCTAATGTGTGGCTTGGTCAACAAGGAGATATGATTCAATTACACATTCAACTAAGAGATATGGTTAATTTAACTGTTCCACCAACAAATATGGTTCATTTATCCATTCCACAAGGAGATATGGTTGATTATATTTTCTCACTTCACTGATTCTTCTACCTATTATTTCACTCCACTGCTCCTCATCTCAACGTTCCTCTACACTGATTTTTGTCTCTCCAATTCTGTTGTTCTGAAATTGCCTTTCCCAGTTCTCCTCGATGGACAGACACTTTTCCAATCATGTTCCTATTCACCCTTGTTAAAGCAGACAGGTACATTTGTAATGCTGTTCCCTTCATTAGCATCTTCAGTCATTCAGCTAACCTCCTACTCAGTCACAAATCCTCTGCTTCTTCTACCCGTGTGAGTCATTTTAGTTATTGATTTTCCTGGAGAGAGCCCCCAGTGGCTTCCTGATGCTAACTTGCTGAGATTGCTCCATACTACTGAAAGGTCACAGAAGCTCTGGCCTACCAGGGACCAGAACCTAGCTCTCCTCACAGAGGCATAGGTCAACAAGTAAATGGGGTGACAGTCTGCCACCCCATCGAAAAAGCCTCTAGAAAGTTAGGAAAGCTTTACGGACAACTGGAGGGTTCACAAAAAATCAAGCCACAAAACTGCCAAACAACTCTGCAAACAATTCACACAAACCAAGGGATTCACTCAAACTACCTCAAAACTCGTTATTACCAATTACCACTACCAAGCAGCCTGGCTCCAGCCAACTCCCTTGTCTGTCCTGTTGCTGATGAAGCAGTGTGTGGAGCTGCCTTTAGTGATCGAGTCTGTCAGATCATGGGCAAGTCCCTCTGGTTCAAAACTAAGTGCTGGCCATCCTTGTGCTCTGTTGTCCTGCAGGGGCCATTTGATTTGTGTATGGTTTCTATATTTTAGCATTGGCTTCATGTACATGTTTTCATTCTGGTTTTCTTGTGTGAGCTTGGCTCTTGTTGCATTTTGGGCTGCATAGTCTCTGTGGGGAATTGACCTGTGATGTTTAATTTCTTTAGTTTATTTTAATTTATATAGTAATTTATATTTTATGTTAATTTATATTTTCGATAACTTCGGTTTCACTCTGACTGCTCCCTGGTGGTTCATTGCCTGAATTACCAAGGGAAGGGGAGGAGGGTATCGTCTTGGTCCATTGCCCTGTGAAGTGGGACACTTCAGGTAGCTTGGCTTCTGGCTTCTCGGGGTTTGGTTCTCCTTGCAGTTCACATACAGGCTGTGTCCAACGTTCTCATGGGTGGGTTGTCTTGCTGCTGTCCTGGTGCCTTCCCTCCTCTATGGCTCTGTTCCCCAATTGTGAGGTGCTCGTGGTGCATGCTTTTCAACTGGACTAGTCTAGGTGGAGGTGCATTTACCCTTTTTTTCCCGGTTTAGTTGTTGATCCAGGTGCTGTCCAGTTTGGAGTCATGCTTAGGTGAGGGTGATCCTTCTGGTTCTCTGGTGGTCAGCCCAGCCTTTGTTTCTGGCGCTGCTGGCCCGGTGTCCAAATCCAAGGGTTTTTTCTTGGCTCTGCCTCTTTCAACAGAGGCAGAGCCAAGAAAAAGCCAAGCCGAGCCAGAGCCAGAGCCCAGCAGTGTACTTTGCTGGTTCAAACTTCTCTGCTCTTCAAGTCTGGAGTTTTGTTATGCATGTCTATTGCCATTTATGTGGGGAGTAGTGGTTGGTTTGTTGGTGTCCAACCTGTGTCCTTCCTTGCAGTGGCAGTATGAAGTTCCTTAATGCTCATTTCATCACTTCTTGTCTCTTCGTCATCTTCCTTTGGTTTCAGTCAGTTTTGTTCTGTACTTCTTGTTGTTGTTGTTTCTTGATTGGCATCTCATGCCTAATGCTGTTGCCTTTTATTATTCGGTGTTGGCAGAGGCGCTTTTTCTTGCATTTGGTGTCGCTATCTCCACTTTTCCATTTTATGAGTTATTTCATGCATTTTTTTCACCTTCGGCCTGCTCATGCTCCTCCTGAACCATCCTGATCTCTTGACTGGGTTCTAGTTTTTTCCCTGTTCCCTTTGGTTCACAGTTTACCCTTTGGCTCATTATGTCTTTCTGAAGGCTGTCTTCTTATTGGCTTTCATCTCTGACTGTAGGACTGGAGAGCTTCAGGCTCTCGTCTGTAGGTAGGGATTCTGTTCTTTTTATGCTGGTGGGCAGTTTGTTTGCAGCCTTTCTTGTCTTTTCTGATAAAGATTAAGTCAGGAGGGGGTCTTTTGGTGATTGATGCTTGGTTGGTTCAGCCGGGGGTACATTATTTGTTGTTTCCGGTGGTAGTTCTATGCCACTACCTGAATGTCACCAGTTTTGTCTCAGTAGATGCTTTGTTGGTTGGCCCTATTTCCTCAGCCCCCAGTTCCAAGGCTTTCATTTCTCAGGCTTGCAGCATCATTAAGTCTAGACAGCCTGCAGTTTACTTTGAGGCCCATGATGTTCACAGATACAGCTTTGACCTTGGTCTTCTCCAACATATCCTGGGCTGATATTCTGGGCTGATATTACTGTTCTGCTCTCTGTCATTAATTAACTTCAGAGAGCTACCAAGGGGCTCCCTCTAGAAACTCAGCATTGAATTTAATGAAACACTTCTTTCAGGAGGAGCCCCGGTGGCTCCCTGAGTTTCCCTTCATCACTCTCGAGGTTCATTGATTCATTGTGGGTTGTTCGTCGGCTCCAGAACTGATATGGGGACTTGCCTGAGGGCTGGGGGTGGGCTGTCTGGTGGCAGTAATCAGTACTAACAAGTTTTGATCTAGCTTGAATGAATTCCTTGTTCAGTGTGAATTGAACAAGAATACGAAGTTGTTTGGCAGTTTTGAGGTTTTGTGTTTTGTGAACACTAAAGTTGTTTGTGAGGCTTTGCTGACTTTCTGGAGGCTTTTTCTGGTGGGGTGGTAGATTGTCACCCAGTCCTGATGCCTCTGTGAGAGGGCCAAGTTCAGGCTCTGGTCCCTGGTAAGTCAAACAGAATTTCCATGATTGATGTGATCTTTTAACATGGTGCAATCTTGGCACTATTGCTTCAGGGAGCCACCATGGCTCTTCCAGAAAGAGGCATTTCATTACACTCAACACTGGGTTTTTATAACTTTAATATTTGTTTTTGATTACTGTTTTATTTATACATTATTATCTGATGGTGATCCATTTAATTTTTTTTCTTATTGCTTTTGTTGAGTAATTGTTCATAATCATAGTACTGTACAGATTATAGAAGGGTGTTAACTTTAAAACATTTGGCAATGTCTTTTATCTTGCCATTTTGGAATCACATTATGATAAATAACTTGTATAATTTCACATAATTTGCTCATATCCATTCATATCAACATTTTACACACAATTATTTTCTCTCTCATCCTATTATTCTGATTGTAACCTGTGTTGTTTACTTTCATCAGCAATGTTGTTTATGTTATCTGCACTGTTGTGTTATCATCAGTGTTACCTCATCAGAGTGCATGTGTGCATTATACTGCTGCAGGTGTGCTTACTCTGCTCTCTATTGAAGTCGGTTCCTTTTCCTCATGATAGATAAATAACTTTCTCTCAATTCATGTAACTTGGTCATCTTTGCTGAATCCATTCATTTAATTCACTCTGGTGAACTTCACTGTACTCTCTTTTCACTAATTACTCTCTGGAATAACTGTAATCTCCATTCACTCTATTCTGGTGAGCATCATTGTACTCATATTCATTAACTTTATTCTGGTGAGCATCACTATAGTCTTCATTTACTCCACTTTTGGGCATCATTGTACAATGCATTCACTCCACTTTGGTGAGCATTTCTCTACTGAAATTTCTCTCCAGTACCATACACACTGTCCTATTTGATCATATCTACTCAGATTCATATTCATCAAACTCCATTGCACCAGCCTCTACCTTATTCCAATAATCCCAATATAAAGCTAGATCACAAAGTCAAAAGCATTAGCTGGATATATTTGTAAAAAAATTTAATTTCATTGAGAGGAAAATACTTACTGCTGCCTTCAGATGAGTGTTTTTTGCATTGTAAGCTCAAACAACAGTGTATTAAATATTCTGAATTTGTTTTTCAAAGAAATATTGCAGAACAAAATATTGAAATAAAGGATATCTGAACATCAAAGCAGATTGGAAAATTATATAATATAGGAATGTTTTCATGGAGAGGCCTATGTGTTAGACATGATTTCTGTGGGGGAGCCCCTTCAGCTTCCTGGAGCTATCAGGCTAATATGCAATATATGTTGACCAAACCACACACTAGAAGGTGAAGGGACGACGACGTTTCGGTCCGTCCTGGACCATTCTCAAGTCGATTCAAGTCAACTTATTTTAGCCACGTTATTGTAACTCATCGCCTGCATGCGATATATATTAGTCTAGGGCATTAATCAATGGAGTTCAGCCTACCAGGGACAACGAGCCAGAACCTGGCCCCCTCAGAGAGGTACAGGGAGCAATGGCCTCTGGAAAAAAAACCCTTGTGGTTGGAAATATTAATTATCTGCCATTGACAGGGGTTAGGCACCCAGAAAGGTAGGCATAACAAAGCACACCCCACGTGGTAAGAAAATTGAACTGAAGACCGAACAGGGAGGCAGAACTCCCCCAATTTTCAAGGAAACAAGCAAATGTCATCATTGCTGCCTGCCGCTTGTCCGTATAGCCCTCCCCTTCCCGGGAGGGGGAGGGGAGACCCCTGGACCCACTGTGCTGGCTACTCAACCCCTGCTTGTTGGCAAATGCGATCTGGGGCAGTCGTCAACTCTGGCCTCGATTTCTTGGCAGTGTTTTACCTTAGTGGTGATTCCTGCTGTGTTGTGGTGGTGGTGGCCAGGTATACCATCAGTGTACTGGAGCGGCATGCTCTTAGGGCTGACATCCCTAACCGCCTTGTAAGTACTACCCCTGGGTGCTAGAGGTTCCCTTCCATAGTGCCTTCGGAACTCCCCTTCTATAAGAGTTCTTGCTGCTCGGCATTTACCCCACGCTTGGGGCTAGCTGGGGTTTCATGGCCTTTGTTTGGCCTTGGGAAGGAAGTGGTATTGTTGTTAGTTGGGTGTCAAGGTGTTGCGCAGCTTGCCCACTCTAAATGCCCTGGGCCAATAGGCCCTCTGCAGTTACCTTATTATTTTCTTACCTATGGAGCAGCCGGTTCTTGTTTCCTCTGGGGATGTTGTAGTTTTGCAGGGTTTTTCTTTTATTTTGTTTTCTTTACCTGGTGGGGGGGGTTTCTGCCTTGTGGTCCACTTATAATATTTTGGTGCCCCTCTGCTAGGCCCCCCGTGACTGTACGCATCACAGGGGTTTCAGTGTTTTAGCCTATCCCCCCTTTGTTAGCTCTTTGGTTAACCGGTTTTGCAACACCTTGCCCGGGCTTCCTGTAGCAGTCAGCCTACGGGCCCTGGAAAACCCTGTCGGGACTCAGTGGACTGATGGATGCGTCTTCCGGGTTCCAGCTCGTATTGTGTGAGATTGTAGGCTGCTCTGTGCCCTTGTCTCAGGGTGATGGTCACCAATTTTGCCCCCATCATGTGGCCTGTTGAGTCAATGACACCTTTGACCCGGAGTCTTGCGAGATGTGTTCTCTGCTCGTGCTCCAATTTACCCATTCTGTAGACATTGAGGTTCGGTTATCAGAGGCATCCGCGTTGCATGCTCGGTTTATGTTGCTGCAAAGCACTAGGTTGGTTGCCCACCTGGATGCCCTGAGGCTGCTCTGTTTTGGTTAGGCGTTGTTAACCCCCTGCTCCTGGCTCTGAAACGTCTGTGGGTTTCGGAGTCGGCGGGATTTAGTTGGTGATGAAACTCGGGTGGCTTCAGGGATGCCTCCATCCCCTCAACCCCATTCGGGTTGGGGGATGGAGGCATTCAAGCCTGCTCCTCCTGCCGAGGCTTCTGGGTCCTACCAGCAGACGTCCTCTTTGCTACCTTTTCCCTAGACTCTGCCTTTTCTTCAGGGGTAGAGGTTGTGGAGGACAACTCTGCCTCGGGGGCTTCTGTTGGGGGTTTCTGGGGCTGTGGTGGGAGCCCGCTAGTAGTTCTGGGGCTGTTTGCCCCTGCTTGGGCTCTGTGCCTTCTGGGCAGGTTTTTTTTTTTTTTTTTTTTTTTTTCCCCTCCCGTCTGCTTTGTTTCCCACATTTGCTGGCATGAATTCAGCTTCCTTGCATCAGCCACTTCTCCTTTTATTTTGGTGGCCATTTTCTTTCTGCGGGCGCTTCTCCGCCAGGTGCTTGGGAGTGTGAGTTCGCATTTTGGGGCGATTATTCACCTCTGAAGTATTTTTATCCTCCTGATGCCGTGTCTCTGTTTTGTTCTTTCTTATGGGGCGTTCTGCCCTATCTGTTCCTCTGGGAATTTTTTTTTTTTTTTTTTTTTTTGCCCAGTTTTGGATTTTTCAGTCTGTGTTTAGGTTCTGGGCTCTGATTTTTGGGCCCAGTGTCTATGCTGGTATGCCCTGCTTGCTCCCATACCTTTTGACCCTCGGTTTTCGGTCCATTTTCTGGCTGTTTTTGCCAGGGGTTCTGTCTGGGTCATATGGTTTGCTCTTCCTTTCTGCGGTGCATTCTGCTTGCAAATGTGGCGGTTTTGTCTCCCCCTGGTTTCACTCCAGAGATTTTCTTCCTCTTGGGTTTCCCCTTTGGAGTTCTGGTGGCCCTTGGTGGTTCCCTCCTGTGCGCCATGGTATTGCCTCTTCTGGGGGTTCCGAGGTCTTCCTGGCTTTCAGACTGAACTTCTTAGTCTTGGCACGAGTTTTGTGGTCATGCCGGAGCTCCAGCTTCTACTTGTTGAGGTGGGCCTTTGGTGCAGCTTTTGTGCCAGTGCCTCCTCTGAAGCTGTATTCGTATGGTCGGAGCGGTGCTCCGACCATACATTCGCAGAACCATCGTGGTGGATGCCTTTCGAAGGGACTGGTCGGTGTGGGGTTACCTGTACCTCTTTTCCCCGGTCCTGCTGTTGTCTTTGGTTCTGGCTCGGTTGGAGTCCTACTGTGGGGAAGTTGTCCTAGTGACCCCTTGGTGGCCAGCCCAGCCTTGGTTCCAGGTGCTGTTTGGTCGGTGTCTGTACCCAGGGCATTTTCGGCGGCTCCGCCTCCTTCAGCAGATCGGACCGGTCCGGTGGTTCAGTCTACTCCTCCACTCTTCATGTCTGGTCTTTTTGACATGAGTTTATTATGATATGTATGGTGTTCAGATGGCTTCGTTGATGGTGTCTCACCTATAAGCTTCTTTCTGTCAAAAAAATGCAACTTCTCTGGGCTGCTATAGCTATAGTACAAGTTGTTGAGACATTTGACTTAGATTTTTGCTAATTAACTAATTAATTAATTAATGGATGCTAATTAATAATATAAAATGAAAGAAAAACATTTCAGGACAATTTTTTTTGGCACACCACTGGGGTGTCAAATTTAACATGTGCTCAATGCAGGGGTTAAAAGAAAAGTACTCTATAAAATAATGAGCATATGTGCAGTTCGTTGGGGTCTAATAGAGGACCATGAGAATTTTTGTATAGGAAGTAATGCATGTAATTACCTAAGTGTAGTTACCCAAGTGTAGTTACAAGATGAGAGCTATGCTCTTAGTGTTTCGTCTTCCCAGCACTCCCTGTCATATAACGCTTTGAAATTACTGTGTAAGAGTTAGTGGTGTTATGAATGACTGATTTTGATATTAATGTACTGTAGGTATACACAAAGGTTGTGTCGCATACCCTTGCTTGTTCAGTATGATGTATTTATGAACTAGCTCATGAGAGAAGTCAATTTAAGAATACAGTATTAGTGAGGGGCATGAACATTTGATATGATAAAAATAATATTACCTGTATGTCATATTTGAAATATGCAGGTGATGCAGTTCTTTCAGTAAAGAATATCAGTTTCATGTAAGGATTAGGTGAAAGTTTTATTGATGTAGGTGAGAATAGGCTGCTTAACCACTGCACTCCGCAGAGCGCCTTAACCCTTAAATGGCGGAGCTATTAATAGTTGACAACACCGCTGTGCGCAAAAAAAATTCTTCTTAGATTCTTAAAATGTGTGCCCTAATCACAGGGAAAGAAAAAATAAAAGCTGACATATTTTGGCCGGGTCGGTCTCCTCCAGCTGAGCCGTCAGGCGGGAGTTGCCACAGAGATATTATTATATAATTATTTCAATGATATTTAATGATAAATGATATTTAATGTACAGCAATAGCTATGTTGTTACGAATTCATTCTGAGCTTTACCAAAATAGGAATACAGTTTTTCAAAAATTGGATTAAACACAATAGATCATCAAGGTGTTTTAAATGGAAATAGTTCTGATATAAATTTATTCTCCTTTGCGATAAATTTTTAATGTTGTATTTTCAACTTGGTAGATTCAGGGTACAAGCTTGTAAATTAAGAAAATGTAGTACTGTACAGTATTACAATACTAAAACAAAGAAAATAAATTAAAATTCTATAAATTTGTAATTTGTTACATCACAGTAAATGTGATTACAAATAAAGTATACAGTATGTATATACATTTTTAAAACACTAGAGCAATAAATGTTGGTGAAGGTAGCAGCCAGAGGTTTTGCTCAAAATAGAGAGAAACAAATTTCCAGCTGATGTTTTAGACATCTTGTGTAGCTTGACATGTGTGGTAATGACCTGGTGTGAGTAGTCATGACCTGGTGTAAGCAGTCATGACCTGGTATGAGCGGTCATGATCTGGCAGGAGCGGTCATGACCTGGTCTCTCCACAGAGCAACCCACGTCTTGGTGAGAACTTTGATCCTGTGTTCCGCAATGCCCGCCTGGAGTTCTCCCCTGCAGATAAAAAGATCATGGAACATTTGGACCCTGATGCTTTCCACTCGTTCACCTACACCAATCCATTCTATCTACCTGTGCTCAGTGAGGAGCTCCTTCCTGATGAGGATGATTAAATATCACCACATTTGTCTTACATCTTGCCACCACCCTGAAGCCATTGTTTTGGTGAGTGAATATCACCACCAAATCCTCCATAAACAAGTCCTATCGGCAAACATTTGGCCCAGTTGTCAACGTTAACATCTTGATATGCATCATGTATTTAAACTTTGAGTATGTGCCAAATGTAGTCCATATGATAGCACAGTCACACAATAAGTATTACAAGTTGGTATATATGCAGTTATATATCTTCTCAAGGTGCCAAACTAGAGATGATAACGACATAGCACTGGAAATTTTAATTTATTTACTCTGGAAAAATATACAAAAAGTATGTATTTTCTCATGTTAAAATGCATTATGTTGATATACAGTATGTACAAGAAATTATACAGTATATGTTTACAGTATATAATATATATATATATATATATATATATATATATATATATATATATATATATATATTAATTATATAATATATAAAATGTGTGATTAAATCATGAAAATTAACACATGTTGAAAAATGTGACAGTGTCAGACCACGGAGGAAGAATTGAAACAGGAATTTCCTTAAGTATTTTCGTATATTAATACAGTACATCTTCAGAAGGAATAGGAATGAGTGGAATGGAATAGGAATAGAATGAAATGAAATAGGAATCATTCCTATTCCTTCTGAAGATGTATTAATATACAAAAGTACTTAAGGAAATTCCTGTTTCAGTTCTTCCTCCATGGTCTGACACTGTCACATTTTTCATCACGTGTTAATTTTCGTGATTTACTCATATATATATATATATATATATATATATATATATATATATATATATATATATATATATATATATATATATGTATATGTATATGTATATGTATAATATAAAATGTGTGTGTGTGTTTCATATATGCTGGCGTACCAATTGATCCGGCGCATAGGTCGGCCTCTAGAAATTTTATGTGTAATTCAGGTTTAGGCCTATATTTGCCAGATAAGATGATCCCCCAAAATAAGGCAGCACCACTTCCCCTGCCCTACAGTATGGCAGTAGGGCAGCCATGTCCACATCAGCCAATTCAGCAGCCATGTCACCTCTTGCCTCTGCTAAACTATTGGCCAAGTTTCTTTTGTCGGTATCACTCATAGGCAATACAAATAAACATGCGTTATGTAGCAGGAACATAATTTTATTAAAAACTTATTACAGAAATACTGGTAATATCAAATGCTAATACTGCTGACACAACTTTAATAAACTCCTACGGGTAAGTTGTACCGTAGTTCAACAACTATCCGCTTGGTGTTGGTGGCATCACTGGTATGCCAATCAGCTGTTGTAAATGGCAAGTTTGCAGGGCTATGTTCTCTACTACTGTAATGTAATATGTTAACTATTGTGATGTTATACCATTTTGTGGTGAAAATAGTTTTTCTGATAGTTTATACAATTCTAAGACATTCCTAAAACACTTTAGTCACAAGAGAGTTCTAATTCACAGAGTAAACCTGCCTAACATAATATTAACATACCTACAGTAACCTACTCTATGAGTTATGGCAAATCATTGATATTATTATAATCTCTATGTTAAATACATTTACCAGACATAAGTTTCAGTAGGAAATAATTGTGATGGGCTGCAAGAGTTATGGCAAATGGTGTACAATGAATGTTAGGCCGAGCATTTCACTTGTTTATCTCTCAGTGGTAAAGGTTCACATTTTATATTCTGCGGACAAGTTGACCCTTGGTTTTGGAGAGTCCTACATCCTCCAAATTTTTCAGTATTTTAAGTTTCAATGAGATCCGCTCTGTCATGCCTGGTTTGCAGTGTTGTTAGCCGTGTGGCCTTCAAGTGTTCCCACTGATTGGTGCGGTGACCAGGATATATGTATATACCTGTATGTATATATGTATGTATGTATGTACATATAGTTAGACATTGTCGCATAATTCATCACGTCCTAATTTCTTCATGATTTACACAAAGACACAAAGGTGTGTGTATATATATACACACACACACACACACACACACACACACACACACACACACACACAGTAGGGGGCCTCGTAGCCTGGTGGATAGCACGCAGGACTTGTAATTCTGTGGCGCGGGTTCGATTCCCGCACGAGGCAGAAACAAATGGGCAAAGTTTCTTTCACCCTAAGTGCCCCTGTTACCTAGCAGTAAATAGGTACCTGGGAGTTAGTCAGCTGTCACGGGCTGCTTCCTGGGGTGTGTGTGTGTGTGTGTGTGGTGTAGAAAAAAAAAAAGTAGTTAGTAAACAGTTGATTGACAGTTGAGAGGCGGGCCGAAAGAGCAAAGCTCAACCCCCGCAAAAACACAACTAGTAAACACACACACACACACACACACAGACAGACAGACAGAGTGGAACCTCGACTTACGAATGCTCCTACTTATGAATTTTTCGAGTTACGAGCCCAATTTTGTCGGAAAATTCGACTCGACATACGACCTTTGCCTCGACTTGCGAATTTGTTGATACACATATGGATCGATGGAGTGGGTGGTTCCTGATGGCACGGGGCAACCCCACTTCAGTTCACCAGAGTGCTCGCTTAGTGATGATCGCGCTTGAGTTCCTAAAGTAAATTTTAGGAACTCTTAGAAATTTAAAAGAAAGAAAAGAAATTTAGTAAATTCTTTTAGCGTGTAAAGAATTTCAATAATTTTGTGCTTCTTTGTTTTTTGAACACAAAAGTAATTATATATCATGCCATGGGTCCCAAGAAAGTCAGTGGTAAGGTTCAGTCTAAGAAAATAGTTGTGAGTATAGGCAGTCCCTTCTTCATTAAGAAAATGTGTGAAGTATGGGAAGAACTGCAAAGTTTTGTTGAAAAAATCAGCGAGGCACTACACATCAAAAAGTCAACACCAGCAATCGACAGCCAATTAATGCACAACTATATTCTACCTACTTCAAGACCCCGAACCAATATGGAAGCAGCAAGAGGAAGTATGGGCCAATAGGCCTTCTGCAGTTACTTCCATTCATATGTTCACTTATCCAATTTATACCCATTGTTTCGTGTTCTGTCTTGTGTTTGTCACCTCACCCAAAACTTTTGTACCATATCACCTCATCCAATAGAGTATAAGTACGAAGAATTTGTGTGTAAATTAAGTCTTTGAAAATGTAATACGAATTATGAAACGCATTCAGGCATCAGACAATTAAAAAATGAATTCCCAGAGAATTGTTATTTTTATTACCACCGACAGTGAAGAAAAACATAAGAAATATTGAGAAAATTCATGTTAGAATTATTTATCTTACCTTTTCGGTCATATTCAACAACATACATACATATATATATATAATCAGCCTCTTCCTGATCTCACTGGAAGAGGCAGCATCCTCCCTTACCTCCTCATTCCCTTACCAATGGTGCAAATTGTTGATGATGACCTGCCATACTCCCTTGTGAGATCAATCACACAGACACCACGCTCATGCTTTGCTATAATTTCCTACTTCAAATCCACAGTAATTATGTCTTTCTTCCTCTTGACAACATTATCTTTAGCAAGCAGCTTCTTTGGTGACATTGTGCGTTACAAATTGTAGTCACAAAACCACAAAAAAAAGCAAAGAAAATGCTTGTTGTGCGCGATACAACAACACTGGCGTCGGATGCGTCCGAGAATTTGCAAGAATCAGCGAGAGGCTAGGAAGCACCATGTGGGTTTGCTCGTTAATAGAGGTGAAGCTCGTCAATAGAGACAAATTTGCTGCGAGTGGCTCGCTCGTTACTCGAAATGCTCATAGATAGAGCCTCTCGTTAATCGAGGTGCCACTGTATATAATAATTCATTGTGTAGAGGGACAGGAAGCCACAGTATATTCATACACAATAGGCTTATATCAAGGTCCTTTCCCCCCCCTTCCCCTCCCCCCAAGATTGAATTACTGACCCTGCCCAGGACGCAACCCCACAACAAGCTGACTGGCTCCTGAGTACCTACTTACTGCTAGGTGGACAAAGGCATTAGGTGATAGGAAGCCAAACCATTTCTGTCCCGCCCGGGATTCAAACCGGGAATTCTCCATTATCAGTCGAGGAAGTGTATATACGTATATACATACATACATGTATGTGTGTGTGTGTATATATAATATATAAATATATATATACATGTATACATACATACATACGTATTTTTTTGTTAATTATGCAGTATGTACGTTACTTTGACAGATGCAGTTTACAATTTACATTAAACTAATTATCAGAAGTGAATTTTTGTGTGACAATGTCTGAGAAAAGAAAACTTCAATGGACTGTGAAGTGGTCATTTTGTTTGGTGGTGTCGATGCAGTTTTAGGATCACCATTGGCTGCTATAAACCTCATCAGTTATCTGAGCTATTGAATTTTTCATTTATGAATCTGGCTTCTCAGTAAGAAACCCTACCTCACCCATGTCTGAACCTCGACTGAGTTCCTTATTCCACACGCACCAAACTTTACTTTTGCATACATTTTTCACATATCAGTTAGTTCAAACATACATATTTCATTTTTTTTTATATCCAAGCTCGTAACACGGCTAGGTTCTTTTATAGGATACAGCATACAATACCATATTCTTGGAATTTATTGTTTGTTTTGAATGCAGACATCTTATCATTATCCGTGTTACTCCATTTCATTGATGGTTCGGTCACAGTGGTCGAATATTGTGACTAAGACAGTGTGACTCATCTAAAATGCCCTAGGTAGCAAGGTTCTTTCAACAATGCTAAGTTAGTTTGGTCCATTGATGTGCCCCTCTCAATACAACTCATCTAGTATGGCCCACTCAGCATGGCTAAGTAAACATATTCTGCTCAGCTTTGTGACTAACTCAGTTTGTCCCAGTGTTTAGTAGCCCACTTACACCAACTAGTGTAACCCATTCAACATGGCCCATTTAGAATGGCCTACTCAATATAGCCCATTTATTGTGGTCTATTCAACAGGACTTAGTGTACAGGACCCAGTCAGGGGTGATAAATAGTTGTAGATAATTCTTTCTTGGGCTAATTGGAGTAGTTGTTCAATATTACTCCTGTCTAAATTCAGGCAATTTTGTCTTGTAAATTTGATTTTCGTTCTTTATTCTATACTGATTGGTCTCTACAGCTGGTATGTTTCCAAACTGGCTGTAATTTCTTGACCAGTTAATAATAATTGGATCTCATCGAGCTGCTGCTTCTTTATTGGTGGTTATTGGAGCCTGTTGTTAAATTTTTAACCAGTTGTTAGTTTTGTCACTAAAGCAAAGTTTATCTCTAAGGAAGATACAGAAGTAACTAATGTCGGAGAATTAATGGCTATCTTCCACTTCACCAATTCAAGTGTTCCTAATGTTCATAGTTATGGATTTTATTTACCTTATATTACAAATACAGAAATGTGTGATCAGGATCACATACCCAAGATTTGCATAGTACTCTTAGTATGTGTGCCTCGCGTTCCCTTGCTGTCGTCCTCATATGAATTGTATGGAAACACTATGTTGAAACATGTGGTCTGTGAACGGTTATTAGATACCAGCGTATATGTTGTTTTTGTGGTTAGAAACTATAGTAGTTGATTTTGTAGTTAGGACATGAGAGAGGTAGGTTATAGAGACTGTTGTGTTGTGGTCAAACTGTTGTTGGGGAATGCTGACTAAAGCCCTGTTGCTGTCTTTAACACTCTTAATGTAAGTGTGCATTATTATGGGAGTAAGGAATGTATAGATTTGTACATGAGGTGTATGTAGTGATGACCTCAAGTAGTATTAATTTTCAGGTTACACCATTATGTGTGGTTAGTCCTTTTTTGGTTATAAATTAATCAATGCAAATAAATTATTGTCCATAATGTCTTAGTTATTACGTGAATCATGTAAATTGTTAGTGTTATCTTTGGACAAGACTCTTTCATTGGTCTTTATATATGATAATTGTTAGTAATAAGTGTGTTATCCTTTACAAAATTCTTTATGAATGTTATCCATTTACATTTACAGTGTTTCCAAAAGATCCTGTGATTCCAAGTATTTAAAAATTTTAGATATAATATAGTAATATAGTTAACACCATGATGTGGAGGTATGACACCTTCTGTAGTGGTATATAAATACTGTAATAATATAGTATCAACAGCAGTCATAGTTGTGTGAGACCCCACAGCAATGGTGGGGGTGGTGTCCTCAGTGGTGTGGCACATGCTGTGATGGTGTGTGGCAACATCAACAGTGGTAGTGTGCGGCACCCTCAGTGGTGGTAGTGATGAGGCACCCTCAGTGGTGGTAGTGATGAGGCACCCTCAGTGGTGGTAGTGATGAGGCACCCTCAGTGGTGGTAGTGATGAGGCACCCTCAGTGGTGGTAGTGATGAGGCACCCTCAGTGGTGGTAGTGATGAGGCACCCTCAGTGGTGGTGATGACGTGGCAGCATCAGTATAAGTGATAATTAGGCACCTTTAGCAATGGTGGTGGCATGACATCCTGAGCAGTGGTGGTGGTGTAACACCCTCTATAATGGTGTAACACCCTCTATAATGGTGTGGCAGCATCACCTGTGTTGGTGATGAGGCACCTTCAGTGGAGGTGATGGTGTGGCACCATCAACAGTGGTGATGGTGTGGCACCATCAGCAGTGGCAGTTCTCTCATTCTCAGCAGTGGCCATTGTATGAGATCCTAAGCAGTGGTAAAAGTTTGGCATCCTTATTAGTAGTGAAAGTGTGGCATCCTTAACAGAGGTGGTGGTGGTGTGGCACTCTCTGTAATGGTGTGGCAGCATCAGCAATGGTGGGGGTGCAAAATCTTTGATAGTGGCTATCCAGCATATTTTACAGCTGGTTGTACATCACTGCAGAGAGGTATTCACATCTTCAGTGAACACCTTTTATGTAAAGAGAGGACTTTTTTCTCATGATGAGTGGGAAGAGCCGGTTTTGGAGATGTAACATTCCACACTTGTTATTAATAATATTGTTAAGGTGGTTTGTGTGGTATGACTGAATGAAATGATTTAAGGTAAAATTTGAATATTCAGATAATTTGTTTATCATTTAAATGATGCCTTTTAAAAATCATGGTTGCTTCTTGTTTCTTTTTTTTATTCTTATTTCTTTTGTGCATTTAGGAAAATGCAATACACTGTACCCAGTTCCTGTGCTAATTTTTGTTATGTATTATCAGACGATATGAAGACACTTGGTCACTTCAAGTCCTTAATGACTTGGCCATTAACATTTGGAAAAGCTCTGTCAGATATAATCTAGAAGTTACCACATCCCTGACTTTTGGGAGACCTGAGTTACTGTTTTAAGTGTCCACCAAACTCTGGTATATTTTGATATATTCTTATATTACCACTGTCCATGTGACTATATTGAGCCCAGGTATAAACATCAACTCAAAATACATCAGGGTTTAGCTAAGGTTTACAGCTAACACAGGTCTCTCAATTTTGTAAACTAGTACTGTAAATTGATTGCTCCTAGTACTGTATTATGAAGCTCTTGAAATTTATTGCTCCTAGTACTGTATTATGAAGCTCTTGAAATTTATTGCTCCTAGTACTGTATTATGAAGCTCTTGAAATTTATTGCTCCTAGTACTGTATTATGAAGCTCTTGAAATTGTCAACAGAATGCATCACATAACAACAATTAGTTATTTGGCCTATACAGTACCATATTGTATTTGAAACAAGTAACAGATTTATGTTAAACATTCTTAGGCTAATAATAATTATAAAACTAATGTGTAAAATATGTTGGTTAAAATCTAAATGCAGATGTGACATGCTTATTTTAGATTCCAAACCAGAAGATTCAGTAAAGCATTTTAAATCTAAAAAAAGCAAGAAATATTTCATTTTCTCATCAAATTTTGATATTGTTCTAGTGCTTCTAATGATTATATTTGATATATTGCTCAGTTTTAAGCTATAGAGGTAAATGTGAAGTTTGAGAAAACTCCCACAGGTATTGCTCATGGCAATTGTAATTGATGAGTTGAATTATATTAATGGGCTTAAAGGCTGAAACTTGGTTGGGTGTTTGTGATAGTATACCACTGTTCTAGGTGGGTTCCTTTTATGTATTCCATAACCATTCCCATGGCTGCTATCAACCTGGTGTCTCTATGTAATTATATGTTTCATTTACACCTCCTGCACTTAAAGCTAAGTTAATGTATAAAGGATTTTCCTAGTGATTCCAACTTCAGAATGTTTAAGGCCCATTAGAAATGCACTTATTTTTATGGAGTGGCTATAAATTGTGACTTGTACGAACAGTAATATTTATTAAATACAACAAAAATTTGCATTTTCACGGATATTTAAGTTGGAGTCCAAGTAAAATATGAAGTGACAATGAATAGTGAAAGAAAGAAAAACTGGGAAGTAATAAATACTTATAAATATACTAAGAAATTATAAATGCAAATCTTTGTTGCAGAATTTAAAATTCTCTCCCATTATCTGGAGTGCAATATATATATAGTATATATAAATATTGCCCAAGAAAAGACGTATCTGCAGGAGAACGAATTTTCATGTATTGCAAAAAGCAATGTTGTATATGGTATGCCTGGTGTTATCAAATGGGTTGTAATTGTTATGAGTGATAAGAATAATGGTGTCATATTTAATATTTCTTACATTTAGCATTATGAAAAGTGTTAATTTTCTTACCTAAATAGATTACAGATACTATATGAAGGCTTCTGTTAGCAGTAGGGTGTCACATCTATTTTTTTTTTTTGTCAGTACACTACATAGTTCATTGATAAATATTAGTGATGAGTGCTACTATAAAACTATCATAGGAACGAATATATTTATTTTGAAAATACTGTAGCTTAATTATAAGGTAGCATAATTAACAGATCATGCTATTTAAAAATGTCATACTAGAGTATAAAATAAATACTGTAGTTTTACTCGATCAGATGATTTTAGCGTCATTCTAGATAAGCCACATGTTACCCAGCACAACTGATTGGCCTACAATATTTCTTGGCTGTTTGTGACATGGAGGAACTGGCCTTTGACCTGTATTTTGTGCTTGCATTATATTGTTCATTCAGCAAATATATTGATGTGTTCTCCCTCTTGCTAGTAGGTATAGTGATGTTTATAGTAATTCTATCATCTATGGTTGCCAAGCTTCTGTTAATTGTTCCATTTCCTGTGTATTTGTTTCTTCTTTTTAGAATGATAATAGATTATGTGTACATCTTAGTACTTTCTTGGTGTTAACATTGTGTATATAATTGAATGGCATATTATGCTAAACCATTGGAGAAAACAATGTTTAGATGTGACAGTTCTATTTTTTATTGGTGTATGTTGTTCTATAAAGTACCTTATCAAGAAACGGTATTTATAAAATAAATTTGTGATTGCTTCCACTTGAAGTGCTGATTCTGTGTTCTTAAGGTTTTAAACAGAATTTCTAGATTATGAATACAAATCGATACAGTAATAGATACATATACTTGATAGCTAGCCATGTATTTTGATAATATAACCTGTACTAGAATTTCCTCCATTGTGCACAATGTGTCACTTGTGGCAGTTCATGAACATTTAGCCCATGGTAACAAGCACAGGATACACTATATATGTAGGCCTTGCAGCGATTAACCCCATAGTCATATTCGCAGCCTCTCCCAAGTGTCTAATAAAATACCATAATTTTTACACTGAATCATTTGTTGTGCAACATTGATGTTTAGATTTCTGCATATGGGAATATTAGCTATATGGCACTGTTTTTTTATTTTATTGTACTTCACTAGTAATTCAGGCATTAGCCAAGTCACTTAGGTTATATGTTAATGTAAGTTCATAAAGTCTTTCTGTAACTTATGTAGGCCATTACAGACTTTGCATGATTTGTGTCAAACAGATATGAGCAGTCAGTGTTCTGAGAGAGATATCTTATACAAAGCATAATTTTGGTGGAGTATTGTTGTAAATTTCTGAACTTGTACCAGTTTCTTACTGAACCAGAATCTGTGGAAGTGTTCATTATTACTTAAAGTTTTTTGGACTGAAAAGTTCATATTGATGTTAATTGTTTAGATCGAGTAAAATAATAATAAATTACCTCCATGTAAAGCGATAGTGGGTGCCTGAGATAAGCCAATGGTCAGAAATCAATTAATGAACATTGTTCGTAAGATCATCCGTGATGAGATAGACTTTACTTGGAACTCGGCGGTTGTTCAAGTGCATCACTTGAGTACTCGCCGCCAGTTAATAGGCATTCACCACACAGTCCCAAAAGATACAAAATGAGAGAACACAAACTTTTGTATGCAAAGATGTTTGCATTCATTCTTAGTACAGAAGTACTGGGGAAGATATATGCCTTGTGACACAACATTATTTATGTATTTATATTTTAGATCATTCTTTATTAACTGTGAATTTTTATTAAAGGAATTATTAGTTATCTTTTTCTTGCAGTGCAATTTATTGATACTATCCATGTGTTACAGTTAAAACTGCTAGTGTTGAACTTTAGAGAAAAAATAATTAATATATATATATATATATATATATATATAATATATATATATATATATATATATATATATATATATATATATATATATATATATATATATATATATATATATATATATATATGTTTCATTGAATATGACCGCATATTCTGTATTTATTATTTTCTGGTTTAGGGCTTCTATCCCTCTAACTATTTTCTTAGCATCAGGGCTTAATTGGAATAGGAGTTCTCCAAAACTCATTTTCGTACTTTTAAGGTGAAGAAAAGAAGTGATTTACTATAGAGTGTATTACACTTATTTGTATAATTTGCACGACGTTTCGAACCTCCATGGTTCATTCTCAAGTGAACAATCTTACAATACTAGTTGATTTTATACCCGCATTAGGTCAGGTGATAATACAATGAAGGTGAAAAACATGGGGGGATACATAAGGGATAAACATAGGGGCTGCAGAAGGCTTATTGGCCCATACGAGGCATCTCCTATCCAAACACAAAGATTAATCCAGTGTAATTGGCCTGTTATGTTGGACATTGTCTTCTGTGTTGGCATCGATATGTTCTTGTCTTGTCCTTACTCTCATGGTGGGTAGAGTAAATAGTTCCGTGATTTGGGTGTTCATGGTAGGTCGCTCTATTCTTATGTGAATTGCCTCAAGAATTTGTAATCTTCTTGAATCTTGGGTTTTATCTATTATGCAAGTATTCTTGTTCAACATTTCTCTTGTTAGAGTAATGTCATGGGCTTGTCTCATGTGATTCCTAGGGGCACCAGATTGAAGATGGCATGTCAAACGCCTCGTCAGCTTGGTCGACGTCATACCTATGTACTTACATTGAAGGTTACATCCTTCGTGGGGGCAAGTGTACATGTATACAACGCTTGACTGCTGTAGAGGGTTCTCCGTCGGCTTCGGGCTGTTTTTGATAAGGAGTTCGGAAGTCTTCTTGGTTTTGTAGAATATTATCAGGTTTATGTTTTGGTTAGGAGTAGTGCTTTTTACTCCTTTACGGATTATTTCTTTCATTATTCTTTCCTCTTTTATATGTTCACTGTGCATGGTTGATTTGTAATATAATTTTATTGGGGGTGTTGTGGTTTCTGTTCTAGGTTCTGAATTATACCAACGGTCCAAGTGTCTTCTTATAGCAGCGTTTATTTCCGCGTTGCTATATCCGTTGTTCACCAATACCTGAGTTACTCTTTCAAACTCTCTACTCACGTTGCTCCATTCAGAGCAGTGGGTAAGCGCTCGACGAATATAAGCATTGAGAACACTGGCTTTGTATCTTTGGGGGCACTCACTTCTACCGTTCAGGCATAATCCTATGTTGGTGGGCTTGGTATATACGTTGGTGATTAAAGAGGTTCCTGTTTTTGTTATTAGTACATCCAAGAATGGCAGACTGTTATTTTCACTATTTTCATGTGTAAATCGGAGTACTGACTCTCTCTCTAGACATACCTGAGCCACACTTGAAAAGTCTTCTCGAAGCATGTACAAAGGAAGCCCCTTTCATCAGTCCACAAGGAGACATGTATTTACAGATAGACGGAGTAGCAATGGGCTCCCCCTTAGGAGTTTTATTTGCTAATTTTTATATGGGAACCATCGAAGATAGGGTCTTCAGTAGCAGACAAAAACCAACTGTATACTGCCGTTATGTAGATGACATATTCGTAATAGTAAAAGACTCAGATGAACTAATTGACCTAAAAAGACACCTAGAGAGAGAGTCAGTACTCCGATTTACACATGAAAATAGTGAAAATAACAGTCTGCCATTCTTGGATGTACTAATAACAAAAACAGGAACCTCTTTAATCACCAACGTATATACCAAGCCCACCAACATAGGATTATGCCTGAACGGTAGAAGTGAGTGCCCCCAAAGATACAAAGCCAGTGTTCTCAATGCTTATATTCGTCGAGCGCTTACCCACTGCTCTGAATGGAGCAACGTGAGTAGAGAGTTTGAAAGAGTAACTCAGGTATTGGTGAACAACGGATATAGCAACGCGGAAATAAACGCTGCTATAAGAAGACACTTGGACCGTTGGTATAATTCAGAACCTAGAACAGAAACCACAACACCCCCAATAAAATTATATTACAAATCAACCATGCACAGTGAACATATAAAAGAGGAAAGAATAATGAAAGAAATAATCCGTAAAGGAGTAAAAAGCACTACTCCTAACCAAAACATAAACCTGATAATATTCTACAAAACCAAGAAGACTTCCGAACTCCTTATCAAAAACAGCCCGAAGCCGACGGAGAACCCTCTACAGCAGTCAAGCGTTGTATACATGTACACTTGCCCCCACGAAGGATGTAACCTTCAATGTAAGTACATAGGTATGACGTCGACCAAGCTGACGAGGCGTTTGACATGCCATCTTCAATCTGGTGCCCCTAGGAATCACATGAGACAAGCCCATGACATTACTCTAACAAGAGAAATGTTGAACAAGAATACTTGCATAATAGATAAAACCCAAGATTCAAGAAGATTACAAATTCTTGAGGCAATTCACATAAGAATAGAGCGACCTACCATGAACACCCAAATCACGGAACTATTTACTCTACCCACCATGAGAGTAAGGACAAGACAAGAACATATCGATGCCAACACAGAAGACAATGTCCAACATAACAGGCCAATTACACTGGATTAATCTTTGTGTTTGGATAGGAGATGCCTCGTATGGGCCAATAAGCCTTCTGCAGCCCCTATGTTTATCCCTTATGTATCCCCCCATGTTTTTCACCTTCATTGTATTATCACCTGACCTAATGCGGGTATAAAATCAACTAGTATTGTAAGATTGTTCACTTGAGAATGAACCATGGAGGTTCGAAACGTCGTGCAAATTATACAAATAAGTGTAATACACTCTATAGTAAATCACTTCTTTTCTTCACCTTAAAAGTACGAAAATGAGTTTTGGAGAACTCCTATTCCAATTAAGCCCTGATGCTAAGAAAATAGTTAGAGGGATAGAAGCCCTAAACCAGAAAATAATAAATACAGAATATGCGGTCATATTCAATGAAACATGTTTGAAAGAAAACCTGCTGCCAGTATACACCAATATATATATATATATATATATAAAATAAATGTGTGTGTGTGTCATTTAAATATTTATAAGTACAGCCATGTACATGTGTAAAATATACTAGCAGAGTAACAGTTTAAAATATGGTACCACATGGAATAAATTCTTTGTAAACATTTAGGATTAAGGAATATATTAATATAAATTATGTGAACAAACCTCCATGAAAAGCAACCATAGTGGCCAGAACTATTGTCTTGCAAAACACTCAAGAAGTGTTTTACTGTTGGAAGTGTTGGTTAGCGCCTTAGGTACATAATTCTTTCTCTCTGTTAATGTCTAGTATATTTCTGCTTCAGCATTGGCATCCTAGATAACTAGGATCTTTTGAGTATTCTGTGCCATAGATGGTGCTAAATAGCCTTCTGGGCTTGGCACTTCTTTCTGATAAATAATTTCTTTGTTACTAAGAAAATTTATAATTGATTTCAAATATTACATAAAATTGTTAGACCCCCCATCACAAATATTACACATATATTACTGTAATTTTATGGTCTCAGTGTTATTTTTATAAATCTAATCACTAAAGACTAACATTATGCAAGTAAAGGTTTTGGGACAAGGTAGCATGATCTTGGGTATCTTTACCACAGTTTTGTATGCAAGCAGCGGTCCATTACAAGTGTTACAAGTGTTAAATATATGTACTAGTTATTTTGGTTAGTCTTGTCCCGATGCCTACATATGCAGTGGCTAAATCATAAAGAAGATTGGTATGCAAGGAATAAGTTCGAGTGGAATGCGTTATCGTAACGAAGGGTGCACCAATGACTGGCTTTCTTGGTGAATTGAGATTATTATGATGTGTCTTGGAAGAGAGAGACATCCTACATTTTAAAACTTTGTGGTTTAGCCAGTTTGGCTGTCAGTTTATCATCTAATGCTCCAGTTGTGTCAATCTTTCACATTATAAGATAAATAAAATAAAAACATTTTATAAGTAATTTTATTACCTCCAATAAACTTATATTAAAAAGCAACTGTATTATTATTATTATTAATGCAAATTTTATTGACACAGCAATGTAAATTTTATTAATTATAAACTTTAAAATAAAAAATTATTGTAAACTATATTTATAATCTACATTTTATTGATAGAGTAATATTAATGCTACTATATTGGTAATACAGAGTACCCTGAATGAAATAAATTAACTATTTTGTAGGTTCCTCGTTATCATTCTGATTGAATAGTTCATATGTTATGTTATGCCATTTTTATCAGCCTTGCAGGATTAATGAATTTACAGTTTCAGAAGATCTAAATGTAAAGTACGTAGTCTGAATAAACTAAATCTTCGCAAATGGTCTTATCAGTGATAAAATCTGGGTAAGAGAGAAAATGTTGTCGTCTTAACTTCAGCCATCACTGAGTGACCAGGCTGCTTTGACATTACAATACAGTTCAATACCCTCAACACACTACAACCACTACCAATTACACTACCTCCTTCCACCTACAGATGGCAGCACCCTACTAGTATAGGTTTGATAGGGGCCACCTCCACATTTTATGCCTTGATGACACAAACAAGCTTAGGAAAGAGGGAACAAAGTGGGGTGGGAAATGGAAACATCCAAAGGATTGGCTTACAATATAGTAGTCCTTCACTATGTTTGACACTCTTATGTTTGAGAGATGTTCTTGAGCTAGCTCCTTGTATTGAATAAAATATTAAAATTAGAAACTTGGGTCATCATGAACTGGATATAAATGCAGGACAACTTCTTGACATGCCCAAATATGCAAAACTCTTATTGGTGATATTTGACACCCACCTATCTTTGGCATCACATGTCTATTATCTTTTGAACTGGATACACCAAGACCCTTAACATACTCAGTCTTGTTGCATCTCTATTGAGATAAAAAAAAAAAGATAAAAATCGGGTGTGGATGAATTAGACACTTCTCCATTTGCACTTTTTAAGTGCTGCTGTCTAAACTGTCATTATTTTGATGCTTTGCTTTATGAAAACTCTTAGAAATATCTAATTATAAAAATGGCACACTCACAAGAGTCTGTCTCTGTGCACATCTGCACTGTCTCTAGCAAGGTTAAGTATTGACCACATTAGATTAATTCATGGGCACGTAATGTAAAGAATCTTGCACCTTACTCTCAGAAATGTATTTTTCTTCAAACAGTCGCTGCTCTCCTCATATAATGTCCTGATGGTCATGATCATTGGTTTGGCTCTCTCACTATTCCTTTTATGTCATCTCTCCCTCACTAATGTCCTTACTGAATCTGACTTCTTTGTCATCATTCTTCTATTTGCATCCTGAGTATTCTGTAATACAGTGCTATACATGTATAACCATTCTGACTTTGCCTCCTTTTTTTTATAATTACTTGCACCAATTACAACCAGTTCAGATGAAGGATAAGCATTCCAGGGCACCAGAGTGACAATATGGATAAGGTAGATTGGAGACGTACTTAGTTATAAATGTCTAATTCTGTCTCTAGAAGTCACAGATCCTTAATGCCATTGCAGGACATGGCAGAAATATAAGTTGTGAGAATGGCGTATTCTCTGAGATCATACCCACTGGGATAAGCATGTGACTGATGCAACTTAACCACCTAACCAAATGTCTGTAGCAGAAGCACCATGGAACAATGAATCATGGATTGAGGAACAGAGTGAATGCATGAGAGGTGAGCAATGAAATACATGAGAAATGCCTGGAAATTTCATAGCAAATTTCTTTCCAGAACTAAGTTGACTCTCATACCAGGAGCAGTTGAGGGCCATAGGGCTAATAATACTGCAAACCAGACATGACTGATCTCATCGAAACTCTTAAAATATAGAACAAATTGGAGTACAGTATATTGATTCAGACCACTTCTTTGAAAGGTCAGATGTAACATAAAAATCAATGGTTTCCAACTCAACAAGTCACAATGTAGGACAGAAAACAGAAAATACATTTTCACCTATAGGGCTATAAACCCGTGAAACCACCTACCCACCAAGCCTAAATGCCAAGACACTGCTGAAATTCAAAATCCAGCAGGATAACATCAGGACAAATGGGGGGGGGGAGTGAGGAGGGACCTTTGGTAATCCGTCTGCTAGAGAGATAGTGGCCCTAAGATAAATTCAGGAACAGCAAGGTGAAGAGGTCAGGCAAGTATGAGAAGAAGAACTGCATCTAAGTGCAGAAGACTCATTTTTGGCAAATAATAAGGAAGGTTAAAGCTGAGAAAAGCTGTCACTAGGCTGAAATACAACCCTACGGGATACTAAATAAGGGTATGAAGTTCTCCCACCTTATTACCACTAGCCAAAGCAATAGAGAGACAGTTGTAAATGGAACATCTTTGAAAAAGGAGGTGGGGACTTTAAATCTACATGAGGAAAGATTTCATTAATAATAATCCACAACCAAGCTCCTGGCCTAACTTAAGATATTGTGCCAAATAAAAAACTATCCCAAACCCAAAGGTGCAGATAGAGTTGACACATGTGGCAGCACTTGAGGAACAGCCAAAAAAGAATGACATGAGCACTACTGCAGAAAGGGAAGAAGATTGATGAAGTGCAAGAAAAAGTTGAAAATCCTGCCACTATACCTAGTATTGATTTTTTTTTTTTTGAGATATATACAAGAGTTGTTACATTCTTGTACAGCCACTAGTATGCATGGAAAGGAAAATGCATTGCTTATATTCTTGAGCACACTGCCACTGCCACTTTCCAGAGGAAAATAAAATCATATCAAGAGTTAAATACAGGAACTCCCAAAATGAAACACTTAAGAAGGCAAAACTGGATTCTCTCAATCATAGATGGGGGGAGGACCTTCCAGAATGGAACTGGTGTCTGCAGCTAAAACATTTTTCAGAAGTAATCCTCAAAGCATCAGCCTTACTCAGGCTGCATGGTGCTCGAATGGGCCTAAATGGAGAAACAACAGGGTTCTTCCATAGGTTGAGTGGTGAGAATAGCTAAATACCTCAAAGAACTGAGAGGCTATTTGTAAACAAGTGAAAGCAGAACATGAGCCAAACTGTTGTAAGCTAATGGTCCTCAAAAACATAGGGTACGTAGCAAAAACCATAACCAGTGGAGAATGGCCACTGCGAGCAGCAAAGGTAAAGCCACAAGGTTGTAGCTAATCATGCTGTATCACAGGCAGTTGCTCAAGAAAGACTTACTACGTAGGTGGGGTTTACCTGTAGAAGATTCTGAGAGTTCTATTGCCTCCAGCTTGAGGCCAGGCTTGACTTATAATAACTTAGTCCAACAGGCTGTTGCTTGGAGCAGCCTGCAGGCTCATAACCAGTCGATCCAGCACTTCTCTTTTATTGCCTCTTTTAGAAATCTTTCCAGCTCTGACAGGGGAAATGAGTACCAATCAGAACTCAATCTGGGACAGCACAAGTGATTTAAATAGTATTAACATTGTTGTGGGATCCCTGAATTTGAACGTTGTCATAATCCATCCTATCGTTTTCCTGGCTGATGCTATTTGCTTGGTTATGTTTACTAAATGTCAGGTCATCAGACATCATAATTCCTAGATCTTTTACTTGTTTTCTTTCAATGAATAGGTCTGATTGTGTCTTGTACCCTGTGTTTCGTTTAAGCTCATTTCTTCAGCCATACCTTTGAATATATATTTTATATAGTTTTGAATATATAGAATATTCTAATTTTCTCCTCTGGTTTGATTCATATGCACTAATATCAGTCTTTTCCTGTGCCCATGTTCCACCTGTCTCTGGGATTCATGTGCCTCTTTCTTTTTTACATCTCAGTCTGTGCTCCACCACTTGGATTTGATAAGCTCTTTGCTAGAAGATGTAACGTCTATTTTCTATGTAACAATTATTTATCAGGCACATATTGGGATGTAGCTGAGTAGTCCAAGGATTAAACTACAACCTTATTCACTTGTATACAAGCAGGCACCTGCACACTGTATCACACTTAAACCTAACTACCATTCCTATCTCCTCATATATATTTCACAACCTCAGTTGTCTGTTGTGTACTATAGTATATATTCTGCAATGTCTTTCCCTTTTCTGGCGTGTTCTCTTTTAATATAATTATAGTAATTAAAATATATATAATTGTAATTGTTATTTGAATTAAATGTGAAAGATTAAATGTTCAATGCATCATAAGTACTTATTAATCTGAATTTAAAAATGACATTAATATCTGTATAACTTGCTTGTTTAAATAGTTGAATAATTTGCATAATATATCCCCTAAGAAGAGGTATAAATTCTCACAAATACAAATAAAATATCCATAGTACTTAATGTGCATTAAATTTCCATGCCCTGGAAAATGTGTTTAAATTTACAAAACTAAGAATTAACAAAATGCAGTAACATAGTCTTCTCCTGGTATGTTTATTGTATTTGTTTTATTTTGCTCTATTATTTTAATGCCACTTTTTTTCAACGGGGAAACAATATTTCCCATTGTACTACTCACTAATGAAACATTTATGTGCTCCTTTATATACCACATTATTGTAAGACATCAATACAAAAACATATCATGTGCCGATACACCGTGTATCGTAAAAAGTCCCGAGATGAGAAGCCATAGTGTTTGGTCCCTTTAGTAAGCTTCAGAGTTGTGGTCTAACAGTTCCTTAACAGGTAGTGATGGATGCCATGTATGTTGATGGAGATGGTTACAGTGGTAAGTACTCTCGGCTGCCTTTTGCACTCATCACATCACAAAGATATATTAGGATAATTTTAGTTGCATTTTCTTGAAGTATATTGCTTACTTTTTTTTTTGTCTTGAAAGGCTTTATGCATGAGAGCAGTAATCTTTACATGTGAAGTTATATCAACTTGCATTAAGTTTTTAGTAAATAACTTAAAAGACTATTATAGTATATAGGGAGTATTGTGTTAGAAATTATTTATAAATTTACAGTACAAGTCCAAGTTACTTATATTGCCCATATTTTGACAAATAATTGTATATGGATATTCTAATATAATATATTTTTAAATAATTTTTGGTTCAAAATATGCTGACATGTGTATACTAATCTTTTTGTCATTTGAAATTTTACTTTTTGTATAGAATAGCACATAATAGTCATTATTACATTTGTAACCATTTAAGGCTTTTATCATTATACAATATTAATAATGAGTTTATTGCCAGAAGAGTATTTAAAAATTCAACAGTATATAAATACTGTACAGTATATGTACTGTACTCAAAGCAGTTCCCTTTCATAACTATTAAATAAGTAATGAATAGTATAATTCATAAAGTACTTTTCATTTTCTGACTATATTTTAATGAGATTGCTGAATTATGTTAATTATTGTATTAGAGGAGAATTACTAATGGTTAATTCACATTTCAGCGTCATCGTAAGGATGTGAGCAACTTTGACAAGCAGTTCACATCTGAGCGCACTGAACTAACTCCCACTGATAAACTGTTTATGATGAACCTTGACCAGACGGAATTTTCTGGCTTCTCTTATCTCAACCCAGAGTACATACAGCATGTGTAAAGTACATTAAGCACATGTGAAGTGCATATTGCACACGTAAAGTTTGGAAAAGATAGACTATACTATATCATTTCTCTGCATTTATCTTTGTATCAGTTCATTTGCACTTGTTATTGAACAAGCATCATATTACTGTTCCACAAAAAAATTGTGTAAAAATAATTTGTTACATATACAGTATTCATTAGCCATTTTCAGACCCATTTCCTTCACTTGTGCAACAGTCCAGTAGGCAAACGATGAAGGACGACTGTTAAACCTAAGTAGATCAACATTATCAATGTTGATTCATTGTTACACCAACATCTGTTGCCTGCTGGGAAGATTATTACATAGGCAAGGGATATTAGAGTAACATGAAAACAATGCTGGGTCAATGCTGATAATACTGATCCAATATTGAATCAGTGCTAATAACACTGAGACAATGTTGAATCAGTGTTCCTGCTGGACTGTTACTTTGTGCGCTTGACACATTTAAGCTAAGAGGAAAATTTGACGTTAAATTCAGCCCGTGTTATATTAGTGGTTTAATTCAGTATAAATGATTAATGTACAGTATTAATAATTTAAGGTGTGCATTCTGCCTGCAAGTCAGATAATATTCATCCCCCAAGTAATTATCTTAATTATTTTAAATCATTGGCCTAGTAAATTATAAAAATATTAAAGGACAAATTTGTCTCTGCTTTTAACACTAACTTTTCATGGTGCGCTAGACAGCAACAGGTTCGTGTATCAGTATTATAAAGAAAGATTTGAACTGTGTGTGTATGAAAATTGGGTTAATAGGCTTCTTTAAGAAATCTTAACAAAAAGGAAAAGATATAGAGAAGTGCCATTGTTGTCAGCAACAATGACATTTCATTTTCATTTCAACAATGAAGCACTTTATACCCTTCACTACTAAGAGGAAAAAGTTGAATTTTTAAAGAAAGGGTAAATGTGTTAAATTTTAATGGACTTGGCATTTTCATAACCCTTATTGTGATTAAATTTTGTTTTTTGCCTTATTTCAAATGTGTCCTGCTAACAAATTCGGTAATGTAAAGGTACCATTCACCCTTTTAGTCAGAAACTACTCAAGTCCAGTCTTTTCCCAGAGTTCATTTTGTAGTTTATCCTTCATATTGCAATTTTAAATTGTTTGACATGATTTTCACAGAAGAAGGTTATTAACTTGAGTTGAAAATCACCACTATAAATTTGAAATGCACAGAGAATGATATTGAAGCATGTGTGCTTACCACAGATCAAAGTATATAAACCAAACTAAGTTTTATAATCAAAACTTTTGCCTCATTGCAACTCAAAAGTGATTTATAGAAAGCTACAGATATATATTTTAAGTCCCAAATATATTATCTATTTTAAGTTTATGCCCTTCTCATGTGTTAAAATGTTTGATATGATATTGAGTAAAGTATGGAAAACACATTAAACTTAATTTTCTTTATATGTAATTACAATTATGTGAATTGTGTATAATCAATGTTTATAGTAAGTTTGACTTTCAGTATGGGTTAGTAAGTTTAACAATACTGTATAGAGGTCCACTTTTATACTTGTATTTGATCTTTATATTACATTATGGAATAAAGAAATTGTGTATTAAAGAAGATTTTTACATTTAATAGCTATATTTTGTGAAAGTTATTTTCCTCAATAAGTGCAATAAAAGTATTGTGTGCTAATGTTCTATAAGAGATTTTTACAAGTGTTGTGAAATAGTATTAATTCTTAAAGTCATTAATGAACGATTTAAGAAAATTGCTAGTCATTAAGTGTAGTACACTACTGTGTATGTTAGACTATGGCCACAGTATAGTGCAGTATTTTTTTACATTTGTAGTTCACAAGAAAGTGTATTCCTGTGAAGGCTGTTAGTATGTTCGTGTTCACCATAAGAATTAATGAGGTGCAGTAGTTTATTGATATTATATTTTATTAGCAATATACAATTCATGGGAATTAGTGTTAATTAATAATTCAGGGATTTTTCTATGTATCATTTAAAAACTTATTTTTATGTGATTTTGTTCAACAGTAATATTACTGCCACACTGCCAAATTTCCATGAAAATCCTTTCTTAGCTCTAATGTTTTAAATGCAAAAGGATTTATATGCATGGCTAAAAACTCATGTTTATTACATTGTCAAATAAGAACAATTATATTAGGATAAATAACTATATTAAATATTAAGTGTTCTTGTGCTGTTTAGTTCTACTGAATATGGCCAGCTGATAATTTTCTGTTTATTTGCACATTTAATTACTTCATAATTTATTGCTGTCTGTGTACTGTCTGATTGATATCTTGCTCTGGCTGGAAGCTTCTCTTGTTTGAGTGTTCACTCCTCCTTAAATAAGCGAATGGCATTCCAAAGTTAAAAGATTAAAGAACAATTTAAGCTTTTGATCATCATCACTATCAGCAATATCATCACCACCATCACCCAGTTGTTCACTTTCAAGAGGTGTAGTAAAGACACTTGCCCAGTGAGAATAGAAAAAATACTGATAGAAAATGGATCAAATTATAGTAATTAGCTTAATAGAGATATTACCTTTAATAAATAAATAATGTATGACAAACTAAAACCATTAAAAAACCACATATTAATAAAAATAAAATACCATAGTCATTTAAAATGGTAACTAAAAGGGATGTATCCCTTTATAATTAATTATTTACTGGGCAACATCACCACATAAAATGCATTATCAAAATAGTTTTAGTCATTTATTCGTTCCTGATGACTTTTCATTTACACATTTTAACTTATATTGTATTTATATACATGCCATGCTCTTTCACTCTCGATGTAACTGCCAAACTTCTATCAACAAATTCATTTAAATACTCTCACCATTTCTCTATCATTATTTGTTTATTCAGTATTTATATACCACTGTTGGGCACTCTTCTCAGTTAAAATATTTCCCACTTAATAACATAAATTGGGCTGGATATCTTGCCCCCAGATAATATTTAATTGCCTTGGCTGTCTTGTCCCCAGATAAAATATATTGGGGGTGGCTATTTTGCCCTCAGATAATATAAATTGGGGGTTTGTATTTTGCTCATATATAAATTAGGATGGCTCTCTTGCCCTCATAAAATTAGGGTGGTTATTTTGCTCTTGTATATAAATTGCACACCACATAATATAAATTGGGTTGGCTGTCTTATTCCCCCCATATAATATAAATTGGCTTGACTTTCCTACAACTTAAAAATGTGCAGTTTACATAAACTTTAAGAAAAACTGTTTGGATTTAAGTATTTTGTAAACCATAATTTTTTTTAATAATTTTACCACCAGAACAATTAACCATCCCACCTCTATCTGGATTTTTAAGGATTATCAAGATAGCTTCAATAAACTGGACTGATAACTTTTAAATACATTAGGGTGGTCATTCCACAATTTGGGACCCTTGATTTGCATTGCATTTCTGCTTTGGTTGAGTCTCACTCTCGGAATATCAATGAGATATTTGTTTCTTGTGTGGCGACCATGAGTTCTATTACAGCCTTCTAGGAAGTGCTTAAAGTCAGGAGTGGCATTGCAATACAGAGATTTATAGATATAAAGAACACTTGAGAGTATGTACAGAGACTTGAACAGTTAACATGTTCAAGGATTTCAGTAAGGGAGCAGAGTGGTGTCTGGGACTGGAATTTGTGATTGTTCTAATTGCTGATTTTTTTTAAGTAATTAGGGGTCAGAGGTAATTAAGGGTAGTGGATTCCCAGGTACAGATAACATAGGTGAGATATGGATAAATGAGGAAATATTACAGAGTACTGTACTCTAACTAGGGCAGGGCATGTTAATTCTTAGATAAATTTGATTGTTGGTCTTGTTACCAAACAAAATGTAAAAGTCTTGTCGATATTAAGGTTAAGTTTTTTAGTAGTTAACCACAAATGGACTTGATTTAGTTCAGTATTCACCGTGTCATTAAGAATAAGTGGGTTAGTATGTGAGAAAATGAAGGTTGTATCATCAGCAAATACAAATGGCTTCAAATGTTATGTGGTGTTTGGAAAATCATTGATGTATATGAGAAAGCAGAGTGAACCAAGTATATTACCCTGTGGAATGCCAATGTTAATTGGTAGAGTGGGAGATGTAGCATCGTTCACTGAAATATACTGCTGCTTGTCACTGAGGTATGAATGAAAGTACTGAAGGGAGTGACCTCTGGCTCCATAGTGTTGGGGTTTGAGAAGATTATTGTGGTTAATAGCGTCAAAAGCATTATGTAGGTCAATAAACAGACCTATTCCTGCACTTGTGCCGTTAATATGTTTTGGTGATACAGTACCACTAATTCACCAACTTCGTGCAGACACAGTATTGGTAGATATTGGTGGTATTATAATTAGCAATAAGTATTTGATTGTGCAACACCTTCTTTATGTGCATAACAGTTCAGGTAATCTACTTGATTTTGTTAGTTTTATAAGTTCAGTTAAAGGCACAATGGCACAGACTAATAAACTAGCCCCAAAAGGTAAAATTATGAACTATTCTTTACAGTATTCAAGAAAGCAATGTTTGTTTTATTTAGCAAGACTTAAACCTCTCTACAAATTCTTGAGCTAAAGTATTATTGTTGTTGAGACATTAAGATATTTATCTGGAAAGATAAATCAAGCAAATCTTTTGAGAAGTAGAAAGAATATTTATAAATATAAATTTTAAAGTAAAAATTGATTAGTAGTCTATACCATTGAGTGTGGTATGTTGGTGCTGTATTCCCCATTTTTTAACACTATTATTTATATGTTTCCAATAATTTTATTCAATATATTGCAATATATATAATGAAGGCCTCATGAAAGTAAACATTTAATAATTTTAGATATTTTAATATCTTTCTCTAAAGGTAGTACAGTTCTTCCGTGGGTGCTTAGTGCCGGTTAGTCTTAACCCTTTTATTGTATTAATATAGTATTCTGTATAATTTATCTCAAGAATATATTTTGTTAACTCTTTGTGACATGCAAAATATTGCTTTATAGGAGAAGTTTTGTTGGGGTAGATGATGAATATCTTTTATATTTGTTTATTACTATTGTATTGTATAAAATATTTTATTTGATATTTTCCTTTCATGTTGTGAATCTGAAGATTATATTTTGTTTTAATATTTTTATTGTAGTTACTAGTGGTGATATTAAATAAAAAAAACTTTTATAAAACTTAAAATAATGGCCATACATAATTAAATTTTATGATCAGAGAAGATAATACGGAAATAATTTACATGTTTGGAAATGACAGTATTTTTATACTTTGCTATAAATATTATTTTCTCAGGTTAATACACTTTCTTGTGATCCATTTATTGATAGTTTAGGATACTGGGCCTCCAAGATAAAACTAATTACCATAGATAGTTTTAAAAACAATTAAGAATAAATTTTCAGAACCTATTCCATTTCATAAATGTAATTATAATAATAGAATCAAAGGCTTGTGTGTGTATGTGCCCCACAATGTGTTCCGTTTATATAGAAGAAAGTCTTTCTAGGAGATATGTTAGGTCAAGTGGCCAGGAGGCATGGACAAGTCTGAACATTGTAACGGTGAATCTTTTGAGTCCTTAAGTTGTTATATATTTTTAGCTGTTAGAAGAGCACAGTGAAAATATTATAGCAAGAGGAACTTTTACTAATTTAAATAATTGTCAAATATATTAAATTGTGTCAAATTCAATAAGCTATATATAATAACATCTTATTTCTTATATAAAACAAATTAACGTATTAAGAATGTGATTTTATCAATGTGAAATCATATGATTTACCAGTAATTTATTAACTATTAATCAGCACTGGTTACTAAAGTATCTTGGATTTTGTTGAAAATTTGCTACAAATACTTTCATGCCAAATTCATCCAAGAGAGCTTGCATTAACTGGCTTGATGCCTCATAAGGTTATAGGTTAATGTTCAGCTTGTTGTTTTTATACCATCAATCAAATGATGAAATTATTGTAAGCAAAATTTGCTGAATTGTTAGTGATCAGTGTGTATTGAGCAGTATAGGGATTAATGTTTTATCTGACATAATTATCAGAAAATAGAAAAATAGTTTTTCTAATCCTTGTGCTTTATACTGTGCTTTAATGCTAGACTCATTATATTGATTTGAGTCATATTTTCAGACTCGCTTGAAGCAGTAAAAGTGTATAATACAGAATCAGTGCAACTCCCTAGACTGCCAATTATTCACACAGTTATACAGTATATATATGTATCAATGGTGTATACTTTATAAGAGTTGCATTATATCTGTTTGTTTTTATTTACACTTGTTTAAAAAGAGGGAGAAGCGTAATTACACAATCTAATGTTGTAGGTAGTGTGGGATCTAGAACTGAATCTCTGTGGCACTCCTTTGTGCAGATGTACCAGTAATGAATGCACCAATTATCACGTATGGATGCTGCTGGTGTCCTTCGTGTTAACTCTGCTTCACAGACATGGCTGAGAGGGTTATCATGAACTAATGTTGAAAACAGACTTGTTTATAAAAAAAACTATGATATATATCTTTTTAACAGTTAAAAGAACATTTCAGCATAGTACAGTACATACTAAATCTAAGAATTTATGTTAGTGGTAGCTGTAACCCTTTCATTCATAGTCTTAAGATTATCTAAATGGATGCAAGTCACATTATACACAAGACAGTTCACCAAAGGATTTTAAAGCCCTAACCACACTTAATCAAACCTAACCAAATCCAAACCAACCTTATCTAACCAACCGAGCCAAACACCTAACGTGAGTTTTCCCGAGTTTACCTGAGGACCACTAATATAGTGGCCTCAACAAGGACAGGAAGCCGGCAGCTTGTCCAAGGTCTCCCGATTTGCCTTGATAATCTTTTCCAGTTGGATTTTTAAATTCAACAGTCTTGGCATTTACGGCTTCGGCGGGTAGGTAGTTCCATGGGGTTTATAACCCAAACCTAACCTAACCTAAACTAATACATCCTAACTTAATATATACATTTTAAACAAAAAAGAAAACAAGCTTTGTAGAATCATCTTATGTATGACTTGACAATACCCCATCATAATCCACAGCAATGACTACAGACCATGACTTGGGATACATGAATGTAATGCCATTCAGAGAGATCCTGAAGTGCTTCCCACACTCATTTTCTAGTTCCCTTTGTATGTACACTTTTGTCAACTTGACACCAGAAATGGTATAAGTTTTCATAATATATTCTACAAAATCAAAATTATAATAATTTTATTGTTAAGGCAGCATCAATAGGTAAGATAAATAATACTTAAAAGTTAGTTTTTATATCATAATTTGCATTTATATATAAAGCTGCTATGATCTTTTACTTTGTAAATATTGTTACATTTTTCTTTGTTTTCTTGCTAAATAAATAATATTTCCATTTGCAATTGTTACCAGTAAACATTGTGTCATCTGGTGTCTGGTTGGTCTTGTAGAGCATAGTCATGCCTTTTTGCAGTGTTGAGCAGAAATCAGGCCTTGTATTTTGCAAAATTGTGTAACAAAGAAAGTTTACGTCTCTTGTGAATGCTCTTTGAATAATATTTTTGTAATACTATTTTTATGAGACCACAGTGCCCAAGTTAATGGGCCTTGCTTTGGTAAGAAGTAAAGTACTGTATTGATATATGTTAAAACATACACGTTTAAAAATTTAAACATGCTGCATCTAAGTATATAATAATTTTCAAAGTAGATATGCTTTGTAGGTTTCCCCATTTAAACATTTCATATATAAATAGTTAGGTATATATCAATAAAGTGTAACTTGCTGGATTGTGATTTAAGGCATACTAAGTGACAGTACATTTGTACATTCCAATATTTTGGATAAAATAGCCATGAATGTGTTTTTCTCTTTCACTGATATGCAGATTAAACTCCAACTTTCCATTTCTATATGTGCTATGATAATACTAAAAAGTATTCACTTTCAGCCACATATTTACCTTCTGCCTTGCATATTCTGATCTGTACAAGTTTTGCTCTCAGTATAAGTTTAAGTTTGAATATATTGAGTCATTTATAATATTTTTTTTTAACAGGGTAACAGTATAATCTCTTATACCTTCCTGCATTGTTTAGCGTAGCTTGTATGAATTATATTATACTATTCTTGAAGGTATATCTTGGGTCCAAATGTAAGTGGCCAGTGTTAGCATATAATTACTGTTGATAATACTTTATAATGTTTAGTGCATCACTTTTGCTTTCCAATTAAACTGCCATGATGTAATCTGAAACTGTTAAGGACTTATGGTAGCTCTTGTCATGTTTAATATTTGTGTAGTGAAACTTAGAACATATTTAGTACTGTAAATCAAATTAATTTTCTGTTATGGAGATAATTTTGCTTCAGTGCTCATTTCTGTAATTTCCCTTTCCATGTCGCTGAGTTTTATTCACTTATAAACTAAATATTATGCTTAATATGAGCAGTCTTTTTTTTATTAGTGTAAAATAATATATATTTTTATTGTTGTTTGGTCTGTTGAAAATTAAGTTTTTCTTTTTGTAGGAGAAAGTGAGAAGCTGAACAAGAGAGCCCTGATTTTGATAATGTCTGTGATTTTGGAATGTATGTATGTGTGTATATGATGTATGTTATGTATGCATGCATGCATACATGTATGTGTGTATATGATGTATGTTATGTATGCATGCATGCATACATGTATGTGTGTATGTGTGTGTGTGTGTGTGTGTACTCACCCTGTTGTGCTTGTGGGTGGTTGAGCTTTGGCTCTTTGGTTCCACCTTAACTGTCAATCAACTGGTGTACAGATTCTTGAACCTATTGGGCTCTTATCAAATCTACATTTGAAACTGTATGGAGTCTGCCTCCACCATATCACTGCCTAATGCATTCCATTTGTTAACTACTCTGACACTGACAAAAATTATTTCTAATGTCTTTGTAGCTCATTTGGGTACTAAGTTTCTACCTGTGTCCCCCCTTGTTCGTGTTCCATCCATGCTAAATAGTTTGTCTTAGACCACCCTATCAATTCCTTTGAGAATTTTGTAGGTGGTGATCATGCCTCCCCTTACTCTTCTGTCTTCCAGGGACATGAGGTTTAGCTCCCGTAGCCTTTCCTCATTGCTCATACCTCTCAGTTCTGGGACTAGTCTGCTGGCATACCTCTGAATCTTCTCTAACTTTGTCTTGTGTTTAACTAGGTATGGATGCCAGGCTGGAGCTGCATACTTCAGGATTGGTCTGACATAAGTGGTATACAAGGTTCTGAATGATTCCTTACATAAGTTTATAAAGGCAGTTATTATGTTGGCCAATCTAGTACATGCTGCTGATGATATCCTTTTGATATGGGCTTCTGGGTATAGGTTTGGTGCAATATCAACCCCCAGATATCACACCGAACCTGTCCCAACCGCCAGATTTTTCTCTCTATTTGACTCGTGGAGGTTAAATCCTGCAAGAGTCAAATAGAGTGAAAGATTTGGGGGGTTGATATCACACCAAACCTGTCCCCAGAAGTCCACATCAGAAGCCACATGTGTGTGTGTATGTATTGATGTATATATATATACTGTATATATATATATATATATATATATATATATATATATATATATATATATATATATATATATATATATATATATATATATATATATATATATATATATATATATATATATATATATATATATACACTGTATATATATATATATATATATATACATATGACATATGTCATGCCTAATAGCCAGAACTGCACTTCTTAGTCTAGTATGATGTAAGGTCCAATGTTCCTAACAGGCAAAATGATTGTTGTTCTTTTCAAATACTGTACAGTACTGTATTTCTTTCCAGATTGGTTCTTTCTAACAATAATAATCTATTATATTAGGAACATGAATTACTGACTTTGTTATATTAAATTATGTTAGATTAGGAGAGGTTTGATCAAATTTCTGTTAGTTTTGACTCAAATATCATACAATTGCAATCATATATAATACAATGAAAACTATTACAGTATAAGACATTTTTTTTGTTAAATTTAATATTTCATGAAAATCGGAGTTTGTTAGGCAACTCTGGCTATTAGGTATGATATTTTATATACTCTATATATATACTGGTGTATATATAATTATTTATTTATTAAGGGAAACAGACCTAGCTAGAATTATTTATAGCTAATAAGTATGGATATTTAATGCAACTTTGAAGTAAGTTTTGACAAAGCCAAAACCTACTCATAAAATGTCAGTACAGTATTATGGATGGGTACTTTATTAACCTTGTGTGTTTTAGTAATAAATATGTAAAGTGATTGCCAGTTCCTCATATGAAGCTGGTTCAATCGGTGATAATAAATTTTTGTTTAACTTGTTACTTTTATTTCAAACAGTTGATATCTGAATTATTGCTAAGTTTAGTCTTTTTATATATACAGTACATCATATACTGTATGGCCAAAACTGTCAGTGGACTTAGTAGCCCTATTTCATTGAATATGATGGCATATTCTGTGTTGATTATTTTCTTGTTTAGTGGTGTCTATCCCTCTGACTAGTCTTTTGCATCTTGGTTTAATTGGAAGAGGATCACAAGCAGGAGAACAATTTCCTGACCTGGTGCAGAATTTCTTTCTCATATACATAGCATGTGACAGAGCCCTCTCGAAGTAACAGCATTCTAGATCTTTTACTAACATCAGAAGAGGGCATGATCGATCTAATTCAGGTAGGGGGGAAGCTCATGTGTGATTGCAATAGTCTTAGATGGATTAAAATTACAATAACTTATGTAAAGGTCCAGGAGGTTGACTTTCTAGATTACCATCAGTGAGACTATCAAGGAATGAAAGAGGAATTCCTAAATACTCTACCTCCTTAAAGGAGCTGATAGGTGACAATAGCATGGAAGCATCATGGGAAAATTTCAAAAAGGTCATAATTGAACTGGTTCAAAAATATGTGCCAAAAAGGAGAAAGAAAGGAAAAGGAACTAGATGGATGACATAGGTAATAAAAAGAAGTTTGTTAACTAAGCAGAACATCGAGATGGTATAAATCCATGATGAATATCATATATTATGAGATACAGTATATAAAAGGGCATTAAATTCAGCCACCCAGGAAATGACATTAACCAAAAGAAAATACAAAAGGAAACTTGCCCAAAACATAAAGAAAGAGCCAAAGACATTCTATGCCTATGTAAGAAGAAAAACCAGACTTAAAAGATAACACTAACCAAGTTATAATGGATGATATAAAGCCAGCAAACACTTTGAATACTTTACATCATTTTCAAACTAGAAAGATTAGATATCCCATTACCTATAGAAATATTTGAAGGTGAGAATGAATTATAGGATGTATCAATAATGTGCGATACATTCACGAAGAGCATTGACCAATTGAAAGACTCAAAAACCCCAGGTGTGGATGGAATTCAATCCAAAGTTATGAAGGAACTAGCAGATGCACTATACCTACGTACATGCCACTTTTCAGAAAATCTCTGGACCTAGGGATAGTTCCTCTAGATTGGAAATATGCAAATGTTACCTATTAAAAAAAAAAAGAGGGAAGGGGGCAGAAAGAACTTTGCAGAAAGTAGAAAAACACAGCGTGATCAGCTTGACATCACACACCTGCAAACTCATGGAGATAATACTAAGGAAGGAAATCATTCCACCCATCGTTACAAACCACGTTGCTTTTCGCACGTATGCATTACGGTAAAAAATCGCCATATTGGAATTAAAAAAAATGGAAATTAATTTCCAAATGAAATGGACCCAAAGCAGCATGTTCTGGGTCCTCTGATAGGTAAGGAGAGCAGGAAGTTCTCCTAATGTTTCAAAACATCATGAAAACCGTTAATTTAAAGTGTCCTCTTCTAACCTATCAGACCTAAAACAGAAAACAGGACTGTACGTCAATTTTGCCAGCTGCATTCATTTTCTAGTACACCAATTTTTAGTCGTAGTGCTCATATGAGCGAAAAGAGACGTAATTAGTAAGAGGACGGGTTGATTGTCCGCCATCCACCTCTGCGGCTGCATACTTATTTATTTATATACAAGAAGGTACATTGGGTTTGTGAGGATATATAGCATGGTATTTACAATCTTGTAAAGCCACTAGTACGCACAGCGTTTCGGGTGGCTTTGCTACTTTCTCCTTCTGTCAGACATGGAAGTTCTTTCCCTGCTTATTAGTGCCTGGCCGGAAAACTGTTTGAGGCGGGACCAAAGAGCCAAAACTCAATCCCCGCAAGCACAAATAGGTGAGTACAGTGCCGTTCGTAAACTGAATAGTCCCCGCCCCACAATTCCCGTTTTTTTTGACGGGAGGTGGAGGGGGGCCAGGTGCCAGACGAAGACGTCTGTTATGACATCCTTCGCCATACCTTCCGCTTCATTCATCATGTCTGTGGACTGAAAAGGCTGTAGGGGATTTTGAGTTGAAGAGACTAGAGTCTATGGCCTGAAGAGACTGTAAGGCTCCCATCCCTCTATCCTATTTCCGAGTATCGGGCAGCCGGAGCATAACCGCTCCATGGCTGGACCACCACCAACAGCAACAGTGCCGGAGCTGCTGGTGTTGTGAGTGGTGATGCTCTCTACAGGACCCGAGTACTGTCTTGGTGGTGACACTTGATATTGTTGTATTACAACACTAATGTTTATTTGTATTAAGATTTAGGTGTTACAATAGTGAAAGCCAGTGGCTCCGAGGGGCTCAGGGTGGAGCTGGCTGACACCATATTGGAATGTAATAACAGGTAGACTATGAGTTATTACTTTCATAATACAGTGGATGTTGGTCACTTAAGATTTTGTCTATACAAATATACTATACTTTTAAGGCTTACAATATGATAAAATCCGTGTTAGTCTAGGATGGCTACAGCATTGCTAGTGTTCTGAAGACATTGAAGTTTTTCAATGTCTTCAGCCGAGGTAATTTTCGTACTGATTTTTGTATCATCTGCAAAGGATGATGCGAAGCTGTGACTTGTATTTTTGTCTATATCTAATATGAGATTTAAGAAAAGCAGCGGTGCAAGGACTGTACCCTTAGGAACAGAGCTTTTAACTGTGCTTGGACTCGATTTTATATCGTTGACTGTTACTCGCTGAGTCCTGTTTGACAGAAAACTGTGTATTCAGCATCCTACTTTACCGGTTATTCCCATTGACGACTTCATTTTATACTGACTAGTAAGGAATTCTTTTAAAATAAATGAAGCTAAAACACAAACTTAAATATTCCTAGGCCTAGTATAGAACATATATGTACTGTATTAGGCCTCAGATATTGCATATTAGGCCTATGGAGGTTAGGATAGGTTAGTTTAGTTTGTCAAAGCAACACAAGTAAAAAATAGTTTTCCAGTTTGTCCAACTCAATAGTTCAGATTTTTACATTCTAATTTCATTGTACATCGGTATATATGTACTATGGTTCTCATCGTTACAATAAGTACTATCAAAACAGGAAGATGGGCTGGCTATTCGGATATGACGAAGTTTTGCCAGAAAATTATCCAGCCACGAAAATCGCCAGATACTGTACCTCAAATATTTGCATCAGCGGGCTTCCGATATGTGAACTTATACAGTACTTGGGAAAACTATATTTTAACTTATTTTGATAGTTTACCCCTGGTATATTCTGTACTTTTTTAAGGCTTGCAATATGATAAAATCCGTGATAGTCTAGGATGGCTACAGCAATGCTAGTGTTCTGAACCAACATTGTGGATCTTAATACTGGTATAGACATAACTTGTAAACATTATATTTGTTTTGCAGTCAATGGTGGATGAATGTTGGAGTGTTGAAGTTGCTATTTGTATAATATCGTGTAGTGGGACACTCGCAAGTTCTCAAGTGTAGGTTTCTTCATAAATATAACTAATCAGGTGAGTTAACAATAACATACAATATTGAAATAATATTATTTATCATTTTATTTGAAAAATGCATAATTGAACATCTGTTAATTGTTATAAATAGCTGTAAAGACATTTTGAGTTAAATATTGAAAGGTACACAATACCGTATTTCTATTTATGAAATATAATGCAATAATATTCTTGAAAGTTAATGCAGAAAGCCAAAATATGGTTATTTTTTAATTGCATGATGACTAATAGCCCCCCCTTCCCTGGGATAATTAGTCATTCATGGGGTAAAGTGATAAGGTTAGTAGTAAGTTCATTTACTACAAAATACTGCAATAATGGTACAGACTCCAGAGTAGATAACTGGAAACAAAATTTAGTATTGATCTTTTGCCTAAAATCTAATTTTAATGTTCAAGTTATAAATTTGAAAGTGAAACTAAATGTGGACATAGGTTATCATTGATTTTTAACTTGCTCAAGTGTTTAAAATTGAGGAAATAATGCTTAGCTAAAGTTCAAGAGCATGTAATTGCAGCCTTTTAAGTTTGTTGTCATTTACCAATATAAATACAAAGTAAATATTGTATAAAGTTAGCTTAATGAATTCCACATCATTTATTTATTCACAAATGACTGAAGAAAGTTTTAACAGAAGAGTAATGACTCTTGGCACAAAACTAACAAAATAGTAAAGTGGTCATTGTACTTCCCCGAACCATAATTTCCATGGCATCTGATAATCTCTAAGGAAAACTCACATGCAAATATTTCCCTCTTGATCATGGTAGATTAGTATATATGTGGTAAAGTGTAAGCTCTGAAGGGCCAAAATTGTTCTTAACCCAAGGTTGAGAACAGGATATTCACTTCTTGACTATCTTGCAACACAGACGGTGCTACATAGTCTTCCTGGTTCGGCAACTTTTAATAATCACTTGACATCAATTTGAAAACCTAAATTGTCATGCATTCCAGTTTCTATACTCTTCATGTTCTTGTATCTTTCTTATTCTAGATGTTATACAAACATTGCTGTTTGAATAACGTAAAATGGTAACGTAATTTAAAAGATCTTGTCATATTTTAGGTTTCACAAATTTTAATATGGTTAAAACTTGACCAGATTGTACAGGGATGAAATTACCATAGCATTTAAAGTTGATTAACATCAAATTTGGAATTGTACATTAAAGATTGATAATACTGTACCTTCATTCAAGTATTAAGCATTCTTATAGTATACAGTAATAGAATGTGTAGTCTCAGTTTGGAAGATTGACCAATAAACTAAATTGTACACATTGTATAATTAACATGACATGGCAAAATATTAAATATTTTGCAAGATTGATGTTACATAAATCTTCCAAGGAAGTCACTGATCCAGATTCTTGAAAAGATGAAGTAACTTCAATAAATACATCTGGCGAGTTTAGTCTTGGTTTAATGATACTAGATTTTGGCACTGTGGATTAAAATCATAACTAAAATTAGAAGGATTAAAGGGGATAAGTTGCTGTATGATACATTACAAAAGCTTAATGTGATAAAATTTCCCTAGCTATTTAAGGTAAACTCAAGTTTGTTTAAATACTGAGCAATTATAAAATAAAATTGAAACTGTATAGCCTAAATGGGGCTTAGTCCTGTTACCTGCTAAGTGGGCCCAGGCAATCCTCCAAGATTCCCTCCCTTCCCAAAGGCTAATGCTTCAGGTGCTGAATAACCTTTGAGGTTCAAGTACTTGTCCTCATGTCTATCTATGACTTATATTGTGCACCTCACATGGCATTTCATCTCATCATTAGACATTGTTATAATTATGCTCCCTGTTGATTCCGAAACGAATGATCAAACGTCCTGGTTTCTGGAAACTGTAGGCAGGGTATTTCAAGAACATTATCCCTAATGTTCTTATGAACATTAGGGATAATGAACACAACAAGGTCTGTGCTTATATGAATTAATGAAGTAGTTCATTTAGTTTCACTAAATATAATTTTATGATTAATCGGGTCTACTAAAAAATTTGTTGCCCTTTATGGTCCCTAAGGGGGTATATAATTACCTCTTCTAGGTACTGCTTTAATATTTGAACTCTGGTTTCCCTTCAAAATGCATTTTGTTTTTTTTTGAGCTGTTATATACAGTTTTATTAAAATACATCTTGTGATTGAAATCCCAATAATGGTTTACACTGGAATTATTGAGAATATCAGGAGCCATGAGGATTCGAACCTGCACACTGGATACTTGCAAACACCCGCCTTAAACCATTGAACTACTGTACAACATTGTATAAAGCAATGTAACCTAGGATTCAACTGAATCTTCTAGGAGTCCTGAAGCTTCCACTGAAGCAAAATTTGGGTTTCACACATTGTCCACATGCACTCAGGCCATGGTATTCCTTCAACACATTTAAAGAGAAGCATTTGGGTACAACTATACCAGAGCCAGAGTGTATATGGACAATGTGTGAAACCCTGAGTTTGCTTCAGTGGAAGCCTCAGGATTCCCTAAAAGATTCAGTCAAATCCCAGGTTGCATTACTTTTAGCATGTTATGGTTCAATGATTCAAGGCGTGTGTTTGGGAGTACCCAGTGTGCAGGTTCGAATCCTCCTCATGGCTCCTACTGATTTTCTCATTGGTACATCATATTAATGTGATTTATTTGTGCAGTGACATTATTCCTATCAAATTTTGTTACTGTACTGCTTTTTGTATTCCTCAACTCTTCAATAATCCATGACCAGTGTCTCCAACATATGATAAACTGCAATCGTTGCAATTTATTACAAACACAATTATTATTATTACCTTTGCTAACACAACTCCGGCTGATTTTATTATCACCGCCAGCAACAATGTTATCAACAGTACCATCATTCTCTTCATCATCATTATTATTACTGTATTATTATTACAGTACTGTATTATTACCGTTACTTTTGTTGTTATTGAGTTCAAAGTTTTTCCTAATACACTAGCATGTTGGAAGTCAAAAAAACATGCAATTAATGTCACTGATGTCTTGTATATTTTTCCATAACTGGTATGTAAGGGAACTTTATAATCTATTTTCTTTATTCCATTTATTTATTTTGCTACCATTGTAGAATATACTCTTTGCTTTTTTCTTACAGTTGTCAATGTGCCAGCGGGGGTGAGTGAGTTTTATGAAGCAATTGGTAATATGGTAACTTCAATACTGTATATTAAAACTCAGGTTCCCATAGGCTTGAAAAAAGACCAACAATTAAGTTTTTTTTTTTCAATCAAATATCAAATCAAATCAAATACATCTTTGTATTTTGCCCCCTCCTCCAGAGTGTCACCTTGTCATTGTGAGGGGCCTCACGTACAACTCCCTAGGGCCGGTGAGGGTTGCCTGGGCCCCCCTCTCTTGGTATTGTATGTGCTAAGGTACACACCCCATAGGGATCTTGTTTGGGTCAACAGACCTCCTGCTGTAGGGGGCTACCCATGAGGGATTTGTTGATGGTTTGGTGTCCAGGCTGGGGAGAAAGAGGTCTTTGCACCATTGTGGGAGAATGGGCAATGCAGTAGGATTCCCCTGTTAAAAAGGGGGGAGCACGACTGGGGACAACGCACCCCTTCCAGCACTGGCCAGTGCTCTACCTCCCTAACTGCCCTGGTAGGTGGTATGTCTTGGCTCCTTGACCCAGACTTTTGAAATTAATGCTGTATGGATACGGAACTGACTTCTTTTACGCAGGCTCATAGGGTGGGCGACCAGGCCTCGCAAGATGGCCAGTGATAGAAAATTGGGTTCCAGCTACATTGGCCCCAGACCAGGCTCCTTTGTTGACTCCCGACTGACCCACTCTGCTTCCCTCTCAATTCCGTGGCAGGGTTGAGCCCCAAGCCCCCACCTTGTCACGTAGAGTGGCTCCATATCTCATTGTGACAATGGCGCCTTTTAACACTCCCCTCATACTGGGGGAGCTCAGTGCCGTAACTCCCACACTTGAACACACACGATTCCTCCCAACTCATCTACATTCCAGGATTTGTTTGGTCCTGCCAAGCGGACTAAGTATTTTGATCTTTTTCACATTGATTGTACGCGTCGTGATGATTTACACATACATAAACACCTGGTTGGTTCATTTGATACCCATGTCACTTTTAATCCCACCCACACTGCCACACGTGTTATCTTGAGATGATTTCGGGGCTTTAGTGTCCCCGCGGCCCGGTCCTCGACCAGGCCTCCACCCCCAGGAAGCAGCCCGTGACCGCTGACTAACTCCCAGGTACCTATTTACTGCTAGGTAACAGGGGCATTCAGGGTGAAAGAAACTTTACCCATTTGTTTCTGCCTCGTGCGGGAATCGAACCCGCACCACAGAATTACGAGTTCTGCGCGCTATCCACCAGGCTACGAGGCCCCTGATTGGGTTCCTGCAACTACACGAGGCCCCGTGTAGTTGCATCTCCTTCTCAGGAGGCAGCAGACTGCCTGGCATCATTGTCCTGCATTGGTGAGACCCCAGTTTGGGTCTCCAAAAATGACTGGTTAAATGCCAGCATTGGCACAGTCATTCTCCCGCACCATGTCGTTACTGGAGGTAGAGAGCTAAAAGACTACCATGAGGATATTAAATATATTCTCTCGAGGCCTAAGGCCATTCTATCCTCCAGACTGACACATTCACTCGATCCCCTCGTACGCCATTGTCAGCCGCTTTGAGTAGTCAAAATCTCTTTTTGTTTGTAGGTCCCTTCCGTCTTCCATTATTCTTGCTGGTACCAGATGCTCCATTCAGGAATACCTTCCCTCTCTTCTTGTCTGCAATAGGTGTTGGAAATTTGGGCATGGTCTCTTGTGATGCACTAGTGAGGTATGCCCTGTTCCCCCTTGTGTGGAGTCCCGGGTCATTTTAAGACAGAATTCTCTTCTTCAAGCCTCACTGCATTAATTGCAGTGATGCCCACCTTGCCTTCTTCCACTCATGCATACACTGCAAATTTGTGGATGCCATTCTCAGTTTAAAACATTTTCCTCATGGAAAGAAATCCGATCACAGACGCTAGGTTGGACATGACTTATGCTCATGTATTGCATCACACTTCTCCTTCCCCACCCTTCACCCCTTTCTCAATTCCACCTTTTCCAGGCCTTAGACACCAATGCCTTCACCAGTTTCCTGTCTTCTGCTCCTCTCTATTCTGACAGAGAATCTTCCTCATAGTTCATCGCTTGATGTTTCTGCCCTCCCCTCCCAGTCTTCTGCCATTCAGTTCAGTGTCACCACCTCTTCCCTCTTCTCTGTCCCCTCTAGCCTTTCTTTCCCAACCCAGTCTTTCTTCTCGATCCTCCCAGTCATCTTTGTGTCTGCTCTTGTTCTTCATCTCCTGCTGAGACTTTAGAGACTGTTGCACATTGCTGCTGGCACGCCTATATCACAGTTAGAAGCGTAAACCTGGTTCCTCTCCATTTTTCTCCACAGCTGGCAAGAAGGCATTGATCCATCCACTGCTTCTCCTCCCATGTGTGTGGTAGGGTTGACTTACCCCTTTATGGAGAATCCCATGGCCCTTGATTTTCCTCTGACGCTGTCTTTGATCAAGTGCACTCCAATGTTTGTCTCTCCCCATTCCTTTGATTGTCCATCTTTAGGGCCTTCTTCCACCCAGGACTTTGTCAGTCTGCCTTCATCCCCTCCTACCCCCACGACTCAATCGTCTTTGCTTGATTTACCTATGCCCCCATACCCTGATTTCACTGAACCTGTGCCTGATCCTCCTTAGTATCCCATGTTCATCTATGATTTTTTTTTTCCTCCTGTCTCTATTTTTGACTATTTAATCTTCAATGGAATATTTGTGGCTTTTATGCTAACTTCCATGAACTCCTACTTCTGATCTCTCAGTTTTCACCACTTTGTGTATGTCTCCAGGGGCTGATGCTTGGCACACATCCTGGTTCCTTCTGCAGTTGTTCCTATCTCTCTCTCTTCCCCTATAGCTTTTGTTGGGGGATTGAACTGTACTGCTCTGTTGATCTGTGATGGCCTGTAGGGCCATCTGTACAGCTAAGAGTGAGAGTTGGAAATCTATGTCTCCACCATTACAGTTGACACTCCTCTCCCCCAGATCTGGAACAAAATCCATAAGACAGCACATACGTTTGTTCCAGATGTCTCACCAGTCCTAACTCTAGTCGCCAGTTCTTCTGTTGTGGCTGATCCGATGTCGGTCGCTTATGAACTGGGTCCAGACACAATTTTCGACAGTTAGCTATGGTTCTCATCTTCCTTAGATGTTAGCACACATCTCCAGCCCCCCACCCCCCTATAACGATCCTTTCTCTCGGAACTCCAGTCTACCCTGACCTTCTTCAGTTCTACGGCAGCAGGCTCAGATGACATTCATTGTGAGATGATTCGCTGTCTCTCTCCATGCACTTTTATGATTTACTGAATATTTATAACCATATCTGGGAGTCGTCGTCAGTTCCCGAGGACTGACTTGAGGCAATTCTTCCTATTCGGAAACCAGATTCTCTAGGGACGACATCTAAGGACTTGCACCCCATTGCACTAACGAGTTGCAACTGCAACTTTTTTTAACACATGGTCAATGTCCGTTTGATGTGGTTCTTAGAACACTATCACCACCTTTTCCCTTTTCAATTTAGCTTTTGCAAGTGTCACAGCACAACTGATATCTTAATGAACCTGGAGGTCTATATTTGTACTGCTTTTGCTGTGAAGACCTCGATTATTGCTGTCCTTTTTGATCTGGAAAAGGCGTATGGCACAACCTGGAGATACCATATTTTGTCCCAACTCCATTCTTTTGGCATTGTGGTAATCTCCCTCTCTTCCTACAAAGCTTCCTCTTTAGTCTTTCCTTTAGTGTGAGGCTTGGTACCACTCTTATGTGCCTCTTTTTAGCAATACGAAGGTGTACCCCAAGGAAGTGTTCTGAGCACTATTTTTCCTGGTTACTCTCACTGGTCTTTGTTGTTGATTTAGGGGCGACAACGATCGAGGGATCGGATGCACCCAATGGTCTTCTTTACATCCTTACCTGGCATTCTTTCAGCTCTCTCTGTTGACAATCTTACCCTCTGCTGTTTATGTATTGACACCTTTCCTCCAACGACAGCTTCAATTTGCAATTACATAATGCTGTGTTATCCTGGGCCACCAATCATGGCTTCAAGTTCTCTACAACTAAGACTACATAGTCTTAGTCTCCCCATTCTACGACTGGGGAGACTACATAGTCTCCCCAGCTTGGCTCGTTTTAATAATTACTTTGTATTTTGCCTGAATAAATTCCGGAATTTTGTGCTATGACTTTTACTCGGAAGCAGTTCATTCTTCGCCCCCTCCCTTTTGTTGCTCTATCGTAGTCCTCTTTTGTACAAAGATTCTGCTAAACTTTTGGGGTTAATCTTTGAAACTCGTTTATCTTTGTCGCCCCATATCGCTTACCTTCGAATTGAATGCTCTTAAGGCCCTTAACTTAACGTCCTGTTCCATACTTCCTGGGAAGCTGTTAAACACACCTTCTCTATTTACATTCCTCTCGTGCTGACTAAACTCGATTATGGCTGTCCCACTTACTCGTTTGCCTCTCCTTGAACTCTTTTGTCTTCTTGATGGTCTGCACCATACTGGGTTACGCCTCAGATCTGGTGCCTTCTTTTGTCCCCCTACCTTGAGCCTGTATGTTAAAACCGGCATCCTATCTCTACAGGATCGTTGTGATCATTACTGTCTTCGCTACCTTACACAGTCCCTACAACATCCTCTCTGACTTAATAAATTTCAACATTGGCTGTTTCTTATCTCCAGCAGATTTAAGACAATAGAGTTTTGCTGGGTTCCCAGCCATATTGGTGTTTCCTTAAATGAGCATGTGGACACTGCCGTTAATGAGGCTATCCGCACTTGTCCTAATTCCCACAAAGGCATTACTTATTCCAACTTCTACCCAGTTATTCATTCAATCTTTATTCTGTGCCCATTGGCAAGGTCATTGGTCTTCTATTACTGGTAACAAACTGCGTGGTGTTGAGGGTAGCCTATCCCCTTGGTCATGTTGAACTCACTGGAGTGCAGCCCAGCTCCATAGTGTCCGAACTGTATTGTCAATCTTACGGTAGTGCATATCTTTGTTGAATGTCCTTAACTTTCAGGACATGCGTGTCTTGCTTTCCCGAGTGTCCCTTGATAGAATCCTTGTTGACTCAAGACACCTTTGATATCATTTGCCTTGTGCACTTTTGTTCTTGTATTGGCATCCTTAGTGATATTTAGCATTTGTTTAATATCCTGCACCTTTCATGTTGCTACATAGTCTCCCCAGCTTGACGCCTTTTAATAATTCTTTGTATTTTTGCTCGAATAAATTCCGGAACCTTATATGGATATTTGTAAATAAATAAGTAACTTCAAAACTAACTACAGTATATTGGCTTAGTATATGTTACTGGATTTTAAGTAATTAATGAAATTAGAAGTGAAACAAATAAGAATCAGAAACAATACCATGTTGTCCAAGAGTTTTGGCTAACCAGGTTGGAAGACTTTTTTGGGGGAGAATGAATACATGAGACAACCGTTTGTGAGAATCTTAGACAGTCCATACATATAAAGGAGAGTAGAGAGTGTTAGAGAAATATTTTCATATACTGTATATATTTAAGATTGTAGTAATCATTTTTAATACAGAAATTAAATTTATTCTCATTTGATTAATGGAATCAAACTTCTGATTTCATTAATCACTTAAAATTCAGTAATATCTACAAAGGCAATACGTATGGGTAATTTTTAAGTTACTGTACTTGTTCACAAATATCATTATTGATAATGTTCCAGAATTTATTTGGGCAAAATACAAAGATGTATTTGAGTTCCCCCCTCCCCATAGGTACAGTCTGTGAATTAATCATCATACACTTTTTTTAAATTTAACAGTATTTGTCTGAAGCATATGGAGTAGCAATGGGCTCTTCTCTTTCCTCTATTTTGGCCAACCTTTACATGGCATTTTGAGATGCGTGTCTTACCCAACATTAACTTAATTTGCCTAAAAATATATTTTTGGGGAAAGATATGGTGTTGATACTTTTGTGGTAGGTGATGCTGATGATGAGAGTTCCATCAGTGTGTTCTTAATCATTTAATTTGCCTGTCATATATAATTACAAAAAACCCTTTTTGGACAGTATGGTTATGAAAAACTATGGGGGTATTGGTACCACTGTTTATCATTAAAACATGCACACTGAGCAATACATTATTCTTCATTACAGTGATTTAGTTGAGAACAAAAAAAGTAATTGTTGGCCTTTTAGGTCTTTGCTTGTGTCCCTGAGTTTTTGGATAATGAAGTCAACCATCTTACCAATTGTTTCATCAAACATGCTTATCAAACTGGTACACTGACAAAATGCTAAGAATGTATTTTACAATGGTAGCAAAACAAATGTAATGAAGAAAATGGATTATAAAGTTGCCTTACATACCAGCTATGGAAAAAATATTCACAGATTTCAATAATAGTAAGTAAAAGTGTATTTTTGACGTCCGAAATTTTTGATGAATGATTAAATATCCTTGTTTCTAGAAACTGTAGGCAGGGTATCACAAGAACATTCTCCATAATCTGAACACCACAAGGTCTGTGCTTATGAGGAAAATACCAGCACCCATACGGTTTGGTCTGTCCAGTCTCTGCATCTGAAAGTGTTTAAAAATAGGATTTTGTTTAGGGGTGAGGAAGGATTCGGTTATGAAAGCTAAGTCCGGTTCGGATGAGTAAAGGAATTGTTTAAGTTCTGTGAGAGATGCTTTAATGCTTTTTGTGTTCCAAGTCATGAATGTTAGGGGAGCCATTTAGGATGTGTCTGTTTTCCTTGGCATGCCAGTAGTAGTACGTGTTGGATACCTAGATGTGGATGCGGTCTGTGTGTTACTGTTGGTACTGGCGGTTTGGGTTTGTGGCAAGTCAGCCTGTGGAATTCTTTTGGTAAGGCGTGCTAGGGAGTTATTCTATCATCTGTTGAAACAATGTGTGTCCAGCAATGGTGGCTTTGTTTGGGATGTCTTTTGGGTCAGCCTCAGGGGTGGGTTGTGTAAAGAATTTAGTTAGCAGTCGCTCCAGCGTCTTTTCAATGCGTGTGACCAAAGTTTCAACAAGATCCGGATTCAGTTGTGCATTTTGTGAGAGATGGTTGTGGTAGTGTCGGTGACAGATATATCAGGTACAAGCAAAGGCTGTGTTAGGTTGTTTCAGTGCACTACTGTATAGCAGGTTGTTGTTAGGGAGAACCATAGTTTTTGCTGCTGCTATGTATGATGGACATTGTTTGCATGTAATGTCGTGGTCGCCACCACAGTTTGAGGAGGTAAGTGTATCTGATGTACAATCTTGCGTGTAATGGGAACGAGAGCATTTCCAACATTTAATGTCTTTGGTGCAGCCTTTCCAGGTATGGTTAAAACATTGAGTGGGACGTGGTATATACACCTCTAGTTTATGGAGGAAGGCATTTAAGCAAATCCTGTCAGGGGTATGTAGTCTAGAAAGGTAAGCAGAGCAGTGGCTGTGTCAGTCAGTTGTCCGCATAAATGTTTTGATTCCATGGATCGGGATGTCATGTGTGTCAAGTTGTGCTTTGATGTAGTCTACCACATGTCGGATTACATATGTTGTTAATCGGTCCCCTAGTGGTTTATAGCCACAGATGTCAGTAATGTCTGAAAGTTTTAGTTGTTTGCGGTCCACTGCGATGAGGTTTTTCTGTCTCATATTGTGGACATCGATCGCGAATATATTTATATGAGATACGTTGTGCTCGGCTATTTCTGAACACATTTTGCTGTTCGCCATCAAAGGGAATGAATAAAGTTTGCAAATCAGAAGAATTTAGTGTACCTTGGAGGTTGATAGTGAGGCCGCGTGGTGCCGGTATGGTCTCTGTAAGTTGTGGGCGTTTCGCCTCCAATCTGTTTGCCGTCTAGGAAAACTCGATCTAGATCCTCTTGTAAGACCGGGTGATGTTCATGATCTAAATGTGTGGCATGCAACAGTGGTTCCCCAGTGTCCTCAAAGGTATCGTCGATATTTGCAGGAGAGACACTGCGCGAACCTCCACCAGACGCCATGATGGCTCTCAGCTGGGCTAATGGCCGTTGTTTGTCCTTTTGAGACACTAGATTGTGTTGCAGAGTACATTGTTGGTGGGACGGCTGTATCTTTGAGTCAGAAGTGTGAGCCTGGCTTCTTTGCTTCCTCCTCCCCGGCGGGTAAGAAGGGTTTGGTTTCTTCCTCGCCCCCTACATCCCCTGCTGCTGCTATGGAGGTGTCTTGGCCCCCCCCCAGCTGTCACGTTCCCTTACCTATCCATTGTTTGTTCCATTTATCTTCCCCGAGTATCCCGGTTTCTCTTCCTGGACTCCTGGTAGGTGATTTCAATTGTCGACATACCCTTTGGGGGGGGGTGATGTTATGATAAACACCCAAGGTTGCCTTCTTGAACCGTTCATCCTCTGTTATGAAATTTGGTGAGCCCCACTGATTTCGACCCGAAGTCGCTCCGTTTCGTGTGTTGATGTTTGCTCGTCTTCCCTTTAGTTAGATTTTGAGTGGTTGGTGGTCGATGGCAGTGAGCAGTTTCCCATCGTGTTAGTATCTGTGACATTTCCATTCTGCGTCTCGTTGTTTATAACACTGCTGTATTGCTCGTGGAATGTAAGCATGCAGGAAGAGACATTGTCGCCGGTAGACACCTGAATGTGTTTTGTTTGTTTGGGAAGGCATGTAGGGCCATGTCTTATGTCTCCACCATCACGTCAGAAACTGCTGTGGAAGCATATGCAGAAGATAGTGGGTAAGTTCGTTCGCAATGTCTCCCCGGTTGTGACTGAATTGAGTTCCAAGCCTCTTCTTGAATTTCTGTGGCCATAACGATGCCTTCTGTGAGCTTCGGTCTGTGGTGGCATTCATTATGAGTCGTGGCTCGATGCTGTTGTCGTTCGTGTGCGTAAAGGGGGGGGTGTGTCACGTCATCCCCCACGAGTTATGTCTGCAAGCTTTTTGAGGGTATGGTTATCAGAGCAGTATCACGTCGTTTCCGTAAGTGCTTGAGGTTTATATTTGTACTGCGAAGAATTTGGTCGTTGCCGTCCTGTTTGAACTGCAAAAGGCCGACGAGAGTATGATATTGTGTTTCAACTTCATGGTTTTGGGTGGAATGTCCCTCCAAAGTTTGTTTGTCTGATCGTTGCTTGATAACACTGTCTCTGCCCGCAGGTAGTGTTGTGAGCACTACTTTTTGTCCTCCCATGTTGGGACACTGATCATTCCGTTGTGTCGAAGGAATCTGGTGGGGTTAATCATTGACAGCGCACATCTCTTACCTCCGCAGTGAATGTCCTTTTCCTCCCATAGTTCTTGGGGGAGTGGATAGGCGTATGGTCGTGTGTAAAGTAGATTACAGTTGTCGTGCGCGTTTCGTTTGACTCCCACGTTATATGTTGACAGTGGCGTGATCACTAATGTTCTTGAAGTTGTTGTTTCTCTTCAGCACCTCCCCCCCCCCCCCCTGCATGGAGGGTGTGGTTGGGATGTTTTGTACATCACTAAAGGTATTAATCGTGGTACGGTTTTTTCTTGACACTCATAGATATGTCGGCTGCCATCTTCAGAGCAGAACTTTGTGGTATTGTCAATGCTCGAACATTTTATGTTCTCGAATAAATAGTAATCTCTTGAGTTCCCAGCCATGTAGGTGTGGATGCTGCTAGAGAGGCAATGTGGCGTAAAGGTATTTGTTCATTGTTGGCAACAAAGTGTGTAGTCGTAAGTGGCGATGGTGGCCATACTGGCCACTGTTATCGTCGCGCGTTGTATTGTGACCCTCAATAGGACATTTGATAGTGGCGATATTTAGGGCCTTGTGATTATTTTGGACGTGCGTTGTTCTGATAAGGCATTAAAATATGAAGTATTTATAATGACCCAAAGTATCGTGAATATGTGTGTGACTTAAGATTGAAACCAGCAATTGATTTGTTAAGTTAATGTTCTGATTGCAATTGTTTGTATTTTCAGTGTGTGATGGGCGAATAGAAGAAATGATGTGTTATGAGGCAGTTGTCCTGTACATGAAGAGTGTGGTTGGTGCATAGACTTCTTACTGCTGGAGGGGACTACCACCACACCCCCCCCTCCACCTTGTGACGTTGGAAATCGTCGCCAGAAAAGAAAACAAAATTCACAAGCGTCTATGTAAAGATTGTTATTATAGGAGTGTAGGTGGAGCGCTGTTTACCTTGTAGATGACGGGGAAAATGTTGCCTTCAGCATAGACATGTAGTATATGATACATAGTAGAAGGAATTGATTTGTGAATAAAAGTTAAACATGTTTGAAGATATGCATACCGGTCTGGTAGTTATTGTATTAAATATAAACCACACAAAGTGTATTGGTGGGGGTACGTAATTAGTCCGTTTCGTACAAATCACCTCAGCTGTATTACAGGGAATACTTAGGTGGCCCTCCAATAGAGTGTGTAAGTGAGACACTGTCAATTGTTGTAGGATATATGTGCGTAGTCATTTGTAGATTGTGCCTATGACAGTTAAATTGTTTGTGCCAAGAAGAAGGCAACTGTTGTTGCAAGGATCCTGCACAATGAGTATGGCATTGTATTTTCGTAACCCAATTTTATTTAGTAACACGGTGTTGAATACAGACTGTGAGAAGATGGTAAATAATGTATGGCATGAATATAACATAGTACGCCATGCTGACCACTACGTTTCTAAACCAAGAAATGGTTTGTTGGGTACGTAAGCTATATAAATGGGTGTGAATGTTTACATTCCCTGCAATATAGTTTCTGTCGTAGCCGTTTTATGTATAAAAGATACATATCTTTTAACCATCAAAATACAGGAGGTGTATTGGAGGGAATGTAAACATTTCCTGCAATGGGTGGTACTTTGTTGACGCTGAAACGTCAAGCCAATACGTCGAGGTTGACATAGGTTTCCCGTTTAGAAACAACCTAGTGAGTATGTTAGGCTGTAAAAAAAAATGGTTATCTTAACATACTCAGTAGGTTAGGTCGATGTTTACCTTGGCAATAGTTTTATAGTAAACTATTATGACAAGCTCGACTTGTATGCAATGTCAGGCCACGGGAAGAGAGACACGAATTTCGTATATTAATACATGTTGCGAAGGAGTGGAATTACAGGTATAAATAGGGAGGAGAGAATGGTGCAGTACGTTACCATTATCTCCTGCCTATTTATGTGTGTAATTCCACTCCTTGGCAACATGTATTAATATAGGAAATTCATGTTCCCCCCCCGGACATTGTCGTATTATATATATCACAAAAGTCCTGAGTGATAGTAAGGCGATATATTACAATCATATCACTACTATCACGCAGGAGTGTTGTTGTTATATATAAATATTTATATACGTTGTACCTAGAATGCACTTCTCGGCCTAGTAAGCCAAGTTTTCCTGAATTAATATATTTTATGTTATCAAATGATAAAAGTAACCATTTCATTACGTATGAGGTCAATTTTAACATAGGGTTGGTTAGGTAGTCGAGAAATGATTAATGCATGAATACTTGGCGTAGAAGTGCGTTGTGGGTACGACATATTCAATAAATATAATTAGATATTATAGATTTATATATATATAATATTTATTAGTGTATACTGGCAGCAGGTTTTCTTTCAAACATGTTTCATTGAATAATGTGTATTTATTATTTTCTGGTTTGGGCTTGTATCCCTCTAACTATTTTCTTAGCATCAGGGCTTAATTGGAATAGGAGTTCTCCAAAACTCATTTTCGTACTTTTAAGGTGAAGAAAAAGAAGACACTCTTACTATCTAAGAGTGTCTTCTTTTTCTTCACCTTAAAAGTACGAAAATGAGTTTTGGAGAACTCCTATTCCAATTAAGCCCTGATGCTAAGAAAATAGTTAGAGGGATACAAGCCCAAACCAGAAAATATATATATGTTGTACCTGGAACTCACTTCTCAGCCTACTATGCAAGGCCCGATTTGCCTAATAAGGCAAGTTTTCCTGAATTAATATATTTACTAAAAATACTTTTCCTCATGAAATGATAAAGCTACCCATTTCACTATGTATGAGGTCAATTTTCTTTTATTGGAGTTAAAATGAACGTAGATATATGACCTAACATATATAGGTAAGGTAGACGTTTTTTCTGGCTACCTTACCTATATATAGGTTATATATCTACGTTAATTTTAACTGCAAGAAAAGAAAATTGACCTCATACATAGTGAAATGGGTAGCTTTATCATTTCATGAGGAAAAGTATTTTTAGTAAATATATTAATTCAGGAAAACTTGCCTTATTAGGCAAATCGGGCCTTGCATAGTAGGCTGGGAAGTGCGTTCTGGCTACGATATGTAAAAATTATAATATATTTATTTAAATATATTATAGAATATATATATTAATAAATATATGTTAAATTAATATAATAATATATATATATATTATATTAATTTAACATATATTTAATATAATATATTATATTATTATATTAATTTAACATATATAATATATATGTTATATTAATTTAACATATATTTATTAATATATATAATATATGTTAAATTAATATAATATATATAATATATTAATTATATATATTATATTAATTTAACATATATATTATATTAATTTAATATATATGTTAAATTAATATAATATATATAATTAATATATTATATATATTATATTAATTTAACATATATTATATATATTAATAAATATATGTTAAATTAATATAATATATATAATAATAAATATATGTTAAATTAATATAATATATTATATTTTATATAAAATATATTATTATATATATTATATTAATTTAACATATATTTATTAATATATTATTATATATATATTAATATAATATATATAAATATATATTATATATAATAATATATTAATAAATATAATAATATATTTTATATATATAATATTATTATATATAATATATATTAATAAATATATTATATATAATATATATATATTATATTAATTTAACATATAATTATATATATTATATTAATATATATAA
>NC_091166.1:39071861-39126861 GCF_040958095.1 Procambarus clarkii
ACGTAACAACCACACTTATTTAACGGAGTTCGTTACCTACGTTCCCTCTACCAATACCGAGGGTGGAATAACGTTAAGGTCTATTTGCCTACCTAATTGACAATTGTTCGTGTCATGGATCTGTGGTTTGTCAATGTATTTACTTTCTCACAAATGAAATTACGTTTACATTTAGCGTCTCCGTTCCTAATTTATTTGTACTACGTACGATGAACTCTCGTCACCCAAGATGCTCGTCACCCAAGATGCTCGTCACCCAAGATGCTCGTCACCCAACCACTGCTCGATCAATACTACATCAACTCATTCTATAACCCTGATTTTCAAATAACACCCTTCCCCGACCTATTTACACAACTGCAGTGACTCGTTATACAGGCGCAAACACTAACATTAACTAAACACCCCCCTCACACCTTTACAATGCTAATTTTTGCAACTTTTCAATTTTTAAATGCACAAAACGTTCGTCTCCCTCAGACGTGACCATGAGTTCACCTTACACGTGGTATCATATCCTTGACAACTTAGTAAATTAACCTTGTATTCCTTACCTTCAAAAACACATTTACATATCCATCTTCTATCCCATTGGCGTTTCCACACTTTACACCTTTCCAACGAAACCTAAAATACCCATTTGACATGTCAACCTTCACAATAAAACATTAATACCATTTTCCTTATGATGGTACAAAGATCCTGAATAATTAACTTCATTGCCCTACTTGATGCTTATCTACGGTACAATACTCCTTATATAACTAACTACAACAGCCTGCACCTGACCTCAAACCTCTTGTCAACGTATACACTATCGAATACTCTTAAACAATTATCCCCAACATACCGCAACACCTCCATTTAATGGTGCAATTCAACCGTTTCATTTCAAATTATCTACTTTAACACTCCAAAATAACTTATATCGCTTCTGCGACCGTACATTTACCCAATGGGATCCTATTGCCCCCACCTCATTCATACTGCCCTTAATCTTTAGTCAGCCTAAATACCACACCCATAACCACCACCCTCAGTTCATATTAAATATTAATGTACCCGGTGGCAGCGGAACTGTCCAACATCCGCAAATTAACGTTCATGTACTTCATTCCTGTCTTAGTAAGCTGACGAGAGGTCACTAGTGTACAGGCTACCACTGCTATAGTCTTCTGCACCCACACCTATCAAACTCTTCCTTCCACTCAAAACAATACTTAATACACCTCCACAATAGCCTCCACAAATTTTACTCGCCTTGACACGGCTACGTCACATTTTATTTCACGGGAACATCAGACTTCAGAGCAGTAGTTGTTGGCCGAGGCTTCTACCATCAAAACGCTTTTAACCGTCACCCACAACGCCTTCCGCATCTGTCAACGAAATAAAACAAACAATTATCATACAAATTATAACAAAATATGATTAAAAAGTGGGGTAAGGAGCAGGAGTGTTCCCCACAGTAGTTACGGTTTGACGGTGTACAAGGTACTGGGTGGGTTTACGTACGGGTCTGGTCGCCGTAGCGAACCAAAAAAAACACGGCTCAAGCATCAGGTTACAGACCACCACTACCACCACACCTACACAACCGTCCCCGGCCACTACTGGGGCCAAAATAACGTTCCGTCGCTCCCGTTCACACACCTCGACTCTTCAGCCAATCACGTTTCATGTTTTCAGTGACGTCACTTTTCAAACTAGCGGTTTTATCAGTTGTAATTCGACGACTCCACCTAATTGGTTAGCCTAGGGATTCATAGCAAAACTTTTTTTTTTTAACTTCAGATTATATATATACATTGACATTTTAATTTATTCGTCGACTATATAAAGAACTACAATTATTTTGATGGTTATTTTGAATGAACATGCTGTTCATTCAAAACAGGATTTTTCTCAATTATAAATTACTATTATTTTTTATTAACATTTTTTACACATTTACATACTAGTTAGGTTAGGTTACGTTGGGTGGTTAGGTTCTGTTGCCGATTATTTGTATTCGTAGTACGTGGGTGAAGCATTTACAGCGTTGCGCTTCGAACAGAATTCGTCAGTGAAGCAAGTGTTCCGGAACTGTTCGAACGAAATAAGTTCAGGCGTGTGTAAACCGTTTTTCATACATAAACAGCGGGTTCGACGAGTGTATGCATTCACTTTTGGATCTTTGTTTGCAGGACGGGCTGTGTAATGAATGGACTTGAGTCGAGGACGGGTTGCGATTCCAACACAGATCGCCAACGAAGCACGGTTCGAAAATGTTCGAACGTCATCAACTGTGATTCGAGCGTAAATTATTTTTCATTCCTTGCTAACCTTTAGATCCGAACACTATAAGCCACCATCTTCTAAACCAAAGAGAAACCTCGCATCTAATACAGATACAAAAATAACACATTCACGTATGAAAAACCTCCAGTAATTGGTACCATTAAACGAGCTATTGACCCTAAACTCACTGATTAACTTGACCCATGGACAAGGAGGCATCGCACTCCCTTTCCTCGTGTTTTCTTAAGAACCAAACACGACACTTTAACCACACAACTTTATACTTAACCCACCAACAGTGTAATGTGTATGAATGATCACTCCGAATGTCCAAACACATATAAGACTACAGTAATATATTCATTTATACATACTGCCCTCAAGCATTGTTCTGACTGTCATAATATACATACACATTTGCACAGACGCTTTCAAGTATTATTAAACAACGGCTACAGTAATAGACAAGTTATACTCTATCAGAATATATTTAGATTTTTTTATATCACACAACAATAACCACAACAACAAGCAATTTCTCACGTGAAACTCTTATCACAATTCCACTATCAGTTCACAATATTAAACACAAGAAACAATAAAATAACAAATATCGAGTAACATGGAGTGAAACCGGCGCCTCAAGACCACAAATTGAACATTATTTACAACCTAACAAAAACAACTGCTCATTTAATAGACATAAACAACCCTCTCCGAAAAGCCTCCGTGCTACACCAATTAACAAACACCCAATGAAGGCTGTCACCTATAATCTACTTATATTGCTATATGACCAATATCTGTCATATATTGCTATAACCACCACAAAACTTCCTACAAGGCTGACTCTATCTACAAGCTGGTGCTCCCAGCAACAATAGGTATAGTGAACATATCACAACATTCACTACAACATGTTAGTACATACAACATTCCTGCAGTCTACCACCCACGAAACATGATTGCAAATCCTGCAAATTATACTTATGAAATAGACAAAAAACATTTCTCAACATATAGAATAACGAATTCGCTTCCTTGTCAGCACTCAGATTCACGGTTTCTTGCCCACACTCAGACCCACAGTTCCTTGTTAACACTCACACCCACGGTTCCTTACCCACACTCAGACCTACATCTCACCAAACATTATCGGATAACACTAAGTATCAACACCTCCTTCAAACACCCTACAACCTCCTTCAACAAGCACCTTGATCGAGGTCACCTGTCAACTACCCCCCCCCCATGAACCACCTTGACAACTCACAAGAAACTCCTCCTCCTGCCCCCACACAGCGTCAATCTACCCCCCCTCTCTCTCGTCCTGTGAGACCCCCCCCCCTCTCTCTGTCGTCCTGTGAGGACCCCCCTCCCCCCCTCTCTCTCAGCATTTTTGTGTATATAGGTTTTGACATTTTGTTAAATTAATTGTCATTCCTTTAAGTGTAAATTCCCTGCCTATTATTCTGAAATGAAAGTACTTATAGTACCTATTTGGAGGAAAGTACCAATATGGACAACCAGAAAGTTGACTTTTTTATTACTGAATTTGGAGAATTCGGAAGTCAACTTCCTGGTTGTTCATCACGACATATTGATACTGTCCATTATGATCACACACTACAAGTACTCTCATTTTAGGATGCGCTGAAATTTCCAGTGTATGGTATTACTTCTGTCTAAATAAATTTGTTATATAAAACCTCGGAAATGAGACATCATGGCGTTTCATTAACTTTTTAACATTCATTGTCAGTTATGAGAAACATGAGAATACAGGAAACTGCCTGAGGACTTTTGCCCATACCAGGCAGCTGGTATTTATATCCATCAAAACTCATTTACATACATGTCTAACCTACACTTGAAACACCCCAGCCATCCCACGTCTCTTACCCGCCAGCGTCTTCCATAAAGCACCAACCTTATTTACAATTACTTACTCGGGTCTTTTCTGAATATAAAAATGACCTTTGTTACCCTTCGATTCATTTTTTGTGTCCAGCCATCCCAACTGCTCTAGGATGCCCATATTGCTCTACGATGTCCCTACTGCTCTTAAGATATCAGTACTGCTCTAGGATACCCCTACTGCTCTAGGATGTCCTTACTGCTCTAGGATATCCCTACTACTCTTAACATATCAGTACTGCTCTAGGATACCCCTACTGCTCTACGATGTCCCTACTGCTCTTAACATATCAGTACTGCTCTAGGATACCCCTACTGCTCTAGGATACCCCTACTGCTCTAGGATACCCCTACTGCTCTAGGATGTCCATACTGCTCTAGGATACCCCTACTGCTCTAGGATACCCCTACTGCTCTAGGATACCCCTACTGCTCTAGGATGTCCATACTGCTCTAGGATACCCCTACTGCTCTAGGATACCCCTACTGCTCTAGGATATCCCTACTGCTCTAGGATATCCCTACTGCTCTAGGATATCCCTACTGCTCTAGGATACCCCTACTGCTCTAGGATACCCCTACTGCTCTAGGATACCCCTACTGCTCTAGGATACCCCTACTGCTCTAGGATGTCCCCACTACTCTACATTGTCTAGAATGCAAATTCTAGACAATGTAAATTATTTTAAAGTATCTCTTCATGAAGAAGACACTTGATGCCCGGGATTAACTTTGTCATCATTCTCTTCTATATATTTATATAGACCGTGCATTCGTAGCGTCTTTTATACGTAAAGATCAAAGGCCAGGAGATGCGAGGAGACCACGAGCAACAAGCAAGAGGAGATACAGACCGACTAACATCGAGAATATTCATCTAACACGTTTTGATCTGTTCTCTATTATGCCCAAATCTTAAATAGTGCCAACGAGGGTAAAGATTCAGATGTAATGGATCAAATCTGATCCTACTGGCTGGAATCTATACTTATCTAGTGATTTCTTTGATTTAGATCCCTACTAACCAACTCACATTTCCTTCTCATTCAGATTTGGTAACTTCAAACTTGTCCAGCTGATGTGTGGCAAAGGTATTATAATATGCTGGGCTTAGATCCTCACCTTTGTCAGCATTAGACTCATTCTGCCAATCTTTCGTCTATTTTAAAAGCTATAAAAGTTTAGTGCGGTTTTAGGTCTTCTGAGTTTACGTTCCGTTCTATTTTTGTGTCATTGATAAATTTGCTAATGTTGTTGTTCTAACCGTTTCTATATTGTTTATAAATAGTACATGAAAAACAGAAGACGGCTCACGACGGAGCTCCGAGCGACTACGAATGAAGCGATTCCCAACTCAGATTGTTTATGCTAATTGTTTGCTCATTTTTGATAGAACTATATGCTCCACTCCAGCCCTAGACAGCCCAACCACTTTGACTGGACGGTAGAGCGACGATCTCGCTTCATGCAGGTCAGCGTTCAATCCAGGAAAGTCCAAGTGGTTAGGCACCATTTCGTTCCCCCGTCCCATCCCAAATCCTTATCCTGACCCCTTCCAAGTGTATATAGTCTTATATAGCTTGGCACTTTCTCCTGATAATTCCCTCCCAACCCTAGACAACACCTTCCCAACAATCTAATGCACCTCTAATTGGTGTCCCATATGGTCCAGACCCCAAGACTTTGGTTAAGGCGAGATATACAATATCGAAATCCTTTCCACTATTTACTTCCAAATACTCTCGAAAAGAATAAGAACAAGTTTTGTAAACACGAGCGACCTTATGAAGGCCATGACGTGAAGCCTTTATTGATTAGTGATGTTCAAGATGAGCACAAATGATCTTTGTGACTACTGAGTGAAGCAGTGTTACCCTCTCTCTCATAACCAAGCCAGACTACAGCTCCGTATGCAAGGCAAGCGAATAGTGTGATGCTGTTATTTCCAATACAGGTTATCTTCAGTTTAGGTATATCTTGAGGTTATCTTGAGATGATTTCGGGGGTTTTTAGTGTCCCAGCGGTCCGGTCCTCGACCAGGCCTCCACCCCCAGGAAGCAGCCCGTGACAGCTGACTAACACCCAGGTACCTATTTTACTGCTAGGTAACAGGGGCATAGGGTGAAAGAAACTCTGCCCATTGTTTCTCGCCGGCGCCTGGGATCGAACCCAGGACCACAGGATCACAAGTCCAGCGTGCTGTCCGCTCGGCCGACCGGCTACAGCAACTCAATCTGTGCCCATTAGTTCAGATCGTACAAATATATACACGTTTTTAGTGAATGATTCTGACCCGAGGAAATTACTGTTTCATATAATATGTTAGAACTTATATATAACACAATTCCAGGCTCGACACGCCCCCTACCTTGAGGCTACCTTGAGGTGCTTCCGGGGCTTAGTGTCCCCGCGGCCCGGTCGTCGACCAGGCCTCCTGGTTGCTGGACTGATCTACTTCTGTATATATTTCATGTCTCATCATTCCTGACGATTTTTATATTTAAAGGTCAGCGACGCAGAATCATTAACACAAACGTGGAGATATATGACGAACACCACAATATTCATCACCCACCTCAATCATCGGTGGTTGGGGGGGGGGTTGTGGTGGTGGATGTTGGGGGAGGGGGAGGGGGGGGGGGGAGGGCAATTTGGTAGTACTGCGGGGCGCCCAGTGGTGGTGGTGGTGGACATGGACCAGTGGTGGTGGTGGTGGTGGGCCAGTGGTGGACCAGTGGTGGGCCAGTGGTGGGGGTGGTGGTGGTGGTGGGCCAGTGGTGGTGGTGGACCTGTGGTGGGGGTGGTAGTGGACCAGTGGTGGTGGTGGTGGACCAGTGGCGGTGGTGGTGAGCCAGTGGTGGACCAGTGGCGGTGGTGGTGGGCCAGTGGCGGTGGTGGTGGGCCAGTGGTGGACCAGTGGTGGTGGTGGTGGGCCAGTGGTGGTGGCGGTCGGGTGGGGGAACAACTGTGAGAGGCAGGGGGAAGGGGGTGATGGTACTGACCTATCAGCACTTAGCAATCAGTGTCTACAGGGTGTGAGGTCTGTGTTGGTCACCCCCGCCTAATTATGCCTGTTGTACCTGTTGCATTACCAATTATTGGTCCAAGCTGGCCTTAAAAGTTAAGGCTGGAGGTGGCTTCCACAGCTTCTTCCTTCAGAGCATTCCACTGGCTGACCGCCCCTCAAGGCTCCCAGTATTTCCTCTCATTCCTTCGGCTTTTTTCATATTCCACCTGTATCCTCTTGAACTAATTTCTATCAATTTATTAATGATGGTGATGCATGTGTTGGTGGTACTGGCGACTGTGGTAATAGTGGTAATTGTGGTGGTAGTGGTGATTGTGGTGGTAGTGATGTTAGTGATGATGATTGTGGTGGTGGTGATGATTGTGGTGGTGGTGATGATTGTGATGGTGGTGATTGTGGGTGGTGGTGATTGTGGGTGGTGGTGATTGTGGTGGTGGTGGTGATTGTGGTGGTGGTGGTGATTGTGGTGGTGGTGGTGATTGTGGTGGTGGTGGTGATTGTGGTGGTGATTGTGGTGGTGGTGGTGGTGGTGATGATTGTGGTGGTGATGATGATTGTGGTGGTGGTGATGATTGTGGTGGTGGTTGTGGTGATTGTGATTGTGTTCGTAGAGATTGTGGTGGTGGTGATTGTACAGTGTTTACGGCCCGGTAAGATTGGTGACTGAGGAACCTAACGGGTGGTGGCGGCGGAGGATGGAGGGGAGGGGAGGGGGTGCTTACGGCGGGGGTGAGTGTGTGTGGGGGGGGGGGAAGAAGCTGGAGGTTGAGGAGGGAGGGGAGAGGTATAAGGGCCGCGGAGGGGGAGCGTGGCACCCTCGAGGGGGCGAGCGCTCCCTTGGCGGCCGTGCCGTTCCCTGTGGATCAATAGAGCCCCTCCGAGACATTAGGCCAAAGTGCAGGATGACTTCAAGAATCTCGCAAGTAAACAACCTCCCGCCACCCCTCCCCCACAACCCCCACACCTCCCCCCACCCGCCACACCCCCTCCCACCCCTCATCAATCCCTCACAGGGGTGTTTACACCCCCAGGAAGCCTCCCAGGTGAGGAGTTTGGGAAGTGTTTTAAGAGAGGGTTGTGGCGGACGGCAACACGCTTCCCCTCAGAGACTGGCGACCAATCACCAGGCTGGTCTGTCCTCACACCACACCCCGTTACTGACACCTTCCTTAGGGGGCCAAACCCCGCTACAACGGCGGCGCCCCCCCCTCTCTCTCCCGGCTGCGTCTTGACCAGTTGGTGAGACATCGATTCTTCCTTATGACAGGGGTTCCTTCCCCTTCCTCCCTCCCCCCCCCCACCCCCCACGTGTGTGTGTGTGTGTGTGTGTGTGTGTGTGTGTGTGTGTGTGTTTTCCCTAAATTATGTTTCCGAACGTAATAGTTCATCTCACATACTCCAGTAGTGACCACACACGCCCACACTCTTGTACGCCCACACACACCGCCGTGGTCACACGCCCACATGCGCTCAACATATCGTTAAATCCCACAACCACATATCAGAAAAGATTTACAACTTTCACCTCAACGTGAACCAAAAAACTCCCCCCCCCCCGCCCCCCAAAGTGGCGGTTGTTGAATATTTTGAAGACAACGCGGCAGCTATCCGAGGTCCACTGATGGCTTTCATAGTCTTCAAAAAACAAATTAAATTATTTTGACAAAAAAAAAGAGAAACATATTCCACTTTGGAAAAAAAATATTATTACAACTTTTTTGTTACATTATATAACTATGTTGTTACATAAAGTAACAGTATATTATATATATATATATATATATATATATATATATATATATATATATATATATATATATATATATATATATATATATATATATATATATATATATATATATACATCCTACCACCATCATCACTATCAGCATCACCTCTCCCGGTGAGGCTGGTGTTATAGTGTTGGTTACACCATGGTAACTTTGGTTATTCCTCCCTCATCAATCACCATCAATCACCATCATGGTCTTGGCTGCCATAATTACCACGTCCCTCTCTACAACCTGATGTATGGTATCTGAAGCCTACACACACAAGTAGACACATCAAGAACAAGGAGCCCAACCACTTGCACGGGACGGTAGAGCGACTGGTCTGGCTTCTTGCAGGTCTGAGATCAATCCCCGACCGTCCAAATGGTTGGACACCATTCCTTCCCTCAGTCCTCTCCTAAATCTTTATCCTCATATCTTTTCCAAGTGCTAATTAATCGTAATGGCTTATAGCTTTCTCCTGACGATAGACAAGGCCCAATCTACCAGAGATGTCCAGATATATAGAAAGAAACCGAGAACATAATAAGAATAAGATATAAGCATAAGAACGTTGCAATAGGCCTACTGGTCAATGCAAGCCAGGGTCTACTCGCGTTACCTGTCAACTTATTTAAGTCCAATCTGTTAGTAACTAAACCGGGTCTCTCTCTCACCCCTTCCCCTCTCCTCTCTCTCTCTCTCTTTTCCCTTTTCTCCTAGTCTCCCCCCCCCCCGCTCTCTCATATCTCTTTCTCTTAATCCCACTCTCTCCCACCCTCTCCTCTTCCCGTCTCCACCTTCCTCCCTTCTCTCATTCTCTCTCTCTCTTCAACCTTCTCCCCCTCTCTCTCCCCTCCCCATTTCTCTCTCTAAACAAAAAATATATAATTAAGAATTAAAATAAGTCTATCGTACGGGGAGGGGAGGTTAGATTCCGATATATCTTAAATTGGGATACTGGAGGCGACTCAGACTGGCCTATATGTCACTCCCACACCCCCACATGCCCACCCTTCACATGGCTGATGTGAAGGGTGGGTAAGTCAAGCCCCCAGGGGTCGGGCCTACAACCTCGGACACACACATTTACTTTTATATTGACTGCTAAGTTATTATTTGCCATATTCTAAATATAGATATCTAATTTGAGATACAAAATTGAAAGTTCTAATTTTATTTATTAAAATTTGCTATATATTTCAGCACATATTTGGCCCTTTCATACAGTGATAGACTTTAAGTATTTACGGCTTTAATCATTTTTACTGCAGACTTGGCATTAACCATTAATTAATATTTAGTCAAGAGACGCGTGTCGAAGAGAGGCGTTTAGTATCTTTATTGCTGATCTAATGTCGCGTGCCACTATATTGACTCAAGCTTAAACATTCATACCCACACACACAACAACTCGATAACAAGTCACTGAGAACACTGCACACCACGTACGTGAGACCATTCTTAAGAGTATGCAGCTTCTACGTGGAGCTCCAAACCCCCCAAAAAATAAAATAAGGAACCGAAAATATACAGATGTCAGCAATGAAGGTCGTCCCAGAATTACATACGAGAGATACAAAGACTGCAAAAGCTGTCCCCTAACTACACCAGAAAATAAAATAGGGAGGGGGGGGGGCATGATAAACACAAAACACTTAAAAAGAATTGGAAGAGTTGAAACAATTATATTTTACAGTGAACACCACTGAACCAAGTTGATGGAAGTTAGACACGAAAGAACCGTAAATATATGAAAAAAAGTGGAAGCAAAAAGTGGGAATAAAGTGGACAAACTAGATGAACTAAACTCGAGCCACAAGTTTAAAAGTAGGAGAGTAGAAGTAGGCGAGTACACACGACGCCCACAACGCCCCGTGTGATGGACAAACGGAACGAGGTCGTTGAATAATTAAAGCGACAGATGCTGGTTGTTGAGATGTTTGGCCTCTCTTTCTCGAGGTGTGTGTGTGTGTGTGTGTGTGTGTGTGTGTGTGTGTGTGTGTGTGTGTGTGTGTGTGTGTGTGTGTGTGTGTGTGTGCGTGTGTGTGTGTGTGTGCGTGTGTGTGTGACAGAGAGAGAGAGAGAGAGAGAGAGAGAGAGAGAGAGAGAGAGAGAGAGAGAGAGAGAGAGAGAGAGAGAGAGAGAGAGAGAGAGAGAGAGAGAGAGAGCAACACTCTCCTACACAAAGTCTGCAGAATAAGGTGTACATACGCCTAGTGTTTACCGTCAAATCTTTCCCAAGACTCTGCACCTTTATGTAACAAAATCTTTCAAAACTTCCTGTAGAAAAAAAGCAACTTCCGCAAAACAAACAATTCTAAACACAATTTACAAAGTGTACAATATCATCCATTCATAAAATAGAATCCACAAAATGCAAAAAAAAATGAAAATCTTGCCAGAGTTGACCACAGGTTGCGTAAAACTTCGACTTTAAGGAATTTTGCATTCGCCGTCAAGAAATGTGGGTTGCAAGTGCCGGAACAACGTGGAGGGGGGCGGCGAGGGGGGCGGTGAGAGGGGGGGCGGCGAGGCAGCTGTTGAATTTGGCGTCTCGTGGGAAGGTTGTGATTCAGAGTAAATAACACCTCACCTTTAACCCACCCGAGGCTCCACGCTTGCTGATATGCTGTATTAATTCCATTATTGGCTCTTGTTTCCTACAGCTGGGGATTTTCTCTTGGCCACGTGTGAGGTCGGGGAGTGTGGAGGTGTTGAGGTGGAGGAGGCAGCTCGGCGCGACGCCCATGGAGAGGAGAAATGGGATTAAACTCAAACCCCCGCTGAAGGTCTCTCGAGGGCCAGCACTGCGACTCCCTGGAGCTTACAGTTCTACGGGGCAGGCTGCAACTGACCACTCCTGCTTCCTCTATTAATGACTTCCCTTTTGGGAGCGGCCAAACTTGCTGATCATGGTACTGGTCGCCGACTCCTTCAAGATGGATGTGCCTGGAGGTCTTCAAGATTCGGTAGTTATATTTAGTTTCAATTTGTGTTAGGCAGCCATGAAGGGGTCCCAGGTGAACATGTCGGCTCCCAGAAGATCAATATGAGTGGTCCTCGGGAGAGCGGATGGACCAATCAGAGCGCACGTTACTGGCCGATAAGGACGTCCCAGGGGACTGGCCCGGCCCAGCGGTGCCGTAGTTGACGCACGTCGCCAACTACCCAATTACACCCACCAAAACCTTCGCGAACGGCCCACCATGAACTAAAATCCTTTCCATCCAAGGTACCATCGCCGACTACAAGAACCCGTACAACTGTTCAAGAGCTGCGAAGGCCCCCAGAGCGTCACCAGGTCCTCCCCTCAGGGAGCCACCCAGTCACCATAATACTCTATAACAATCACCACCGAGGCAGCGTCACCACCAGAGGGAGTGCCATAGTGCCACCATGTACGGACCCTCCCTCTCTCTCTCCCTCTCTGGCTCAACCATCTCCCCTCCACACCCAACACACCTAACACCATAACAAGGCCCGCAACACTAGCTCATTTCACAGTCACTCTAAAGCATCTTCCATTCATATCTAAAGAGACACCCCCCCCCCACAACCCGACTGCAACAACCAGTAGCCACAACAGTAGCGGCTCCCAGTGGTAATATTTCCAGGACATTCTCACACTAACTAGAGGAAACATTACCCAGCACCACCACCACTAACGATGTCATTAGTAGTGCAAGTTGTCTCTCAACCAGCTGTAGCAACACCACCAGTAGAGCCACCTGTAGTAACCTCTCCAGTTTAGCCACCTGTATTTACACCACCCGTAAGCCACCTGTGGTAACACCATCAACAGAGCCACATATAGTAACACCCTCAAGAAGAGCCGTGGGTAGTAACGCCAGCAGAGCCACCACCAGTAACACATACTACCAACCTATCCTCTACAAAAACATAGTATCTATCCTGACTATGGTCACTGTTAGTAAGCCAGTGTTTGACGTACAACTGCCAGCTGCCTGAAGAACAAACTGATACCAACTTCGTCACTGAAGAGTTGGGTAATGTGAGCAAATCGTCAAGTAGTGCCATGCTTAGTGCCAACCTAAAGAGAAGACTAGTCACCCCCTCTTAAGATCTGAAGCTACACTTAAGATGTCGTTAAAGGCAAACAAAAGCAGACAACTATTTAAGAGTTACAACACCCTCAGAGGTCAACAAAAGTGCAATCAATAGTGGTCAATAAAACACCAAACGCATCAATAAGGAAGAAAGATGCATTTAAACAACGGTAAAGAAAACGAAGGTGGGAGAGGAAACATTTTTTTGGAGTGATGTGGAAATTCGAGGAGAGACATTGTGGATTATAGAACGTTCCAAAATATTGATGTTCGGGGTGCAAAGGCAATGTTGTTCAAGAGGAGATGGTGCTTGAAAATTATCTTGCAGTGTCATGTGTGGTGGTAGCGAGGGTGGTGGTAGCGAGGGTGGTGGTAGCGAGGGTGGTGGTAGCGAGGATGGTGGTGTGAGTGGTTGGTGGGTGGTTAGCGGGTGGAGAGGTGGTTGTTTGCTTCTAGTTGGTAGTGGGGAGGGTGGTGGCAGTGGCGTGGTACCGGATGGTTGTGGTGGGTCTAGCGGTTGTGGTGGCAGGGTGGTGCTGGTGGGACTAGTAGTTGTGGTGGTAACTGCCCCTATTATCAGTTCCATTACCTGTTCCATCACAGTTGTTTTCCTTCTAATGTGGCTGAGCAGCATTTTGGGTTGGGATTTTTTGCCTCTCTTCTCACTCTTCGGTTCTCATTTGTGGCCCTCTGGCACCTTTCTCTGCTATCTGGTGTCCTGTTATTTCTGAAGTTTCTCCACACGTTTGTACTTAGTTGCTTTGCTAGCTTTCATCCCTGATTAAACCATGGGTTTCTCATTTGCATTTCGTTTTTTTCCTTTTGGACTGGTGCAAACTTGTTATGCTGGCTCCTTACACTTCTGCGTGATGTAGTCCATCATGTCTGGGCCGTCTTTCCTCTGAGCTGTTTCCCATGGTATATATATGTTAGGAATTTTCTTATCTCCTCATAATTTCCCTTTCGGAATGCCAGCCTTTTGTTTTCTTGTCCCTTCCTTGAGTATGTTAATCCTATTTCTACCAGAAACAAACATCGGTAAACTGTGATCGCTCATTTCCACGGGGGCTTCAAAATTGATTTTCCTTATGACTAAATCATTCAAAGTGAAAACCAGGTCAAGTCTAGCTGGTTCGTCATTGCCTATCATTACAGTGGGTTCCCTGAAATGCTGGCTTAAAAAGCTTCCTGTTGCTACTTTCAATAGTTTAGCTCTCCATGTTTCTACACTCCCATGTAGTGCTTTGTTCTCCCAGTCCAGCTTTCCATGACTGAAGTCTCCCATGATAAGCAAACGGGATCAGGTGACAGAGGCTGCCCTGTCAATTATAGCAGTAATTGTCATGTTTCTGTCATACTCTTGCCTGGGTCCTCTGTCATTTAGTGGAGAGTTATGTATATTACTGCTACTCCTGTGCTTGGTGCTCCCATCACCATGGTGTCTGTTATGTCGTCTCTGAACCTCCTCACAGCCCAGGATAACCATCTTCTTGAAACTTTAGTCCTTTCTTATCAGCAGAGCTATTCCTCCCCTTCCTTTCCTCTTTTTCCTTATTATAGTGTAGTCCTGGGGAAACACTTCATTTATTATGATAATTGTCAACTTTGTTTCAGTGAGTGCTATTACATCTAGGTTGTCCTCTTGTGTTCTTTCCCCAAGTTCACTTGCTTTGTTTGTAAGTCCATCAATGTTTGAGTACATTATTTTGAAGTTGACTCTCTGCTGTCCAGTCTGTCCAAGTGGGAAGGGAGGATCTGATATGTGAGGGGCTGGGAGAGTCTGGGATGGGGGCTTGACTGGGAGGGTTTGGGATGGGGGCTGTGGGACATCTGGGACTGGGAGGCAGGGAAGGTAATGGATGGGGGTAAGAAAGGGAGTCTGGGGAGAGTACTATAATTACTAGTGTTCTGCTGTGTAAAACTACTTGTACTAGTCTTATGCTGTTCTGTACCTACTAGCAATAGTCTTCCTGTTCTATAACTACTAGTACTAATCTTCCTGCAGCTACTATTGTATTGCATGCAATATAATTCCGGTGTTGTATAGCAACTACATCGTGTACTGAAGTTGCTAAGAGATAATAATGTACATCGCAAAAGGACAGAGCAGCCTCAGACTACTACTACCCTCCTGACAAGTGTCCCCTCCCGCCGCCGCTATACACTTAGTGGAGCCACAGATAGAAAACGTGAGATCTGAGAGCGCCGCCCATCTCGATGTGTAATTATGTAAATTGTTCAATAACATGCGTAATAAATTCGCCAATATTTAATCAGCTCTTGACTTTACCGTTATTATTTACCATATAAAAAAACACACACAAGAGTCGATTAATTGTTTATAGGGGAACGTAACTATTCTTGAGCCCTAACGCCCACACAGATCTTTTCTTTTGCTTCCACTTTATCAACGAAAGCATTATTAACTAGAACTGGCAGGTGGTCAGAACTACATGTATCCAACCTACCCCGGTTGGTAGGTAGAAAACTACCTGTAGTTCTGTAGTGCAGAACTACCCCGGTACACTTGGGTACATAGTGTGCTGTAATGTCACTGAGCCTTGAGCAGGCAGGGATCACACTAAGTATATGTAAAGCTTGACTAGTCACTCTGCAAGTGTACACCCAGTCCGTCCTCCTGTTTCGTTAGTACCGTGTTTAGTAGTTAGTGTTTAGTTAGTAGTAACGCTGAGGGCCATAGTACACATAAGACGTCATGGACAATTAGGAAGTAGAATTCGTTACAACTGAATTTGGACAAACCGGAGATTTTGAAATTATGTTGCAAAGACAACTTAAACTAACCTTCTTAGGCCTAATACTCGTTATCTGAGGCCTATTATAGTATATACATGTGCTATACTAGGCCTATCAATATTTAATTTCGGATTTTAGCTTTACATTTTCGAACTTATAAAGTAAATAGTTCCAAATTCTACTAATTGCTTAGTACGTCAATATTTGTACTATGGTGCACATAGTTACATAAAGTACTATCTACTCAGGAGGATGGGTTGGTACAACAGTAAACGTAATGCCCCATTCAGGGATCGAACCTATGCCCCATTCAGGGGGCATAGTGTCAGCCCAGCATAATGCTCACCCTACTGATGACAGTCGGTAAGGGGTAGAGAAGAAAGGTGAACAAGAAAAGGGAGGGGAATTAAAAATGGGGAAATTAAACAGAAAAAAGGTGGGGGGGGGGAAGCTCCCTTTCTCCTTTCAATACCATATTCCGGGGGGGGGGGGGCCATGAAAATGATGTCACCACCCCCCTCTTCACTCGTCAACCTCCATATTCTCCCTCACTGCGCCTAACACCCATTTCCCTTCCTCACCACTAACCAAAGGGAGGCATGAACACCCCTCTCCTTCCTCACCTTCAATTTTGAGAGGCCCACTTGGGAAATTTGGCGCCAATTCTCCGGGTCAGTTTCATTTTGGCGGGAAATTGGAGGACGGGAGAAGCAGGCAACCCGCTCGCCCTCAGCCGCTGCCATCTGCAAGAGTCACTTCGTAAGCTGCAGTACATACAATAAACACGCATTTACTACAGTATATTATATATTACTAAATGGGCAATCGGCGGTGCCCGGGTCTCTCCACCTACCCGCCCCTCTCTATTTCGGTAAATCGGGGGCCGACTCCAAAAACGCCAAACACCAACTGTTTATAAATGAAAAACGGTTTATACATGACTCACAACTTATTTCGTTCTAACACTTACGGAACAAGTGCTTAAGTGACGAATTTTGTTCGAACCAAAACGCTGTAAATGCTTCACCCACGTACTACAAATACAAATAATCGCCAACAGAACGTAAACACCTAACCTAACCTATGCCTATATATGCACAATATGCTAATATATTATAATATTAATTTATATTTGAGAAAATTCCCGTTTTGAATGAACAGCATGTTAAAATTTATGAATGCGTCTGTGGGGTCGACCGCTGGATGGAATGAACTTGATCAAAGGACGGATGGCGCCAACAGAACCTAAACACTGAACTATACATAATACTTTATTATATAATATTAATATATAAATGAGAACAAACCTATTATACAAACAATACTCAATACGTTAAAATTAATGAATGCATGGTGGGGTCGACACCACCGAGCCTGACCTGTGGGGGTTGAACTACGTCATCCACGTACTTCAAATAATAGCCAACAGAACCTAACCACTTAACATATGCCTAACTATACATAGAATTTTAATATATAACATTACTTTACGTATGAGTTAACCTATTTTAATACATAATACGTTCAAATGAATGAATATGTCTTGGGAGAGGGAGACATCTCCCGTCACGCAGGGTGCAGCCGCACCTCCACAGATCTCCAGTATCATCTATTGATACTGGTAATGGCTCAAAAGGGGCCACCACTTACGGGCTATTCATGCCCGTGCCACCTTTTGGGTGGCTTAATCTTCATCAATCAATCAATCGTCTTGGGAGAACAAGTGCCACTATGACGCACCTAGCCTGAGGACAGGTTGTGCAAGTCTGACGTATTTCAGACTTAGGCTATTTTCACGTTATTGAAACCTAAGATTTATATCGTCTAATGTTTTATTCTTTTGTAGTGGTGGTAATTGACGTTTGGGAGTATGTTGTGCTTTTCTGAGTACCAGTTCAATTACTTGTATATTACTTAACAAACGTACTTAATTTTGTAATATTTTATATATATTTCGCGTGAATTTGAAATTCATCCGTGGGTGTTGTATCCGCGGGCAGCCTCGTGTGTGAGGGGTATCAACACCACAGTATTAGTGCTAACAATAACACCACAGATGTTTATACAACAATAACCGGGATAACACCGCTCTGCTGATAGAGGTTAATGATTGATTTAACCGTGAACTCAATCTGAATTATTTAGATGTTCGTTAGTATTTGATCTACGTAATCATGGCTAATCAGCCTCGAATTACTGATGGATTACTATTATGAAGCGAACTAATCATTGGTGTTGTGAAACAATAAACGCCGTGGTCAGGCTGGACACTCACATCACAATTATTTTCATTTCTAAATTCATAATGTTTGGGGATGTCTAATTGCTTTTAGTTGAATTAAATGATCGCATCAATAATTATTATATTAATTTCTTAAATCATTTAATACTATAATTATTATTAACTACTAATCTAATAAGAAAATCCTATTGCTACTAATTTGTTTCTTTATTCACCAACCACTCTACTATTTCCAGATTTCTCTCTGCCCAAACTCACTCCAAACAAAACGTCTGCTACGCTGTATGTTCATAGCCTCTTCCTTTTCTGTACCCCGGGGGTTATAGCCTTGTAATTTACCAACCCGAGACGCAAAATAACCCTTCAGACAGTCTATCACCAGTGGTACAGCCTATCATCAGTGGAACAGGCTATCATCAGTGGTACAGTGTATCATCAGTGGTACAGGCTATCATCAGTGGTACAGTGTATCACCAGTGGTACAGGCTATCATCAGTGGTACAGTGTATCACCAGTGGTACAGTCTATCATCAGTGGTACAGGCTATCACCAGTGGTACAGTGTATCATCAGTGGTACAGTCTATCACCAATGGTACAGGCTATCATCAGTGGTACAGTCTATCACCAGTGGTACAGGCTATCATCAGTGGTACAGGCTATCATCAGTGGTACAGGCTATCATCAGTGGTACAAGCTATCATCAGTGGTACAGGCTATCACCAGTGGTACAGTCTATCACCAATGGTACAGGCTATCACCAGTGGTACAGTCTATCACCAGTGGTACAGTCTATCACCAGTGGTACAGTCTATCACCAGTGGTACAGTCTATCACATTAGTGGACAAGTTCCTCAACACCTACAACTTAGGTTAGGTAAGGCGGAGGTCAAAACAATCTTATCCACACTTTACCCTTCATAATCTCCCGTCAAAGAGCAAAGTTAAACAACTATTAACATTTCACGAAGAAACTTTCGTAAGTTACCAGGAAGATTAAATGTTACTTTAGGCATGAATTGGAAGTTGATGCTATTCCGTCTGCCAGTCACATTCCCTTGAACCGCCGAACGCACCAATCACGAGCTGGTAAATGAGCCACGCGTGATTGTCATTGGTCGAGGAGGTTAACAGGAGTGTAAACATTGTGCTTTCCAAAAGGATAGATTACGAGACCTCTGGTGTGGCAAATGGCCAACCATGGTAAAAGTCCAAACCCCGTGATGCATTCTGATTGGCTGGCGAGGCTATTAACGCCCAGATCTTGGGAGAACAAGTGTACAGCCTCATCAACCCGGAAACCTAAAATACATATTTAAGTATATATTAAAATCTAAGCCTAAGAAAAATGTTGAGCACTTACCTTGTATAATTCAGTCGTAAGTGTATGAAGCAGGACACACTGCCGTAGATGTATAATGCAAGATACAGCTGTAGATGTATAAAAGAGGAGAGTTGAACTTGCGTCCGCCCTCCACCGTGGCTGCAGTCACACTACACCACACAAGCATTTTGGTGAAGTTCAAAAACAAAAACAAAAAAGCCTATCACCCTCTGGAGGGTTATTAAGGCCACCACACCAGCCTACTGACCAACCAGCAAGTATACTGTAGTCTGTAAACTCAAGTAAACTATTAGTGATAATATGAGACGCAAGAGTGAATCACCACATCCAACATTAAACTTACCAAGTAATACGCGCCTAAAATCTTGGGCTTGGGATGGGTTATAAATGTTTATAGTTTTTAATTCATAACTCTAAATATTCTCACTCTGGATATTATTTATTATCTATACAAATGAATATTAATGTGATGACCAAAGCAGACATTAGAAGATGGAGTAACGACAACGTTTCGGTCCGTCTTGGACCATTCTCAAGTCGGGTGTTTCGGTCCCGTGAAACTGGCCGAAGCGTCGTCACTTCTCCATCGTCTGATGGATGGTTTGTTCATCATCATATCTTCAGCCTCGTTATTGTGACTCATCGTCTCAATACTAATGTTTTCATGAAAATGTTTATATTCAAATTATATTCCTGCAGGGCCACAGCCTAATGAGCATCCCGATGAAACAATATTGCTTTACTACTTTCATTAATATCAACATTATTTTATTCAAAATAAATCTCCAATAAAGAGTGGGGTGGGGGGGGTGGAGGAGAATTAATACAACAAGGCCGTCATAGATTTTTATAAAATTTATTGTACACCTAGTAAATTAAGCTGAAAATTTTACTCTGTACAAGATAAAGAATACATTTAATTGTTCTTAACCTAGACACATAAAGGTAGTGGAACTATCACACATAAGATAGCGATGATGCGCTGGCAGCTGAGCCGCCGTGATGGTGGTGATGGCGCACGCGCGCGCCCGCGTGGCGGAAGGTGTCGTTGGCGGTGATTGGTCTCGAACGAGCGCTTGTCACGACTGGGGACGAATGCTGGAGGTCGTTAAGTACGGGGATCACGAATATTTCGAGTCGTAAGTACTGGAATGATGAATGTTGGCCGTCGGTCACTAAAGTTTAGGTCGTAAAGTCCTGGCATCACAGGTCTGGGGATCGTAAGTATTGGGGGTTGTAAGTACAGGGGTCCTAAGTATAGGAGTCTTAAGTACAGGGGTCCTAAGTACAGGGGTCCTAAGTACTGGGGGTCCTGAGTACAGGGTCCTAAGTACTGGGGGTCCTAAGTACAGGGTCCTAAGTACTGGGGTCCTAAGTACTAGGAGGTCCCAAGTACTAGGGAGTCCTAAAAACAGGTTTTAAGTACTGGGAGTACTACATGCTGTTGTACTGAGTCCTGAGTACTAACGTCACAAGGAGCCTTAATAAAACACTACAAATTACACCCGTAACTCTAGAATAATTTTGCCATTCTTTCCAACTACGCGAGTGACGAGCGTGTTAAGGCCCCGTCCGCTCACACCACCGCCAACACCACCTTCCTTAGTATACAAATTCCTGAATAGACCTTGAATCATGGAGACGGCGTCCGGCGAGGACCCTTTGGTTTCGAACCCTACCAACCTGGGCCATGGGGGACCCCATCCCTGCTCTCAGGCCCATGGTCTGGTCCATACCTCAACCCGCCGGGCAAACGACGCCGATTTGGCGTTTAGTCTACGTCGATTTAACGTCGATTTTTTAGGTTGATTAAACGTCACTCGAACGTATTTTGTCCAGTGAGCAATGGTCTGCGCGGTCGTGTCTCCATATATAATTTGAGTATTTGTAAATGATATGTACTATTACGACCATGTACAGGTACAATAGAAAAGTTTAGCATCCGGAAACTCTTATTGTTCGTCAAAAAACTCCTCGGGATCATTCAGAAAGAGAAAAAAAAAAAATCCTTAAAAGCCAAAAAAAAGGTGCGGCTCGCCGCCGGAAGGGCCAATCCCGCGATAAAAGTCGCTAAGCCAAACAAGGTCGTTGTGTTTAAAACAAGGCCCACCTCACAGGCCGCGATTGGCGCTTCCAGCGAGCCGCACCCGGGCGTAGAGAACGCTTATGGTCGGAGGCTGAAGAGATACCGTCACCCACTTGCCCAACCTGTTCAGCTTGCCTCGTCCATAGCGGCTTTGTTTATCTTTATTTGAAAAAAAAAAGATGATGATCCCCCCACCCCCCACCCCCCGAAGCGCTACGAGGTTGTTTATAACAATAATAACCTTGGGGTTGTGAAGTTTCCAAGCTCATACACTGTTTAATTAATAGATGTAAACAAAGCCGCCATGACTGTTGACAGATGTACAGGTTTCGTAAGTGGACGCGTAAATCCCTGATAAATCCTCGCCTTATTTGTGACATTTTAGGGAAGTGTTCAACCATGTGGTAAAAATAAACAGAGGTGACTTTGCAATTTCCACCAATAAAAATGCATAATATTAACATCTACAAAAGATATAACCATCAAATAACTTAACAAAGGTATTCGTTTACAATGAATAAAAATGTACAGGTATATACAGAACATAATTTACAAGTATAGGCCATAATTTACAGAGCACTTACTTGCCAACTTACGAGATCTGTACCTCTCAATTCCATCATTACCGCTAAGTCCGTGCATTTACTAAACTGTTTACGATCTCCGAAGCACTACGAGGTCGCCCATGAAAGAACCCTCAGCTTAGGATGACCTCGTGACTCTCCAGAGCTCGTAAATTGTTTAGTAAATACCGATTTAGTCGCCATTGTCACGGAAAGAGGTACGTAGCCCGCAGGTGGACCGTGTACCGTGTACCATGTACCGTGTCCAGCATAGTTACCATGCACGCCCATGAAGGTTACCGCCACAACTACGCTACATTAGGTAGTAGTGTTTCATGCTTTCATTTGTAAGTGTTGTGGCGTAATGCAACACAACTACACACACACACACACCTGTTGCGGGCCCAAACACTTTCGACCAGGAGTCATTAACCTGTCACACCACAACTTACCAAAACTGTACCTTTTCTTCCATCATGGCGGCTTTGTTTACATTTATTAAACGGTTAATGAGCTCCAAAACGTTACAACCCAAGGTTATTGTGGTTATAAACAACCTCGTAGCACTTCGTAGCTTATAAACACATTAATAAATGTAGACCAAGTAGCCATGCCTTGAGGACGGGTGTACAGGACCCGCAGGGGACCGCTACATGCTGGCTCACTCCCGCCCTGCGGCTCCAGATATCAAAATAGGGAACTCATTTTTTGGAGAAAAGATTTCAACAGGAAAAATTAGCAATGGGTTGTGATGTGCACACACACGGGACTGTGTTGTTAATCTGGTGTCACGTCCAATTGTTGTTCCTTATTCAATTATATAATAATAATAATAATAATAATAATAATAATAATAATAATAATAATAATAATATATTTCTTTGTGGAATATTAATTAGATGCGACACTCACAGGAGTAGTGTCCATCTTGAAAGATGTTTATTATATAAATTACTGATGTATTGAATGGTTAAAATACTTGTAGAGTCTGATAGAAGTCTTCACACGCAGCTTGAAAGCTGCCTGTTAACAAAGCTTGAGAGCCAGCCAGCTTCAGCCTGCTTATACAGCTTGCGATAACCAGCTTAAGCCCTCTCGCCAGCACAGCCTGAGAGCCAGCTTAAGCCTGCTCGCTTTGCTCAGCCCGACAGGCAGCTTAAGCCTGATGACACACAGCTTGAGAGTCTGCCAGCTTCAGATCTACCTTGGAAGCCGTCGACTCCATCTCCATCACATCACCTGGGAGCTTCAAGATTACCATGTTGACATTCACACATTCTCATCCACATCTTGGAGTGTACAACTCTACCTTTAGCTTCGTAATCAACGGTCAATGGAAAAAATGAAACAGATGTAAATCTTATGATTTACATCACCTAGTTGGAGGTAAGGGACCCAAGCATGGGGATCAAGAGAGCTGCCCACATTAAAAACAAAAATAAGTTTAAATCGCATAAGAGAGAGTCTACCTGGCCCCGTCCATGGCCTTTGTGACCTTGGAACACTCATATTCATCGTTCCACACGTGATAATCACCATCAATCACGTGATAATCACCATCAATCACGTTCCTTCATGGTCATGAGGTGTGTGCATGGTCCCTCTCTACCACGGGGGTGTCTGCTTCACGGCAGGATGGGGCGAGTGTGTGACAACTATCGCTAAATGAATGCCTTGCGTTGATTAAAAGTCTTTTCTTGATGAATATAATGAGTATGGTGGGAGTGATGAGATTCGGTGCTCCTGGTATGTTGCTGGTGCCCCCCACCCCCCTCACATGTGCTCGGTCGTTGATTGATGAGATGTTGACGTCCAGCGTGAGCAGACATTCACAGGAGTAACAGACCAGTTAACCTCTGCTTCGTAGTCTGATGCCATTTTCAAGAGGCTGGCTAGCCAATTAAATTCTACTACTGTGCATGTGACGTCATTCATAACCTCAGCTGACGAATGAGCTATTTGTATTTAATGTGACGTCACACTCAAACAAGTCAATCACAGTAGAGCTTCGGTTTGGCCCTGGCTTCTCGGCAAGCCTTTGAAATGTTACTCCTTAGTTTAAAACAACGACGTGAAGCAATGGAAGAGTTGTGTTGTCGTTGAAAACTAGCATCACCGAGCTTGCTGAAGAGGCCCAGAGGGTGGAGGTGTTGTTTATCACTTGGCCTGCGAGTGGACGAGTGTGTGACCGTAGGCCTGGGCGCTGCAGGGCGGCAGGGCGAAGTGCCCCATGGAGGAGAAGGCTGAAGACATAAACCCGCCCATTCCTGTGTCAGAGAAGGAGAGAGAGAGAGAGATGCCATGTTAGCACAGTGTGTCGAGGAGGGCCAAGCCTCCCACCTTCCTTCACCAGGGAAAAAAGTGCAGAAATATATATATTTAATTAGATAAATACACACACATACCAAAAGAATAGGGGTGGTAGGAGAAGAAAATATCAAAGTGTTCAGTGAGGATCCACAAGGTCTTCTCTGAGTACTCTTTATTTTCTTCTCCGAGGCTATGGGTCCCTACACTTGCACCAGAGGAGGTATCCCTTCTAGGTTTAAAAAAATATATATATATTTAATTGTGAACGTAACTTGTGGCCAATAGTTTATACTCAATATGCCAAAGGGAACCATGATTACAGTTACCCAGCTCCTTATTTCTGTGCTGCCCACTGTATATACACATTGACAACTCCGCTTTGTAACTATGCCAATTAGTCAAACGAAAACAAAGAAAAGCAACAAAATTGGGGGAATTATAAAAGGGGGGGGGCGGAGCAAACCGAAAATGAAAACCCAATCTAATCTGGGCCTAACCTAACATAACGAAGGCCTAAAATAATGAGGAAATACACAAATAAACTATGTATATTACATATATATACACGTATAGCACACAGGTGGGGGGGGGGGGGGGAAGTTGAGGGTGGCTGATGCTGCCAACGAGAAGATAGTTGAAGAGATGAACACTGTGAGAGATGACTGCAGAAGCAACAGAACCCCCGCTCAAGCAAGATAACGGCGCATGCGTGTGTGTGTGTGTGTCGACACTAACACTAAGATAGCAGCTGTTGCCAGGGGGCCACGGCAGCAGCAGCAGCAGCAGCAGCGGCGGCGGCAGCGGCCACGGCGTTGTTGTTCATGGAGGAAGCCACGGAGCCGCCCGTGACCGTAGTGATAGGCGTAAGGGGAGGCGTGGCCGGCAGACTGGGAATGACTGGAGCGAAGGCGCTCCTCTGCTTGCAGTTCATATTGGTGAACTGGGAGAAGAACGCTGCGGAGGAGGTGGTGGTGGGGCAGGAGGAGGCCGCGACGCCCCAGGACCCGTGGTGGTGATGGTGGTGATGGTGGTGTTGGTGGTGACCTCCAGGGGCGCCGCCTGATGCTCCAACACCACAATGAGGGAGGGAGGGAGGGAGGAGGAACACCATCAGTCACGTTGCCACACCTGCCATACCCCCCCCCCCCAACACTATCACTCCTGGAACTACCAGTCACCATGATGGTGGTGGCTGGTAGTTCCACCAGTCACCATGATGGTGGTGGCTGGTAGTTCCACCAGTCACCATGATGGTGGTAGCTGGTAGTTCCACCAGTCACCACTACACTAACTGCTGCCACCAATCAACACACTGGCTACCTGAATTACCTACATCTGGCTGCTGATATCCTTACACTGTGTACCATTCATCTTATTGTTCAATTTGATAGCATTATTACGTGCGTGTGTGTGTGTGTGTGTGTGTGTGTGTGTGTGTGTGTGTGTGTGTGTGTGTGTGTGTGTGTGTGTGTGTGTGTGTGTGGGTGTGTGTGTGTGGGTGGGTGCGTGTGTGTGTGTGTGTGTGTTTGGTTAAATATGATCATATATATATATATATATATATATATATATATATATATATATATATATATATGTTATATATATATATATATATATATATATATATATAACATATATATATATATATATATATATATATATATATATATTATATATATATATATATATATATATATATATATATATATATATATATATGAGCGTAAATACATATATGTATATGGTAAGGTATGAATGAGTGTATATCGCAAAAATATGACTACTACTCAATTCCGTGCGCAAGTAATTCCGTAATCAAGCAATTTAGCGCACAAACAACTATGTGAAAGACGCACATGTCCACACACACGTATGCTCTTGAGCAATGCACACGTTGAAAAACAAGAGGCAGTATTACCAACCCAATAGACCAGAGGTGCCAACATTAGCCACTACAGTGTTACCAAGTTGGTGTAGCGTGGACACCAATTCTATAATACCGAAGATGAAACAGGATTACGTCATTGTTACCAAGTCAATGTAACATTGGTACTAAGTATTACTTTCTACAGTGTTGCCCAAAATGGTATTGCTACAAGGTACAGATAATGGCAGCACAGCATTACCAGGTTACCAAAGCAGTGGTGCTAACATTAGCTGAAGCAGCTGTAGCACAAATTGCTACAACATTGCTTAATCAGGGCTACCAAGAGTATGTGGATAACACTGATGTTCTCATTATCAGGGGGTACCACAAGCAAGCTCACAGAGGAGGTACCAAGAACTGGTGTTGAAAGCAAGGATGATAATAGGTGACTAAATCAAAGATGGTATCAGGTGTGTAATATTAGCGAAGAGCGTGGCTGAATGCAAAAGGTACCAACATAACCTTGTGTAAAGGCAAGAGGTATCAACATAAACATGTCTAGAGGCCAGAGGTACCAAAAAAAAGCATGTCTAGAAGCCAGAGATACCAACAAAAGCATGTCTAGAGGCAAGAGGTACCAACATAAACATGTCTAGAAGCCAGAGGTATCAACAAAAGCATGTCTAGAAGCCAGAGGTACCAACAAAAGCATGTCTAGAAGCCAGAGGTACCAACATAAACATGTCTAGAAGCCAGAGGTACCAACAAAAGCATGTCTAGAAGCCAGAGGTACCAACAAAAGCATGTCTAGAAGCCAGAGGTACCAACATAAACATGTCTAGAAGCCAGAGGTACCAACATAAACATGTCTAGAAGCCAGAGGTACCAGCATAAACATGTCTAGAAGCCAGAGGTACCAACATAAACATGTCTAGAAGCCAGAGGTACCAACATAAACATGTCTAGAAGCTAGAGGTACCAACAAAAGCATGTCTAGAAGCCAGAGATACCAACTTAAACATGTCTAGCGGCCAGAGGTACCAACAAAAGCATGTCTAGAAGCCAGAGATACCAACATAAACAAGTATAAAAACCAAGAAAGTACTATAACCCTCCCCCCCACCCTCCACCCCGCCCCTGACAGTGCTACCAAGCCTAGTGGAGGCGGAGGACAAGAACGCCACTCACTAGTGCTGCTGCTGAAGATGGTCGGAGACGCGCTCATGTTGGCCAGGCCGGAGGGGGACGAGTACCCGCTGGTGTTGATGGAGGCACCGTAGGAGGAAGAGGAGGAGGAGGAGCCCGTGGAGGAGGAGTGGGGGGTGGAGGCGTTGGAGGCGAAGCCCGCCCCTCGGGGCGACGAGATGCCGACACCGGCACCCTGAGCGCGCGCGTAGTCCTCTAGAAGAAAAAACCTACAAGTGAGAACAACCAGGGCGTCAGTTAGCGGGTCGGCGAGGGTCTGTCTGGCAACGCTGTAAAACATGATCATTGTGTAGCTAGTATGGCAACACTGCACGATACTGTAATGCAGTCTGGCAACACTGCACGATACTGTAATGCACACTGCAGTCTGACACCACTGCACAATACTGTAATGCACACTGCAGTCTGGCACCACTGCACAATACTGTAATGCACACTGCAGTCTGGCACCACTGCACAATACTGTAATGCACACTGCAGTCTGGCACCACTGCACAATACTGTAATGCACACTGCAGTCTGACAACACTGCACAATACTGTAATGCACACTGCAGTCTGGCACCACTGCACAATACTGTAATGCACACTGCAGTCTGGCAACACTGCACAATACTGTAATGCACACTGCAGTCTGGCAACACTGCACAATACTGTAATGCACACTGCAGTCTGACAACACTGCAGAATATCATTGACAATTCGTGTTGGTAACACTTCTAAATGTAATTCAGTATAAAGATTTTGGCTACACTGAAAACTGTAATTGACTGAAGTATAAGTAACAAGAAATGTATAACTGATGCTAGGATTTGGCAACACTGCAACATATAGCTAATTATAAGTAACATACCCATCCTGTGAGTGGTAGTGGACCCCATACCCATCCTGTGAGTGGTAGTGGACCCCATACTCATCCTGTGAGTGGCAGTGGACCCCATACTCCATCCTGTGGGTGGTAGTGGACCCCATACCCCATCCTGTGAGTGATAGTGGACCCCATACTCATCCTGTGAGTGGCAGTGGACCCCATACCCCATCCTGTGGGTGGTAGTGGACCCCATACCCCATCCTGTGGGTGGTAGTGGACCCCATACCCCATCCTGTGGGTGGTAGTGGACCCCACAGAGACGGACGGATACCCGCAAGACCCCATAAGAGCACTTCTTGCAGAACTCAAATGCTAAAAGTTTATTTCCAGTAAAGAGAAAACACTGAATGGCTAAAAATGATCTAGTAGGAAAATGCAAAGCTAAATAAAGGAGACGTCAGTAAGGAGTAAGGAAACGTCAGTGAGGAGACGTCAGTGAGGAAGACGTCAGTGAGGAAGACGTCAGTGAGGAGACGTCAGTGAGGAAACGTCAGTGAGGAAACGTCAGTGAGGAGACGTCAGTGAGGAGACGTCAGTGAGGAAACGTCAGTGAGGAAACGTCAGTGAGGAAGACGTCAGTGAGGAAGACGTCAGTGAAGAGACGTCAATGAGGAAAGGTCAAAAAAGTATTATTTTGTTGCTACCAACAGTGAAGAGGTTGAGAGGCGTAAGGAATACTCACCTTCGCCCCACTGTGTGTTAGCAGTGTCCTGGACACTGACGGCCAGCTGGCCGGTATATGTATTGAAGCCGGTCATAGCGGAGGTCTGGTTCATGGCGGGAGAGCGGGGCGCCGGAAGGGCGAGCTGGTTGTTCCTTGGCATGGAGTAGAGGGCCTCGGCCAGGTCCGCCGCGCGCTTCAAAATAATCTCCTTCGGCAGCTTCTCCGGGTCGCCGGGGTGCCGAGGGATGAGCTTCTGCAGGCGCTGGAACCCGTAGTCGATGGTCGGCTCCGTCAGCGCTGAAACGCCATTAGGAGGTTGAGGCTAACACCGTAGCAATACAGGTAATTTCATATGGCCTTTTGGCCCATATAAATAGCCTATTTAGCTCATATAAATGGCCTATTTGGTTCAGATAAATGGCCTATTTGGCCCAGATAAATGGCCTATTTGGCCCATATAAATGGCCTATTTGGCTCATATAAATGACCTATTTGGCCCCTATAAATGGTCTATTTGACCCATATTATAAGGCAGCTCCTTTCCCCAAAACTTTAATCTTGTCTATCCTACACTTGAAACAATCTAGGAATTCCACGTCTATTACGTTGCCCCGTAATTAGTTCCATAAGTCAAGAACCATGTTAAAGTTAGCCAAATGTCAGCAGAAAAACTACAGGGTGCTTCAATAACATACATGGCATCAAAATATCATGTATGTTATTGAACACATACATGACATCTTAATGTTATCTATGATATCAAGATATCCCGCCAACAACACAAACATACGCTTGCCTAATGCTGCACATAAAAAATTAACTTAAGATTCAAGTTAAAAATTAACTTGAGATTCAAGTTAGAAAATAAAAACGTAGACATATTAAATTTTACCATTATGACTTTTCTTGTGAAAGTGAATAATACTGAACTATTTTTGTACACTAAATATATAATAAACATATAACCCTTTACGAGAAACATTGTCTTAATATATTTAGATATAAGTATATAACCTCGAGATTAATATAACTTAAACCTAGAGACTGAATATACTCAACAAAATAATTATATATATATATATATATATATATATATATATATATATATATATATATATATATATATAAAATATTGACAACTAAATTCCTGGTAAACTTACAGACATAGACGAATCTTCCCGGGGCGCCTTTGCAGAACTGCTTAGACTTGTAAGAAAGCGTGACCTCCACCACCCCCGGGATGTGACGGGGGGGCGTCTGCACCCTGATGGCGTGTGACGTCACCAGCTGAAAAACAAATGTAACGTCACCAGTTGAAGCATAAACAAATGTGACGTCACCAGTTGAAGCATAAACAAATGTGACGTCACCAGTTGAAGCATAAACAAATGTGACGTCACCAGTTGAAGCATAAACAAATGTGACGTCACCAGTTGAAGCATAAACAAATGTGACGTCACCAGTTGAAGCATAAACAAATGTGACGTCACCAGTTGAAGCATAAACAAATGTGACGTCACCAGTTGAAGCCTAAACAAATGTGACGTCATAATATAACCAACTATCATCCATTAAACTACACGATGTCAGCGCCGCCTACAATATTCGCCAACTGCAGCCTTGTGCAATGTTATAATTTATACTGGTATATTATTTAATAAACGTATCGACCCAGATATGTGTTTCATTTTGTTTCACATTCTCCACCTACCTCACCTCTCTCTCTCTCTCTCTCTCTCTCTCTCTCTCTCTCTCTCTCTCTCTCTCTCTCTCTCTCTCTCTCTCTCTCTCTCTCTCTCCTCGGCAGCATCTTAGATGTTAGTTAAGAGACACCAAGAGTCCTCACATGGAGGTTTCTCTATCACCATCAAACACTCTCCAAACCACATATACAAAACAGAACTAAAGGTCTTTAAACACTCCCAAACATGTGTGGCGGCCAAACCCAGGCTGCTTACCTCGCTCCACACCAGCATGGTGCCGAAGACTATCTGGAGGCCGTCGAAGAAGTTGTCGCCAATGATGATGACGGTGGCGCCGCCCGTGGTCCAGCCCTCCGACGGGGAGATGGCCTTGATGCACGGGGTGGCCGGCAACGGTGGGTACAGTCCTGGGGGGGAGAGAGGCAGGGTATGTGGGCATGTGGGCACAAGGGACAACATGGAGGAAGCACATGTACGGAGAGAGAGAGAGAGAGAGAGAGAGAGAGAGAGAGAGAGAGAGAGAGAGAGAGAGAGAGAGAGAGAGAGAGAGAGAGAGAGAGAGAGAGAGAGAGAGACAGAGAGAGAGAGACAGAGAGAGAGAGAGAGAGAGAGAGAGAGAGAGAGAGAGAGAGAGAGAGAGAGAGAGAGACAGAGACAGAGAGAGAGAGAGAGAGAGAGAGAGAGAGAGAGAGAGAGAGAGAGAGAGAGAGAGAGAGAGAGAGAGAGAGAGAGAGAGAGAGAGAGAGAGAAAAAAGTTACACAGAAACAAAGATAAATATCCAAGCAGCAGGAGCGCCGTCGACCAGGACAGAGACGCCACCCCGAAAGAACATAAACACGTCCAAACTTGAGAACAGTCAACGGGCTTGTGCTTGTGGGCGTGGCGGAGCCCCACAAGCCCCGCCCACTGTGTGCACGTCATGGGCAGGGGGGCAATGGGGAGGGCAAGCATACCACAGTGTAAACTAGTGAGGGTCGTGCAGGAGGGGGGAGGGGGAGGGGGAGGGGAGGGAAGGGGGATGGATGGAGGGTGATGGGCAAGAGAGGCTCTGGATGACACTTGCTGAAGAAAACGGGATGCAATATATATACTTAATAATCACACGAGATTATTAAGTATATAATCAGTATAAATAATAATAATAATAATAATAATAATAATAGTAATATATACTAATAATTAAAAAAAAGCATAATATTTAACAGTGGAAGTAAGGTCCGTCGACAGCTTGGTCCAGTAGTCTTCAGGACGGACTGCAGCAACATTTAGGTTTTGTAGAAACCATGCGGGTCCACAGACTATCAGCGTCAGGTTTAACACAACTGGCTGATCTCCATACAAACAGAAGTAGTTGTATAAATTGTCAATCACATTATCATTGAAATAAAGAACTAGCGGCACTACAAATAGCTCCCAGACCACAGGAGGAGGAGGAATATTTTGTGATTCAAGGTCCGCTCTTCAAGCATTAGATAACCAATACAAGATCGACAGCAAGAACCTGTCGACTTGAGAATGGTCCAGGACGGACCGAAACGTCGTCGTCCCTTCACATTCTAGTGTGTGGTCTGGTCAGCAAGAACCTCATACTAGGCATAATAAATGAGCTGATCGCTGCCCAGAATAAAGGGTTTAGAATCTCCTTTGCATGGATACCATAATATAACCCATCATAATGACGCAACCATTGTGGTCTAATTAGCGTGTAACAAAGATGTAGTTGAACTAGACCTGGCTATCTCCATCTCTGCTATCAACACTATATTGTTCCAAACACTCAGGTCTGATAGCACAGAAATTACTGACTCCCAACGACCTGAAAGCACCAGTATAAAAAGCTATGATTTGTTCAGATCCAAAACCTATGTTTCTGGGCAGCACAAAACGTGGACCAGACTGTGCGACACAGTGGTTGCCAGGATCAGGTTGGGTTACCGTTACCTGTGGCAGGTGGCTGCAGGTGACGGATCTCCCAGCCCTGAGCACTCCAGGTGCAAACTCTGTGAGCAGGAACTGCGGCATGATCTCCCACACTACATCACCGAATGCCCAGTTATTAGACCTTTCAGACCAGTTGGCATGAGGTACCTGGAGCTTTGTAATTACTTTATTAACTCTTGTGTTCTTGAAGATATCCTCATAATGCACCCAGAGTTTACCAGTGCAGACCATTGATCACTAGGCCCTGTGTGACTAACCACCCTGTGTGATGGGGATATTTAGCATCACGTAGCTAGTTTTTGACACACTCTGTACTCCCCTTCATATAGTCCAGGGCAGCTACACAAATACACATGTACCTAATTGTGTTAATACACAAACGTGAAAGTAACTGACCCAAAAGCCTGTCCATCTGGCCTGCAGTTTGAAACATAAGACTGATATTTAAAATATTATGCTTGAGTGAGCATATGTAAAGGTGATTGCACACATTTTGAAGTTTTAAATTTAGTCATTTTATAAGGTAATCTGACCACAAATCTGAGAATATTTGCATTTTGCCCAAAATGACCTTCAATTTGAAAACAAAAGTATTATTAAATAATATTTAATGTAATATTAATACAATATTCAATTATATTATAATATTAAATGTAGCACTCAAGCGTAATATTAAAAATATTACGCTTGAGTGCTATTGATGAGTCTAAATGAAGGTTTTGTGATTACATAACTGAGTAATGACTGTTATTCATTTACTTGAGTAATGATTAATGATTGTTACTCATTTACTTGAGTAATGATTGTTACTCATTTACTTGAGTAATGATTGTTACTCATTTGAAGTTCTATACTTAGTTACTTTATTAGGAAATTTACTATAAGCGGAAAACGGATTTTTTACGTTTTAGATAAATTGATCTCCAGTTTGAAAAAAAGATGGACATTTAAAGAAAGGTTAAATTCTATGGACTTTAAGCATAATATTTCACATCGACCTTCATAAAGGTGCTTAGGAGCCAACTCCTTTTCCAGGTGGCCGAACCCAGACCCAGCAATGACGATCCCCATATAATCATCAGTAATTCTGCAAGGTTTAATGAGGCTAGCCCCAGACATCTGGCCTACAATCTCAGTCATACATTTTCGCGCACACACACACACACACACACACACACACACACACACACACACACACACACACACACACACACACACACACACACACACACCAAACACACAGACATTTAACCACAAACACAAACTCCAAAATGAGCCCCAAAATGTTACGAGGTGGAAATATTAGAGGAAAATAAAGAAGGCGCGGAAGGAGGTGATAAAGGGTACGAAAATCTGACAATAAACACCCAATATCAAGGCAGAAAAAGACCCAAACCCGAAGGGAAAACGCACTAGCAAATAAAGAGAGAGAGAGAGAGAGAGAGAGAGAGAGAGAGAGAGAGAGAGAGAGAGAGAGAGAGAGAGAGAGAGAGAGAGAGAGAGAGAGAGAGAGAGAGGGGAGAGAGGATGAGGAGAAATAAATATATATAGAGAGAACATTTTCAGAAGCCGGCCACGTTCAGGCGGTAATACTGGTCATTAATTTTACTGTCTGGTGGCGGGACTTAGGCCCAGGCAGAGAAAGTTAAAAATTCTTTGCTCCTACCCTCTCCTCAGCCCCCTCTCTCCCTCCCTCCCTCCTATCCTTGCTCTGTTATCCCCATGTCGCACCTTCCTTCCGTTATCACTTCTGCCACATCAATAGCTCTCTCTCCTTCGCCTTCTCTCTCCTCCCATCTCCTCCACTCTGTCCCTTCCTCTTGCTCTCCAACTTTCCTATTTTTCTATAATTTTTAAGCATTTTTCTGTCCCTCCTTTTAAGCCATTATCATTTGATGTTTTGTATGCTATAGTGTTTTTCAGCCTGGAGAGGAGGCTGAGGGAAGCCTCGAGTGAGAGGTCTGGTGTTGATGTATCTGGCTCGTAATATCATCAACAGCGTTTAATACCATCGATACTATAGAGCAAAGTCTTATATATAAGGCTTCAGCCTCCGAGTTTAAGGTCAACCCCCGCACTGACTACACAATACTCTCCCACCATATATATGGCCGCTTTGTTATGCGTCTACCGCTCTCACTAACGCATCAGCACCCAGGCCAAGTCTTCTGACGCATATTCCTCCATAGCAAACGTCTTCTGACGCACATTCCTCCATAGCAAACGTCTTCTGGCGCACATTCCTCCATAGCAAACGTCTTGTGACGCACATTCCTCCATAGCAAACGTCTTCTGAAGGCATATTCCTCCATAGCAAACGTCTTCTGACGCACATTCCTCCATAGCAAACGTCTTCTGGCGCACATTCCTCCATAGCAAACGTCTTCTGACGCATATTCCTCCATAGCAAACGTCTTCTGAAGGCATATTCCTCCATAGCAAACGTCTTCTGACGCACATTCCTCCATAGCAAACGTCTTGTGACGCATAATTTTCGAAAACAAATGTATTGTGAGGCACAATTGTCCACAGCATACCGTGAGGCGACGCATGAGGGTGGGCAGTAAAGGGGGTTGCGAGGCATGGGGGACGCATTGATGCTTGCTCATCACCCGCGCCGGATGTCACCCGAGTCATCTATCTGGGCGTTACTGGCGGCGCGCCTGATTTAGAATTTGTTTTATTCTAGAAAGTAATCAGAGAGATGCATGTTCGATTTCCCCTCCTCCCCCTACCCCTCTCCCCCCCACCCCTCACACACTCCTGTGCTTACAACCCCCCACCCCCACACCACCCCCCTCCCCCACTACACATACATACGTCATGATAGTTTTAACATCCACCCCCGCCCCCCCTCCTTACAAAACCTCATTTGTTAACACCCTCATAATGTCTCTCCTCTCATGAGTCCACGGGACCGTCTCCCCCCCCCCTCACAACTCCCCCAAAGTGGGTTGTGAGAGTGTGGGAAGGTCTCATCCTCTAACTCCTCCCCCTCTAACTCCTCCGGAAAGGACTCTCCTATCTAGTATTCCTCGCAAAACTCTCTCTCCTTTCCAAATCCTGTTTTCCCCAACTCCACACCTCCCTCCCTCCCCCCCTTCTGGCGACATATCTTCCCTCCCCGCCCCCTCCCTCCCCCTGTCTCTCACTTCCCCTCCCCCCCCCCTCACCTTCCCCCAAACACTGATCAAGGGAGAGCCTGACGGACAAATTTATAGACCTTTCCTACGTTATCAACGAGACCTCGGTCTGTACCCCTGCGGTGGTCACAGTGATGTCTGTGTCTCTCTCCCTTGTCTCCCTCCCTTGTCTGTGTCTCCCTCCCTTGTCTGTGTCTCCCTCCCTTGTCTGTGCACCGTGCAGCCGGCACAGACGCTCACAGATCATGGCTCACCTCTCTCTCTCTCTCTCTCTCTCTCTCTCTCTCCTTTGCTCTACCTCGTTATAGATTTAAATATTACAAGAACCAAATATTGTCTACATTAGACCTGAGGCGGAGGAGGTCCGGCCGGGTCCAAGGACTAAGAGCCAGCAAAGCCTAAGATAATTTTTCCTAATTATGATATTCGGGCGATTAGAGTTGAAAGTTTTTTTTTTCCAAAATGTTGAGAATGGTAGCAGCCTGGGCCTACCAGGACCTGGGGACTGTAAATTATTTACTGGGTGACTCCTGCTTTCTGACATTGTCAATTGTTGTTGGAGGTGTCACCACACTACCTCACCACCACCACACCACCACCACACAACCACCACACCACCACCACACAACCACCACTACACAGTCTACTCAAATTGAGGAGACACGGGGGAATTCTCACAGTAAACGATAATGAAGTATGTGAGAAACCAAACAAAACATTTGAGTTTTTTACAATAGAACCTGCGTGGCGACCAAAGATTCGGGATGAAAGACTAGAAGAAACAATGGATGACATTGTAGTCACTCTAGAAGAACTAAAAACAAATCGCTTGGAAGGATTAGACATGACGGAATCACTGGAACCAGACTTAATCTCACCAGGACTGCTGAAGAAGGCGACCCAAGTACGTGTCTCACGGTATTTAAACATTTAATAACGCACTCAAGACAGGAAATCGCCCAGAATGCTGGAAGAAGTCCGTCCCAGTATTCGAAAAAGAGGACAGACACTAGACATAAGCAGAGAGAACCAGAGCGCAACTCCATAGTCTCCTGAGACTGATGGATGCCTACTACTGGAGAATGACACCTCCAGTGTCTTTTTTGTCATGGGTCTTGCTCCTAAGCCTCTGGCTGGCCCACCAAGCCTCTTGTGTCACAAACAGTTACTCGATGTAAAGAGGCGCAGAAACTAATCTTGTTGAGGATGACAGAACCTCTGGAGAGGACCAATTGTGTGACATAAGGTCACCGTGGGTTTACAAAGGGACAGTCGTGGTTAATTAATTTGATTGAGTTTTATGTAAGGTTACTAAAATACGACATGAAAAAGAAGGCTGAGTAGACTAAATTTTCCTAGATTTTCTAAAGCATTTGACACTATTCAGCATTTAAGACTGTTGTACAAGATGGAGGACCAGGCTGGGATAACTGGGTGAGGGAGTATCTGAAGGACTGAAAACAGAGAGTCACAGTCAGAGAGACGGCTTCAAGGTGGAGTCATGTAACAAGTGGGGTCCCACAAGGCTCTCTTCTGGGACCGTTGCTGTTCCTAATGTATGTGAACGACCTGCCCGAGGGAGTGAGCTCAGACATGTTTGCTGATGATACACAGCTGATGAGAACGGTAACAACAGAGGAGGACTGCAGGAAGCAACAGGAGAACCTTGATATACTGTTGGAGTTGGCAAACAAATAGTTGCTGGAAGTCAATCCCAACAAGTGCAAGCTAATAATATCGATAAAGAGAGTAAGGTGACCAGGAGGTGTCTACAGTCTCTACACCATAAGAGAAAGTCAACTACGGGACTGAGAGAGAGAGAGAAATATCTGTGAGACGATACAGTTCCAACACTAACACTGGAGCAACTAATAAACAATGTAACATCAGCAGCGTACTGGACGCTGCTAAACATATCAAACTCTTTTAGAAACCTAAATCAGGACTCCTTTGAGGCCATCTACACACCACTTGTCAGATCAATATTGGAATTTGCAGCACTGGCCTGGGATCCATGACACCTTGACGCATAAAACCAAAATTGAAAAAGAACAAAGGTTCACAACAAGATTGGTGCCAGAGCTAAGAGGGTTAAGTTACGAACATAAACTAATGGAACAAACTCTCACAATCCTTAAGGACAGAAGAAACAATGGGGCTATGATCACAACATACAAGATATTGAGGAGAACAGAGACGGTGGAAAATGGCAGCCTCTTCAAATTGAAAGAAAGTAAGGCAAGACGACAGATATTAAACCTGGAAGTCCAGATGAGCGGAAGGAATGTAAGAAAATTCTGGTACCCCTTAAGGCTGGTCAACCAGTGGGATGCGAAGTAAAATGAGATTGTGGAAGCCACCTTCATCCACAACTTTAATGCTGACAAGACAAAAGTTAGAGAAGATTCTGAGGTATGCCACAATACTAGTCCCAGAACTGAGAGGTATGAGTTACGAGGAAAGGCTACGGGAGCTATACCTCACATTCGTGGAAGACAAGAGTAAGGGGAGACATGATCACCACCAACAAAATTCTCAAGAGGAATTGACAGAGCGTGGACAAATACTATTTAACACGGGTGGAACACGAACAAGGGGACACAGGTGGAAACTGAGTGCCCACATGAGCCACAGGGACGTTAGAAAGAACTTTTTCAGTGTCAGATTAGTTAACGAATGGAATGCATTAGGCAGTGATGTGGTGGAGGCTGACTTCATACACAGTTTCAAATATAGATATGATAGAACCCAATAGGCTCAGGAATCTGTACACCAGTTGATTGACAGTTGAGAGGCGGGACCAAAGAGCCAGAGCTCAATCCCCGCAAGCACAACTAGGTGAGAACACCCCACCACTCCACACCACACCACACCACACCACACCACACCACACCACACCACACCACACCACACCACCACACCACACCACATCACACCACCACCACCACACCACACCACACCACACCACACCACAACCACCACACCACACCACACCACACCACACCACCACACCACACCACACCACACCACAACCACCACACCACACCACACCACACCACCACACCACACCACACCACCACACCACACCACACCACACCACACCACACCACACCACACCACACCACACCACACCACACCACACCACACCACCACACCACACCACACCACACCACAACCACCACACCACACCACACCACCACACCACCACACCACACCACACCACACCACACCACACCACACCACAACCACCACCACCACCAAGAAACAAGTGACGGTGCGGTTGGTCAAAATCAAATAAGCGCAGCTTTATTTTACACGCGGGAAATAACACGACCCAAATGTCCGAGAAGTTGGTGGGGGAGGTAATGGTGGGGGGGAGAGGGGGTTGGTGGGGGAGGTAATGGTGGGGGGAGAGGGGGTTGGTGGGGGAGGTAATGGTGGGGGGGGAGAGGGGGTTGGTGGGGGGAAGGGGTTGGTGGGGGAGGTAATGGTGGGGGGAAGGGGTTGGTGGGGGAGGTAATGGTGGGGGGAAGGGGTTGGTGGGGGAGGGGGGTGGTGGGGGAGGGGGTTTGTTGGGGAGGAGGTTGGTTGGGAAAGTACTTGGTGGGGAGGTAGTTGTGGGGAAGGACGGGGTTGGTGAGGGTTATGGAGAGGGATAGAGGGGGGAATTGAGGAGGATTAGTGGAGGGGGGGTAGGAGGGTTGAGGGATAGGAAGGAGGGTGGATGGTGGGGGTTAGTGTTGGAGACTGTGGCTGGCGAAGACAAGGAGGGAGAGAAAGGAATGGAGGGAGAAGAGAAAGAGGGATAGATGGAAGAGGAGCAGCAGAAGAGAGGAGAGGTAGAAAAGGGATGGAAGACGAAGCAAGGAAGGGGGAACTCCTTGTGTCTCCACTCACCTGTACTGGCAGAGCTCAGCTCCGGGGTCCCGCCTCTCTATCTATCAGTGTCAACGGGAGATCAAGGTCTACATCACTCGATTCCGAGCCTAACAGCCTTGTTTCATCTGTTGCGTTAGAACTGATCTACCCTGATGTTCGACTCCTTGGTCCAAGCTGGCCTAAAAAAGTTGAGGCTGGAGGTGGCTTTCACAGCTTCTTCCTTCAGAGCATTCCACTGGCTGACTGCCCGTCAAGGCTCCCAGTATTTCCTCTCATTCCTTCGTGTGTGTCAGTGATATAACTACGGACTAGAGGTTCTCCTTGACAGAAGAGGAGCTGCAGCGTCCGGTGTCTCAAGGAACACCTCAAGCCTCTACGGATTGACTTTCACGAACACGAGTACATAGACGGATTGACTTACACGAACACGAGTACATAGACGGATTGACTTTCACGAACACGAGTACAGAGACGGATTGACTTACACGAAGACCAACGTAACCACTCTCACTCTTCCCTCTCACCTTTCTCTCTCACCGTTACTCTCCGTCCCTCTCATCACCCCGCTAACGAAATATTCGTTACTCGACGAATGAAAGAGTGGAGAGAGTGTGAGGTGAGAGCAAAGAAGCGAGGGGATTAAAGAGAGAGAAACAGGCGGCCGAGAGGGGAGGAGAAAGGAAAGAGGCGAGGTTGAGAAGGGAGGGGAGAGGAGGGGGGGGGGGAGAGGGAGGAGATAGAGGGAGAGGGAAGTAATAGAGACGAAGAGGGAAGCAGCCGCCGACGACAGTTCGGCTTCCTCACCTCTCTCGTCTCTCCCTCCTCTTCCCTCTCTTTTCTCACTCCTTGCACTACTCTTTTTATTTCATTCCTCTTATATCTCCTCACACCCCCCCCCCGTGCTCTTCCTCCCCCCCCCTCACAAACACACATGGTGAAATTAGACAAGTGAAATTGGGATTGATCGCTATTCAACGCCCAGTGGCCAAGGAGAGAGAGAGAGAGAGAGAGAGAGAGAGAGAGAGAGAGAGAGAGAGAGAGAGAGAGAGAGAGAGAGAGAGAGAGAGAGAGAGAGAGAGAGAGAGAGAGAGAGAGAGAGAGCACCATCACACAAGATATAACATCTCAGGTGTAATATAGCTTTAAAACTCGGTGGGTGGTAGTGTGGTCCCTGTAGACAGATCTTCAACAAAGCACATTACCTCCAGGACACACAATCACCACCTGGCAACTCGTTAACCCTGACGCCACCTTTATTGTTTTCCAATGATGCCTTTCTCTCTCGGCTGTGATCGGTTAAGATAACAAAAAAGTATATGGATATCATGTCATGCACATCATTATGTTTCGTTTAAAAAGGTGTCCGCTGAAGTTCCAACTCGGATTTAATAATACTCAAGTGCTTTAGGTTGGATAAAGTTGAGTTAAAATTAGTTTATCTGATCGCTGAATTATTTATTTTTAAAGAGTATTATATTTTAAGTTCCCTTAGTATCTCGCTATTTTAAAAATCCTTAGAATTTATGTCCAATGAACGTCAAGGGTTACCAGTATGTGAGCGGCCCCACGCGCACAGCTCCTTGTGTGTTTACGTGTGGTAAAGTGTTGGAACACATGGTCTTACATCTCAAGACTACCTACAAAGGTTTTTAAAAAGACTGTATTGTGTGTGTGTTCCCGGCCATATCTTAGCTTTACAAGAACACATTAACCGACAACAATGTTTATATCCCATAATGATCACCGCATGAGTTTTTAAAACACCTCATTTTATGGTCTACATATCCGGTCTTTGGTAACGGAAGCTCAACAACATAAAATCGCATACCCCAACATGCATCATCTACGGACTTACAAAAATTGTGTACTTTACGGTGTAAAGTGAGCGATGTAGTGCCGCTGGCCAAGTATATTCAACGACAAAATTCTTATATGTGGCAATTCACATCCTCGTAAAACTCGCTGGGACTTCCCGCGTAAAATAAACACGAGTTTAAAAAAAAAAAGGCGGGAAGGAGTATTATCACCGCGCCGACACCGGAATTTATGCTTCCCGAGCTAACTCAGCATTGTGCTTTGTGGCACGAGGCTGCCGATGGTCCTACACACTGATTTTCGATACACCTCTTACATCCTGAAAGATTTCACAGCGACACACTTCTCAAAAAATAAACGCATAAAAAAATCCGAATTGGCATTCCCGCGTCTTGTGAACGACGAGGCGTCTCGGACCAATCAGAAGCCGAGTCTAGTTCCCGCTGGGAGAATAAACCAATCAGCGGGGAGCTATGGCCCCGCGGGGGATTGTCTAAGACCAACTTACAAATGAGAAACTATTGTTGCTTTTTACCTTAAGATCGCCAGGGGTTTCCCAAAGTTAGTAAAAGACATAGTTCATACCCAAGAATATACGAGCTTCCTCCTCAGATTTAAAAGGGAGAGGAGAGATGAGGGAGGTGTGATAACGAAGGGAGATATTACAGCGGAAATTCTTAAAGGAACAATATGACTGGAATGTTACTTATTTCCCTCCCTACCACCTAGGGGGGAAAAAAAGTACCACGGGAAATAAATTTAACTCCACGGGAAACGTTCTTGAAACATCAAGATAATTCTTAGTAAAATGTGTTTTTCTGTAGGAATGAATATAGTGCTGGAAATAAAAGTTGGGGGTAATTAATGTAAGCACAACTCTCAAAGAGAAATTAGACAATACGAGTTGTTTTAGGAAAATATATTTTTCATTAACATAATTATTATTATCATTAGTATTTGTGGTAGTGATAACAGATAGTATTATTTTAATCACATCGATTAATTGAAACATCACGAATAATATAACAGTAGAACAGAAAGAACATTATCAAACCCAAAATGGTGTTCAAAAATTGTTCATCACTGTTCTTCTCTCATTAAAGGCCATAATCGACGCCTTAAACCAGGTTCTTGATATCACAAAAAACACTAAAAAAAAAGTCCAGGAAAACCTTGAAGAAGCTGTTAAAATATATAAGAACACGAGAATAAAGGCGACAAAAGAAGATCTACAGGCTCCTGCGAGGCAGCTCCTATTTACACCCACCCAAACTCATTCGTATATATATGTCACCCCTACGCTTGAAACACTCCACTGATTCTACATCTATTATGTTAATAGCAGCATCCCCTATTTCGGAACCAGTATTTATCCAGGTCTTTCCTAAACGTAAATTTATTCAATTTATATCAATTGTTTCAGTGTTTTGCGTTGATATATTCAAACCATATATTTATATAGCCTATGTTATCCCCTTCTGTCCATTTATCTACTTCCACTATCTACTTATCTACTATCATCACTTACTCCTCTTTTTTCTAAAATCTTAGGAAAGTAATTTCAGGTTATTTGCTGTCTCTCCACAAGGAAGGTTTCTGATCCCTAGGATTCTCCTTGTCTTTTTTATTCAAGTCTATGTGTGAGGAAAAACAGGACATAACACATTCAAATTGCATAAAAAAAAATTAACATTCCCAAACAAAGTATAACAGCTCTAGCTGACCGAAAATAATTATCAGACAAGTCCCTCCAATTACCCTAAAACAGTACCTCTAAGCGTCCTGCGGCAGCCCGTCTAAGACCCCTAGAACAGCCTCTCTAAGAACCCTAAAACAGCCCCATACAAGGACCCCCAAAAGAGCTACCCCGCCGCCGCCATAAGAACTCGTCCAAGGGTGGAGAAGAACTCGTCCAAAGGTGGAGAAGAACTCGTCCAAGGGTGGAGAAGAACTCGTCCAAGGGTGGAGAAGAACTCGTCCAAGGGTGGAGAAGAACTCGTCCAAGGGTGGAGAAGAACTCGTCCAAGGGTGGAGAAGAACTCGTCCAAGGGTGGAGAAGAACTCGTCCAAGGGTGGAGAAGAACTCGTCTAAGGGTGGAGAAGAACTCGTCTAAGGGTGGAGAAGAACTCGTCCAAGGGTGGAGAAGAACTCGTCCAAGAGTGGAGAAGAACTCGTCCAAGAGTGGAGAAGAACTCGTCCAAGAGTGGAGAAGAACTCGTCCAAGAGTGGAGAAGAACTCGTCCAAGAGTGGAGAAGAACTCGTCCAAGGGTGGAGAAGAACTCGTCCAAGAGTGGAGAAGAACTCGTCCAAGAGTGGAGAAGAACTCGTCCAAGAGTGGAGAAGAACTCGTCCAAGAGTGGAGAAGAACTCGTCCAAGAGTGGAGAAGAACTCGTCCAAGAGTGGAGAAGAACTCGTCCAAGAGTGGAGAAGAACTCGTCCAAGAGTGGAGAAGAACTCGTCCAAGAGTGGAGAAGAACTCGTCCAAGGGTGGAGAAGAACTCGTCCAAGAGTGGAGAAGAACTCGTCCAAGGGTGGAGAAGAACTCGTCCAAGAGTGGAGAAGAACTCGTCCAAGAGTGGAGAAGAACTCGTCCAAGAGTGGAGAAGAACTCGTCCAAGAGTGGGGAAGAACTCGTCCAAGAGTGGAGAAGAACTCGTCCAAGAGTGGAGAAGAACTCGTCCAAGAGTGGAGAAGAACTCGTCCAAGAGTGGAGAAGAACTCGTCCAAGAGTGGAGAACAACTCGTCCAAGGGTGGAGTGCCCGGAGGCCAGTACTCACCAAACATGCCCTCAGTCGGGTCAAGACGCTTGGCCCTCCTGCCGTGTTTAGAGTTGTTGTGTACGAACATGTTGTCAGACACGGCCAGCAGCGGCCCGGCCACGTCCACCTGTTGCGAGATCACCACCTGCGGGGAAGTCAATAATACAAGCTTAGTCGCCGCTTGACGAGTGAGAGACACATGAGCAAAATGGATAACACAAAACTTCCAAGGATCACCACCTTCGGGACGGTCAGTAACACATTATTGACCATAAACACATGAGAATGATACATGGACAAAATAGGTAAATCGTTTTGTGTTAAGAAGACGGGAACACGAGCAGGTCTGGAAAGATGACACTGTGATGTATAAAAGGTTTCGAGTCGTGGATAACGGAGTTAGAATCGCTTCCAGACGCGTTACAATCATGTACAGAGGAATCACAGTCACATTAAGAGGTATTCGAGTCCCTTACACACCTGTCAGAATCGTGCACAAGTACACGAAGAATCCAAAAGTTAAATAAGTTAGAATAATGCACAAATGACCAATCATCAAGTTCAAAGGTTAAAGGTAGCTTTGACACACGTGTCAACACGTACAAAGCAATCAAATTACTTAGAAAATTAATAAAAACAGAATGGTATCAGGATCATATAGGAGAATGAATCAGGAAGAATGGTATCAGTATCATGTACAAAATACCAAACTAACGTTCACTTTTCACTTTGAGTTGTATTCTACTAAACGGGATGTCCCCGGCGGTCCCCGGGTCTCTCTTCTCCTTCACTTTCAAAATCGCCCCCCCCTCTCTCTCTCTCAATTTTCTTTATCTCCTCTCCATCCTCCTTCCCCAACATCTCCCTTCTCCTGCTCCTCTTTCACTCTCTCAGAAAATTTAATATTACGAAGCACTGAAAAAAAACTCCAAAAATCCCCGATTTTAAAATTCGTGAAAACCGCGGGGGGTCGCTATAGATATCTATATTTCTTAAAGGGTGGGATTGGGGGCCAACCCCCCAACTAGCTTATGTCGCCTATATACAGCCCCCTCCCCACATGTGTCATCTTGCAAAGTTGGGTAAGGTTAACTCCAAGCGCCTGGCCTCCTACTCTGAACAAACAGACATTATATTATATAGACTTACAGTAGATGTGGACCATTAATATCATTATTATTAAATGTACACTCATTAATTATTTATATTTCAACAGCTATTATTCTCACTTTTAATTGATGTATTTATCAGTACAGTATTGTTTCGTGTTGTGTCTAATTATAACAGACATTTAGAGATAAATGTCTAAATATAACATATATAATATAATGTCTAATATAAGACATTAATGGATGATCGTCAGTATCTGATGATGGAGGAGACTGGAGTTTATTCATCACTCCATCTACCTACTGGCTCTCTCCTTCTCATTTCTCACACTCCTCCCTCTTCTCAAGTGTCCTCCCTCTCTCTCCATCACTACAGAGAGGGTTTATTGAATGTTCCCAGGGATTGTGGGTGTGGACTGTGAGAGAGAGAGAGAGAGAGAGAGAGAGAGAGAGAGAGAGAGAGAGAGAGAGAGAGAGAGAGAGAGAGAGAGAGAGAGAGAGAGAGAGACAGAGAGAGAGAGAGAGAGAGAGAGAGAGAGAGAGAGAGAGAGAGAGAGAGAGAGAGAGAGAGAGAGAGAGAGAGAGAGACGATTAGTGTTAGTAAAGAAAAAATAAGCACTATCACCACCATCTCAATCATTCATCACCACAATTACCTACACTACCACCACCACCACCAACCACAATTACCTACACCATCACCACAATTACCTACACCACCACCACCAACCACAATTACCTACACTACCACCACCACCACCAACCACAATTACCTACACTACCACCACCACCACAATTTGTGTGGGAGACCCACCAATAAATCACCACACCAGGACCTCGCCCCCATCCACTCACCACGAGGGGGGGAGGGGGGGGGGGAGGCAGTTGACAAAGGGTTTGAATGAGGGGATCAGAGTTCGCTGAGTGTGAACTGGGGACAAAAACTCTCGCTTGAGCGATTCCACTTGTAAACAATCCATTTCAACCGGTTTTTCATCTAGGTAACATTAATTGCATCTGTTATAAATCAAATATTCTACGTAGTTTTGAACTGTGTAAACAATTGCACCTGGTTTGGTTGTAAACAATCTGTTTACATAGTTCTGCTACCCACAACAACTGCCAAATTCACAGGTAGATGAACAGATGTATTAGATGAAAGGAAACACGCCCAACCGTCTGTATTCTGGCAAGGAAATCGAACCCGGGACATTTCGGTTGTGAAACAAGTGAACAACTACAGAACCCATATAAACCACTTCGTGAGATTCTGCTTAGTATAAACAATCCATTTATATAGTTCCGCCTCATATAAACTACTTAACGTGGTTCTACATATTATAAGACAATCTAATCCCAGTGATACAACTTGATATAATAATCTATTAGACGAGGTTCAACATAATACAATCATAGTCTAATTTATTATGAGAGAGAGAGAGAGAGAGAGAGAGAGAGAGAGAGAGAGAGAGAGAGAGAGAGAGAGAGAGAGAGAGAGAGAGAGAGAGAGAGAGAGAGAGAGAGAGAGAGAGAGAGAGAGGTGAATGAATGGATGAGATACATTTACTCTCGACAAAGAAAAAAAAGAAAGCGGCAACTGGAAGTCGGTGGGGCGGAAGTGACGTTGAGTGGCGGGAAAGATAAAGTGACACCGGATTGGCGGATTAATGGCGGGTAAATAGGTCACGTGACGACAAAAAGCGCGGGAAACTCTGGCGGGAAGTGGACACGCGTAATCCCTTGCGCGCGAATGGAGTCGGCTGATAAGACCTGGGAATTCTTTGCTTTACTTGGGTGGACAGGCAGACTGGTGGATGAACAGATGAGAGAGGGGAGTGAAGAGGCGGTGTAGGGGTGACGACACCAATTCTTTATTCGGCTCATAGAGCTGTATTTGATTGTTTAAAGTGTTGACATTCCTTATTATTATTATTATTATTGGTCTACTGCTGACATGTGATTAATAACTACCATAAAACCGTATTTATTTCGGTTTTAAAACCGTGGAGCGTCTAGTCCAGGGTTCGAAACCCTTACAGTCCAGGTGAATGGAATAACTACTGTAACTGGCATCTCATCCTAACTAAGCCTTACCCAACTAACTTTCCCTTTACCTAAAGAATGATTACTCACCAAAAATTTCCCAACCAGGTCCCTAATTACTGTTGGGTGAACGGAGACGAAGAGTTAAGAATCGGTGCTCTCTACTCAGGGTTCGAACCTGAACGAAAGTATACGCGAGGCGAGAAGGGAGCATGCTACCACTGAGCCATAATGACAAGTGTGTGAAGGGGCTGGCTCTTGTTCAATGTGGCCCTTATTGTTACGCTATCAACCACCGTTAGGGGCGGTGGTTTAGAGAAACTAAAACCACCGTAATACTGACGCTTCGTGGGACTAATGAGGATCGGCTCCGGTAGGGAAAGTAATTGCTTATATTGCGAGGCTTCTGGTTAGCGTAAACCGTTACATTTTTCACGGAGTTGCAATAGAGAGAACGGGGAAATACCGCGCTCAACAGGTGGGTCACATTTGCATATCCTGAACAAAGACAACATTGCTCTTAACGTCAAAAATACATTTGTAATTTATTAATTTTTTTTATTATCTTACATTTTTTTTTTACATTTGGCGAAAATTAGCAAAGTTTGTTGCCCGGGTTGCGGTTATTTGCTTATATTTTATTTCATTTTGTTACTAAAGTGTTTAAAAGTTAGTTAACTACCTTTACCTGTGGCACCTTAACCCAGACTGTAAAATACTGGCGTGAGGCCAGATGGGTCAAAGGTCACCGAGACCAACTACCAAACACGCCTTAACGACCAGACCTAACACGGGTCAAAGGTCACCGAGACCAACTACCAAACACGCCTTAACGACCAGACCTAACACGGGTCAAAGGTCACCGAGACCAACTACCAAACACGCCTTAACGACCAGACCTAACACAGTCATATTAAATGTTACCCAAGATGAACAGCCTATAAAATCCCCGTTGATACAAATCATTTTAATTTTTAATTTTAATTTTCCAGCGACACCAAAGGTACATTTATTTTCATATGTATTTTTTTTAAACTTTCGTTCCCGTTTCATTTTCTAGACTTTTCAAACTTTCGATTCGTGTATATTTATAAATCTAGGGAGGAGGCCGCCGGGGGGGGGGGGGTCCTGGGGTCTCGCCTGACCCAAACATAAGCCTAACTAAACGCGTTTGAAGGTCATATTTATGACTGTCGTCCATAATGTTGTACAAGGTCCAGAATTTGTCACCTCTTTAAAGAGTTATTTGAAGGGAAGGTATTTTACAAATAAACAGAGATTGCCACGGGCAATTTATGTGAATTTATGAGGCGGAGTTATGAGGCCAGTGTCTGTAGGCTGGCTGGCTGGCCGGCCCGGTGATGTCACTGTAGGCTGGCTGGTGATGTCACTGTAGGCTGGCTGGCCCGATGATGTCACTATAGGCTAGCTGGTGATGTCACTGCAGGCTGACTGGCCCGGTGATGTCACTATAGGCTGGCTGGTCCGGTGATGTCACTGTAGGCTGGCTGGCCCGGTGATGTCACTATAGGGTCGCTTGGTGATGTCACTGTAGGGTCGCCCTATAACGTCACTGTCGGCTCATGGGCTGGCCCTATGACATCACTGAAGATTCGTGGGCTGGCTCTATGACGTCAATGTAGGCTGACCCGGTGACATCGTTCAAGCACGTTTTAACGTATACAAAACGCCTATATATTATGAACCATTGAGAAAATTAGAATCTAAGATAACTAACTGTTCGCGGCAATATGGGCGAACACACAATTTCAAAGACAAATTCGCAGGAAGACGGAGGACAAATATTCGCCTGTCGCCTCCCCGGAGCACAAATTACACCAAACAAATACGGCGGAGGTTGGAGGGAAGGTGATAATGAGAGGCGGTGGGCAGCCACGTCGGGGCGGAAGGCGCAGGCCTGCCATCTGCCCGCGTAAATCTCCACAACACAAACATTGGCGCCCGCCCGCCTCCCGTCCCTCTGTTTTGACTGCGGCGTCTGCTTCGTGTTCGCTTCTTCCCCCCTCTCTACCACCCCCCCACTTCCCAATCCTCCATCGCCTATCCTCGCGGCGTTCACCGCCTGGGTTATCAGAGGTCACAGACATCCGTGAGTGCATTTTGGTACTGGAGACAGGGGAGGTAGTGATCGTACTCTAGGAGTGGCCAGCCTCGCCTCGGCATTAAGTTCGGACGAGGCCGCCAACCCGTCCAGACGCGTTCCCATGTCATTATGTCATCGTTATTACCAACAAATAAATGTCCGTATTATCGCTCTCGGCATCGGGTTTAAAAGGAAAATTTCGTAGCACTACACACCTTGAGTACACAAACACGCCCAGAGCCTATTTGGTGTGTGTGTGTGTGTGTGTGTGTGTGTGTGTGTGTGTGTGTGTGTGTGTGTGTGTGTGTGTGTGTGTGTGTGTGTGTGTGTGTGTGTGTGTGGTGTTCAGTATCAAATCTTCCTTAATTGCTTTATTAATTCCCCCACTGGTTTTTCTACGTCGTTATCATGTGTCCTTAATTGTACCTGGATTGTACATGGATGGGATTTGGAGAGTTCTACTCCCCAAGCTGGGCCCGGGGCCAGGCTTGATTTGTGATCCAACAGGCTGTTGCTTGGAGCGACAGGCACTTCCGCAGGCGCACACATAAACTACAGCCCGGTTTGTCCGGCACTTCTTGCAGAAAACTGTTCAGTTTTCTTCTTAAGATTTCCACATTTGTTCCGGCAATTTTTCTTATCGTTGCTGGGAGGATATTGAACAACAATGGACCTCTTCACTGGTTCTATTCAGTATTTCCTTCCATATCGTTCACTCCAGTATGTTGTTATTTTACTGTGCAAATTTGGGACCTGGCCCTCCAATACCTTCCATGTATATATAATTTGATACCTCTCTAGTCTCCTTTCCAGAGAGTAAATTTTGAGAGCTTTCAGACGGTCCCAATAATTTAGGTGCTTTATCATGTCCATTTTTACTGTATGTTCTCTGTATTCCCACTATTTCAACACTCTCTCCTGCTCTGAAGAGGAAAGTGAGCACGGAGCAGTACTCAAGGTGGTACAGCACCAGTGATTTCAACAGTATGAGTATTGTGATGGGATCCCTCGATTTATAGGTTCTCGTAATCCATCCTATTATTTTTTTAGCTGACGCTCTATTTACTTGGTTATGTTCACTAAACGTTAGGTCGTCAGACATCATTATTCCCAGATCCTTTACACGTTGCTGTTCTACTATAAGCAGAAACACTGCAACAGGTTCGTTAATCAAGGCGCGCCTTCTCTGAAGCCCCGTTGGGGGTCAAGTTGTGCACATGATTCACTTAGTTCTTGTCTATCATCTTTAGCAGTTTGTGGGGGAATAAATACAAGTGACACAGGTCAGTAGATTAGGGGGTCCCGCTTGTCCCTCTCTCTTGAAAGTGTTTACAATACTGACAGTCTTACAATCCTCTGATTAGGTCTTACAAAGCGTCTGGTGAGATCCTGAGCGGCCTCACTCACGATCCATGGGTACATAATGTCAGAGCCAGATGAGTTTCAGGCACATGAACAAATCCACAAGGGCCGTGACGAGGATTCGAACCTGCGTCCGGGAGCATCCCAGATACTGCCTTAATCGACTGAGCTACGACAGGGTAAAAGGGTTGAAACCGAAGTTCTACTGAACTTACTGGATCCCGTAGCCTCTCCGAGGCACAAACCAGTAAGTTCAGTAGAACTTCGGTTTCAACCCTTTTACCCTGTCGTAGCTCAGTCGATTAAGGCAGTGTCTGGGATGTTCCCGGACGCAGGTTCGAATCCTCGTCACGGCCCTTGTGGATTTGTTCATTTGATGCATCACGTAAGTGTGATCTCTGTGTGTGTTCAGGCACAAAGTTCCTTTATGGTTTACTCATTTCTCTCTTTCGTTACATCCATGTTTCTCAGACTGTTGGCCTGTTGCACAGTACTTCTTATACCCGGCTAAATATTATATACTTTCTAAACTTTAACGTTAGTTATATCACACACTTTCTTGTCATTTTCTGCTTGTGTCAGTGTGGAGGGTAAACACACGATGACATGGGGGTGAAGACATGCGGGGAATGACCAATGTCTTCAGTCATGTCTTTCTTCTCATAGGACTTGCAAACAACAGTCATATAAGTAAGCAAACAACTACTTGTTTCCTTACAAGTTACTTTACTACCATTTACTTACTTAAATTTACATTCACGTTTTAATCACTGCCGTTCTCGTAGCCATCAAATTTATCCTCTTGAGGTTATCTTGAGGTTATCTTGAGATAATTTCGGGGCTTTTTTTTTTAGTGTCCCCGCGGCCCGGTCCTCGACCAAGCCTCCACCCCCAGGAAGCAGCCCGTGACAGCTGACTAACACCCAGGTACCTATTTTACAGCTAGGTAACAGGGGCATAGGGTGAAAGAAACTCTACACATTGTTTCTCGCCGGCGCTCGGGATCGAACCCGGAACCACAGGATCACAAGTCCAGTGTGCTGTCCGTTCGGCCGACCGGCTCCGGATCATGTGCCCTTGAGTTCCAAAAATCACTTCCAAACCTTTTCTTATCAACTTTTTTGCATTAAAGCTTTTTATACTGAGCCACAGGATGGTCTTGTTTCTATTTAATAACACAACATTTGTCCTTACATCCATCTTTACTCGGTGTCACAGCCTTTCCTACCTACCTACCTTGAGGCTACCTTGAGGTGCTTCCGGGGCTTAGTGTCCCCGCGGCCCGGTCGTCGACCAGGCCTCCTGGTTGCTGGACTGATCAACCAGGCTGTTAGACGCGGCTGCTCGCAGCCTGACGTATGAGTCACAGCCTGGTTGATCAGGTATCCTGGTCACAAGATTGATAAATTCCTCTTTTGCTTATTCCTCTAACATTTATTCTATTATAGTTTATTCTATAATAGTTTATTCTATTTTAAAATTTATTTATTTACTATTTATTTTATTTATTTATTATTATATTGATACACCTGACCCCCCTCCAAACACACACCGAAACTACGACGTTGGTACAACGTTCGAACAAGTTTTAACAACACCTAACCAGTTATAACAACCAATATATCAAGTTGTAACAACGTTCCAATACGTCATAAACACGTTAAGCCAAGATGTAACAACTTTATTACAAGTTGTTACAAACGGAAAATAGAGACAGTTTCGGTTTGTGTTTCCAGGGCTATGGAACTCTGAGTTTTGTTTCGTAATCCCCTGTCCTGTATGCTACCTTTTCCCATCTTCCTTCTGCCTTGTTATCTCCTGATAAATGTTATCATTTGCAGTGAGATGACGACAAGGAAGGAAGGAATTATCAAGGGAAAGCGCCAAGCCATTACGACTATATAGCACTGGGAAGAGGTCAGGCTAAGGATTTGGGATGGGACGAGGGGAGAAGGAATGGTGCCCCAACCACTTGTGGACGGTCGAGGATTGAACGCCGATCTGCATGAAGCGAGACCGTCGCTCTACCGTCCAGCCCAAATGGTTGGGCTAAGATGACGACAAGATCACAGTGGAGTTTTGCCCAAGTGGCGTCTGGGAGTCCAGCCTCTCAACGTCTCTTCAACACCTTGTCTCTTCTCATCTCGTCCCCTTATCAACAATACTTTGTATCCCAGTCTAATTCTACACGGTTCAAGTCACCAAGGATTAGGAGTGACTAAGTTGGGAAGGGGACGGTGGAACTGGGAAGGGGTCGGAGGAACTGGGAAAGAAGACTGTTGGGAAAGAGATCTTGGCGTGGGAGGTTTGTGGGCTGTGTGGAATTAGGTGTCAGTAGAGTTTTATTGAAAGTAGAGGAGTGGTATGCCGCATGGGAGGGGGCATGGGAGGGGGGCATGGGAGGAGGGCATGGGAGGGGAGACGGGAGGGGGGAGACGGAGGAGGGGGGAGGGGAATGCTGAGGGAACGATGGAGAGGGGAAGACGTAGTTTACGATGCCCAGGGTGGGTTGGGGGGGTTGCATGGGATAGAATAGATTGAGGTTGCATGGGGGTAGGATGGGTTGGGGCTCCATGGGTAAGGATGGGTTATGGAAGAGGAGAGGTCGGGGCAGAGCGGAGTGACCAAGAGACGACCCTTGTTTTCAGGCGTGTTCAAATTTATAATGTCTCGTTCTTGGCCCTCATCTCCTGGCTTGTGTGCGTTGGGGGGAGGGAGGGGGGAGGGAAGAGGGGGAGAGAGTGAGTGGGGGGGGGGGGAAGGGGGGAGAGAGTGAGTAGGAGGGGGAAGGGAGGGAAAGTTAGACGATGGGAACGAACCTATGAAGACTTACAAACGAATCAATAAACTGATAAACACAGACGAACTAATTATATTTAAACTAATATATATATATATATATATATATATATATATATATATATATATATATATATATATATATATATATATAATATATATATATAATATATATATATAATATATATAATATATATAATACTTAAAACAACACTACAATTATCCAGCTAAACATATTTCAGTTCTAGCTAAAAACTGAAACTGTTTTGACAATAGAAAATGGGATCTGGCGCCCTGCCTATCAATAACAAAGGTGTTTACCCGGCTTAAGCGCGTCCCCGGCCACCACTTACCACTTAATTACTTATACCTGGGAGTATTGGCCACAACACCTGGTCAAGTGGGTGTGTATCGCAGCGGTGGAAGGTGTAGTGTTCTCAAGTGTAGTGAGGAATTATGTGCAACGGTTAGTTTTATTATGCACCCGCTACCCATCCTGCCGGCAAGTATTGGGGCTGGGAAAGTGAACTCCGTAGTTCATTTAGGTCAGCGAGTGACACTGTGGTGAAGCTAGTTATGCAGTAGTGCAGTGCCACCCTTAGGATTATGGCACCTGGGAGCACGCTTTGCCACGTGGCACCCTCAGTATTATGGCACCTGGGAGCATGCTTTACCACGTGGCACCCTCAGGGTTATGGCACCTGGGAGCATGCTTTACCACGTGGCACCCTCAGGGTTATGGCACCTGGGAGCACGTTTTGCCACGTGGCACCCTCAGGATTATGGCACCTGGGAGCACGCTTTACCGGGTGGCACCCTTAGCTTTATGGCACCTAGGAGCACGCTTTACCACGTGGCACCCTCAGCTTTATGGCACCTAGGAGCACGCTTTACCACGTGGCACCCTCAGCTTTATGGCACCTAGAAGTCCCCCATTACTAAAGAGGCATTCTGTGGCATCTGCGAATGGCAGAACTTGGGGCTCTGTGCCACACAACCAGAGTCTGCCGGCACAGAGGTGAGGGAGGGGGGGGTGTAGGGGGGTGTGAGGGGGGGGGGAGAGGGGGTGGTGTATACAAGACCATGATGGTCGAGGGCGGTGAGGGGCGGCCTTGTGTCCAAGATGTCTGTACTATTTCACGCCTCAACTTCCGCCCACCACACCACCCTAATGAGCCCCACCCACCCCCACCCCCCACCCCCCTCCCCCAAGGTCACGCCCACTCCCCCCCCCCCCTCCTCCAGCCCCATCACCCCCACCCCCTACGCTCGCCTCTCATTCTCTAATATTTCAACAATTAAAGCAAAATTGATAAAAATAGAATTAAATAGTGTTAGTATTGTACACACACACACCCAGGAA
>NC_091166.1:39131861-39134361 GCF_040958095.1 Procambarus clarkii
CCACACACACACACACACACACACACACGCACACACACACACACCCACACACACCCACACACACCCACACACACACACACACACACACACACACACACACACACACACACACGCACGCACGCACGCACACACACACACACACACACACACACACACACACACACACACACACACACACACACACTGCCGGGATTGATAAGCCAACAACGTTAGGGATTGGATTAGACTCAATCATGAAAAAATGAGATGATACGCTGAACGATCGGTTGGTGAGGGAGAGGGGAGAGGGGAGGGGATGTGAGAGGGGAGAGAGGGGGTATATAGGGAGAGGAGGAGGGCGTGAGGGAAGAGGAGGAAGGAGAGAGGGGGAGAGGAGGAAGGGGGTAAGGGAAAGATAAGATAGAGCAGGAGAGAGAGAGAGAGTAAGGACCCACTCGAGGCGTCAAGAGGTCAGGATTAACACCTCATTCAATGGTTTATTTTCCAGATAACCAGAGTTAAAGTTACCTAATTTGTGCTATATTTAGCCTCTTTATGCTACACTTAGCTCGCTTGTGCTATATTTAGCCTCTTTATGCTACACTTAGCTCCCTTGTGCTATATTTAGCCTCTTTATGCTACACTTTGCTCCCTTGTGCTATATTTAGCCTCTTTATGCTACACTTAGCTCGCTTGTGCTATATTTAGCCTCTTTATGCTACACTTAGCTCCCTTGTGCTATATTTAGCCTCTTTATGCTACACTTTGCTCCCTTGTGCTATAAAGCAACTTTCCAGAGTGAAGTGTGTGTGTATGACCAATCCTGGAGTATGCGGTCCCAGCATGGAGCCCGTACCTTGTCAAGCACAAAACGAAGCTGGAAAAAGTTCAGAGGTATGCCACTAGGCCAGTCCCAGAACTAAGAGGCATGAGTTACGAGGACAGGCTGCGTGAAATGCACCTCACGATACTGGAAGACAGAAGAGTAAAGGGAGACATGATCACTACTTATAAAATTCTCCGAGGAATTGACAGGATAAACTGTTTAACACGGGTGGGACGCGAACAAGAGGACACAGGTGGAGACTGAGTACCCAAATGAGCCACAGGGACGTTAGCAAGAACTTTTTCAGTGTCAGAGTAGTTAACAGGTGGAATGCATTAGGCAGTGATGTGGTGGAGGCTGACTCCATACACAGTTTCAAATGTAGATATGATAGAGCCCAATAGGCTCAGGAATCTGTACACCGGTTGACAGTTGAGAGGCGGGACCAAAGAGCCAGAGCTCAACCCCCACAAGCAAACGTAGGTGAGTACAACTAGGTGAGTACACACACACACGCACGCACGCACGCACACACACACACACACACACACACACACACACAGACACACACACACACACACACACACACACACACACACACACACACACACACACACACGCACGCACACACACACACACACACACGCGAGAGTTTTCACGTGATTTATAATTACCACCGGTGCTCTGTCATACATAGTTACAATTAAACAATCAGGATATATATATATATATATATATATATATATATATATATATATATATATATATATATATATATATATAGATATATATATATATATATATATATATATATATATATATATATATATATATATATATATATATATCAAGAAAGTCTCAATATATCTTACAATGTTAATATGTGAACTGCGTTACAGCTCTCATTGTTAGTGGCATGACTGACAAGTGAGGGGGTGTCAAGCGATGACATGACAGGGGATGATATGGATGATATTAGCGATGATATGGATGATATTAGCGATGATATGGATGATATTAACGATGATATGGTTAATGACCTCTGAATGGCAAATGTCCCCCAACTTATCCCCTATATCATCCCCTGAATTTAATTAGAATATTCTCATAACCTTATGAAACTCTTCTATACCGCATGCATACATACAAAATTATACTACACAATTACTGCCCTCAATATGTACAAATCATCTTACGTGTATCTATCAAGTCAAAGTTCATATGTACTGAAATACACATTTTTATTAAATATACATTATGGTTACCGAAGGTTTTTCTTTAAACGTGTAAACAACTGGTTTGATGAAGATGTTAGCAGGTTAATGGTTGTTTGGTCTTGGTTATGGAGGGAGGGAGGGAGAGGGAGGGAGGGAGAGGGAAGGAGGGGGAAGGAGGGAGAGGGAGGAAGGGAGGGAGAGGGAAGGAAGAGGGTGAGGGAGGGAGGGAGGAGCAGGACGTAAGGTGGAAAGTAACCATTAAACATCAGACTAAAGCACCAAGCGACCAACCACACTGCGAAACACCATCGCAATGTTCCAAGATCCAATGCCAGAAAGATTACTCCAAGATGAGACGCCCCGCTCCCACACCTGGTTATCTTGAGGTTATCTTGAGGTTATCTTGAGATGATTTCGGGGATTTAGCGTCCTCGCGGCCCGGTCCTCGATCAGGGGTCCTTTTTGTTACACACCTCCC
>NC_091166.1:39136861-39141861 GCF_040958095.1 Procambarus clarkii
TAGCTTTCATTCTTATTAACCTGCCCAAAGTCTATTTGTCGTCTAAAATTGATCCATCTATCGCAAGTGTTCCCGCGGTATTCCTGCAATAACAAACAACTCTGTCTATCATCAGCCAACCACAAGCAGCTGAAGACTATTTATACTGATTTTGTATTTAAACTGAAATATTAACAAATACCTCGGTCAAAGTTCAGCATTTATTAATATTTTAACACATCAACTAATTAGTTACTTCAAGCGTTGCAAGGTAACATTGCAGCTTTTGCTGTGCAGTCACGTGTTGCAAGGGGGGATGTCCATGTTGAAATTGTTCACTTGTCGTTGGCAGCCGATAGAGGAACACACACAGCACACACCGGGACCAAGGAGCCAGAGCTCAACCCCCGCAAGCACAACTAGGTGAGATTCAGCGGTATGCCACCAGGCTCGTCCCGGAACTGAGAGGATTGAGCTACGAGGAAAGGCTAAAGGAGCTGAACCTCACATCCCTGGAAAACAGAAGAGTAAGGGGAGACATGATAACCACCTACAAAATTCTCAGGGGAATTGACAGGGTGGACAAAGACAAACTCTTCAGCACGGGTGGGACACGAACAAGGGGACACAGGTGGAAACTTAGTACCCAGATGAGCCACAGAGACGTTAGAAAGAATTTTTTCAGTGTCAGAGTAGTTAATAAATGGAATGCACTAGGAAGTGATGTGGTGGAGGCTGACTTCATACACAGTTTCAAATGTAGATATGATAGAGCCCAGTAGGCTCAGGAATCTGTATACCAGTTGATTGACGGTTGAGAGGCGGGACCAAAGAGCCAGAGCTCATCTTCCCCGCAAGCACAACTAGGTTAGTACACACACACACATCGAGTGTATATTTTGCCATCAATAATATAATCGTCGACACAACGGAAGGAATTTAAACGAAATGCATTAACGTTCCCGGAACACGAAAACCACACAATTTGATAAATACTAAACCATATCATCAACTTCCCCACTCCATCCCCACCACACAACCATCACCAACAACCACAGAGGTGCGTCTTTACAACCATACAGGAAAGGGGTGTTGTGGGGGAAGGGGGGGGGTGTAAACGACCGGCAAATGTCAACCATTTTAACGTCAGTTCAACGTTGTTTATAAAGACGTCGACGCCTGGCGGTGTGGCGGGAAAAATGAGCGGGCTGTCACGACGCGCCTCCCAGCGGCTGGTGGCGCGAGACTCACTGACAAATGAGCAGCGGGAAGTCTCGCTCAACCCCACTCAATCTACTCTTTTATGGCCTTTTCTGTACCTTTTTTTTACTAATTGTCTTTCTGCCTGCAGTGTTACATGAGTGGACGTTGTTCGATCAGTATACGAGTGGATGCGGTTGGATACAAATTACAGAGATTGTATTAAGAATTCGTACAGAGGATTCAAACCCAACAAGACCGTAACATAACCTATAACGACGTAGCGACGACTATTACTTAAATCTAACTTTGTTGTTGAGTGTTTAATGGGAAGTACTTAAGTTTACAATTGAGAAATGTACAGCAAGGGGTATGGGGGGAGGGATACATTTTCCTGTCATGTCATACTGTTTCTTTCAGGCGTCTAAGCCCCTGAACCGATTCTTGGACGACTGAGAAAATGTATTCGCGTCAGCAAGTGAAGAGCCACATGTGTGGTAGAAAAAGCCACACATGTGGTAGAAAACAACGAATATATATATGCCGTATTCTATATGGGACCTCGCGATGGGGGGTTCCTATTGTGCTTCGTGTTATGACGGTGCTCACTCACGGGATGAGGGACGAACCCCATTACACTCATAGTACGCCCTCAGGGAAAAAAAAAAAACGAAAGCAATCCACCTCTCCTTGAAATGGGTTTATAACATGTAGGACAAACACCCACACTTCCGATTCAGCACCGCTCCTGTGCCAGGTAAGTTACGGGCTCACCATAGCCCGTGCTACTTGGAACTTGTTCAGAGTAGCTGAATCTATAACAACAACCCACACTTCACGGGCTCACCATAGCCGGAGCTACTCGCCCCGCTCCTGTGCCATGTAAGTTACGGGCTCACCATAGCCCGTGCTACTTGGACACTTCGTTCTGAGTAGCTAAATCTAAAACAACAACAACAACACTTGTGTATTTGTGAATTTTATGTAAAGAATTACACTGAGTCTTTTCACACTCTGGGGGACCCGGTCGGCCGAGCGAACAGCACGCTGGGCTAGTGATCCTGTGGCCCCGGGTTCGATCCCTGGCGCCGGCGAGAAACAATGGGCAGAGTTTCTTTCACCCTATGCCCCTGTTACCTAGCAGTAAAATAGGTACCTGGGTGTTAGTCAACTGTCACGGGCTGCTTCCTGGGAGTGGAGGCCTGGTCGAGGACCGGGCCGCGGGGACACTAAAGCCCCGAAATCATCTCAAGATAACCTCACCTGAGTGTTTTGTCGAGTGTGTAATCAGGATCAGACTTACACCTCAATCACTAATGATTAGTCGTTAATTATCTAAAACACTATGTGTTAGATGAGCTGCAAATGATCATAGAGCTGCGTTGTTTAATACAAACTCGAACGCCCTTAACCACATAGAGCCCTTAACCACATAGAGCCCTTAACCACATAGAGCCCTTAACCACATAGAGCCCTTAACCACATAGAGCCCTTAACCACATAGAGCCCTTAACCACATAGAGCTCCAAATTAGCAAAATAAAAAAAAGAAAACAAAAAATTACTCTTAAAGTGTGAAGAGAGAGGTGGAGAGGGAGGTGTTGGAGCGAGAAAGCCGTGGAGAAGGGAAGACCGCGTCTGGGGAGCAGGTGGTTGGCAGCTGTGGAGGGCAGCGGTGAGGGGGAAGGGCAGGTGGTGAGGGGGAAGGGCAGGTGGTGAGGGGAAGGGCAGATGGTGAGGGGGAGGGCAGGTGGTGAGGAGGAAGGGCAGCGGTGAGGGGGAAGGGCAGCGGTGAGGGGGAAGGGCAGGTGGTGAGGGGAAGGGCAGATGGTGAGGGGGAAGGGCAGGTGGTGAGGGGAAGGGCAGGTGGTGAGGGGGAAGGGGCAGGTGGTGAGGGGAAGGGCAGGTGGTGAGGGGAAGGGGCAGGTGGTGAGGGGGAAGGGCAGGTGGTGAGGGGAAGGGCAGGCGGTGAGGGGAAGGCAGCAACAGGGGAAGAAGGGAGCTCCGGAGGTCAGGCAGTGTAGGCTGATGACCTGACAAGTCTCGACACCTCAAAGAGCCACCATCCGGAAACAGCCCAAAGCTTATTTTTGTTTAAGAGTTCTTTCAGCTGGGGATCTATCGTCTACGATACTGTACCTGGGTCCTCGTCTACGATACTGTACCTGGGTCCTCGTCTACGATACTGTACCTGGGTCCTCGTCTACGATACTGTACCTGGGTCCTCGTCTACGATACTGTACTTGGGTCCTCGTCTACGATACTGTACTTGGGTCCTCGTCTACGATACTGTACCTGGGTCCTCGTCTACGATACTGTACCTGGGTCCTCGTCTGCGATACTGTACCTGGGTCCTCGTCTACGATACTGTACCTGGGTCCTCGTCTACGATACTGTACTTGGGTCCTCGTCTACGATACTGTACTTGGGTCCTCGTCTACGATACTGTACCTGGGTCCTCGTCTACGATACTGTACCTGGGTCCTCGTCTGCGATACTGTACCTGGGTCCTCGTCTACGATACTGTACCTGGGTCCTCGTCTACGATACTGTACTTGGGTCCTCGTCTACGATACTGTACCTGGGTCCTCGTCTACGATACTGTACCTGGGTCCTCGTCTGCGATACTGTACCTGGGTCCTCGTCTACGATACTGTACCTGGGTCCTCGTCTACGATACTGTACCTGGGTCCTCGTCTGCGATACTGTACCTGGGTCCTCGTCTACGATACTGTACCTGGGTCCTCGTCTACGATACTGTACTTGGGTCCTCGTCTACGATACTGTACTTGGGTCCTCGTCTACGATACTGTACCTGGGTCCTCGTCTACGATACTGTACCTGGGTCCTCGTCTACGATACTGTACTTGGGTCCTCGTCTACGATACTGTACCTGGGTCCTCGTCTACGATACTGTACCTGGGTCCTCGTCTACGATACTGTACTTGGGTCCTCGTCTACGATACTGTACTTGGGTCCTCGTCTACGATACTGTACCTGGGTCCTCGTCTGCGATACTGTACCTGGGTCCTCGTCTACGATACTGTACCTGGGTCCTCGTCTACGATACTGTATCTGGGTCCTCGTCTACGATACTGTACCTGGGTCCTCGTCTACGATACTGTACCTGGGTCCTCGTCTACGATACTGTACCTGGGTCCTCGTCTACGATACTGTACCTGGGTCCTCGTCTACGATACTGTACTTGGGTCCTCGTCTACGATACTGTACTTGGGTCCTCGTCTACGATACTGTACTTGGGTCCTCGTCTACGATACTGTACCTGAGTCCTCGTCTGCGATACTGTACCTGGGTCCTCGTCTACGATACTGTACTTGGGTCCTCGTCTACGATACTGTACTTGGGTCCTCGTCTACGATACTGTACCTGGGTCCTCGTCTACGATACTGTACCTGGGTCCTCGTCTACGATACTGTACCTGGGTCCTCGTCTACGATAGACAGTGCCTGTGCCCTCGTGTGCGATAGACTCCGTCCTAGTCTACGATAGACTGTACATGTCATCAACATTTACCAAATGTTTGCAGACACCAAAACGAAGAAAAAATGCTCAGATTATCACACACTGCTCGTAGCCAGACCTCGTGACGAGTTGCAACATTGTACTAAATTGTTGATCAAACTGCCAAATGACAAGTACGAGAAAATCAGGGGGGTAGAAATAGCCTAAACTACTCTATCCCTTTGAGATGTATTTCTTTCTTATCTCAATAAACATACTTGAACTTGAACTTGAACTTGAACTTGAACGAGAAATCATTAATGACATATATATTGATGTTGATTAAGCCAACCAAAATGA